>NW_026057580.1:96732001-97099648 GCF_023721935.1 Panthera uncia
GCATATTGTGCAACAATGATTTCAGGAGTAGATTCCTTAGTGCCCCTGACCCATTTAGCCCATCCCCCCTCCCACCACCCCTCCAGCAACCCTCAGTTTGTTCTCAATATTAATGAGTCTCTTCTGTTTTGTCCCCCTCCCTGTTTTTATATTATTTTTGTTTTCCTTCCTTTATGTTCATCTGTTGTGTCTCTTAAAGTCCTCATATGAGTGAAGTCATATGATTTTTGTCTTTCTCTGACTAATTTCACTTAGCCTAATACCCTCCATTTCCATCCACGTAGTTGCAAATGGCTATTTTTAACTTTTTTAATGTTTATTTTTGAAAGAGAGAGAGAGAGAGACAGAACATGCATGCATGACTAGGGGAGGGACAAATAGAGGGGAAGACACAGAATCTCAAGCAGGCTCCAGGCTCTGAGCTGTCAACACAGAGCCTGACGTGGGGCTGGAAATCATGAACTGTGAGATCATGACCTGAGCCAAAGTCAGATGCTTAACCGACTGAGCCACCCAGGTGCCCCTTGTCTCTCTTTTTTATTTATTTATTTATATATTTTTTAATGCCAGAATGGTATTTTAAAAAACTGTGCAGCCATCCTTCCTTACTAAATTCAGGAGTAAAGGAAAAAAGCTTTAGCCTCCTGAGTCACCACAAACTTATTTCCTGTGACCAACGCCAGCCCACCCAAGTCTGAAGAAGCAACTGGCAGACAGTGGTGCCTTTCCATTATGTTTGAAAATATAAAGGCCAGCTCAGACTATCCTAGCTATCCTCACCCTCTAAACAAATGCCCATGTTTTGGAACCAGTGAGAGAAGGTTATTTTTGTGTGTGCAACCAGAATACTAGCCAGAATTCTTGACTTGAACTTCTTAACATGATTCCTCAGCTAGGCATGGATGGTAGCATTAGCCTGTTTGGAATCTTCTAGATGGACTCCTTTCTTTATCTGGCCTCTTATCAGAGCAAGCATTTAGAGCCTTTTTTTTTTTTTTTTTTTTTTTTTTTTTTTTTGGCAGCTGTCGATATAGAAGTATAGGACATTTCCAAAGTGCTGCCACCATTCTCAGAGGCACTAAAAGCATTTTTCAGGGAATTAGGGTGGTGTGGCCTTCCCCAATGAAATATACATGAAAATGTGTATTTGCTTCAGGATTCAGAATAAACCAGATTTTGGCTCTCTCATGAGTGCCAGTAGACAAACAGAATACTTAAATATCTGTCATTTAAGAGTGGGTTTTAATTGTTGCCCGTTACAGTTGGATGTTTGGTGTGAAACAACCAAAGAGGGAATTTTATTGTTGTTTTGAATCAAGTTGTCAGTTTGAAAACATTTGTTTCTGTGATGTGGAGGGTTTTCTTTCTCTTCTTTTTTCCCCCTTGCCATTATCAGTCACATCAAACAGTTTCAGATGCTTCAGAAAAGTCACTTATGTCATGATCTTTCTGTAACAGGTCTGCCTGCCTTAATCGTGTCCATTGTTCTCGCAAGCAAAAACCAAAATGAGGTCTATGGAAAAGAAAGTTATGGAAAAGAACAAGGCGATGAATTGTAAGTAGTAAAAACTTGTTGGGAATTTGTTTGTGGTGAGTACATATCCTTTGCTTCCTAAAGTTTAGTACAAGTTTCCAGGCCAGTAGTGAGCCTCGTATTTTGGAAGGTTGGAATTCATTTGCACGCCTTAGCTGAGGTCTCTGTTGTCTCGCAGCTGTTCAGCTGGGTGCCCTGTCCTGTGACCTGCTTCTCCATGGTGACCTGTGGTCTGTCACCTGGGAGACTGACGAGGAAGTCTGTTATATGCTCTGCTAGGCTCAGAAGACCCATTCCCTTTAAGGAGATTCTGTAAGGCTCCCTTTCCTTAAACTCGCACACATCTTCAAGAAAATCAAATCAGTGTTTGTATTTGGAAAATTCCCTTCACACTGTAGGATCGTTGAGGCCAAGATTTGCATATTGTTCATGTCTGACAGTTCTCTCATACTTTATCTAGCCAATAAGAGGTCCTCAATAAATATCTGTTGATTGAATGAATTATTGATGCACGAAGAGCTTACTCCTGAGATGAGGCCTGTGAGGCCACATTTCTGTGCACATTTCATGCATGGATAACACGTTCATATCCAGTCAGTGTCCAATCTGTGCCCCGTTCCCTCATGGACTTCTTTCTCTTATCTTTCCAAAGCAGCACTCAAAAGACCCCACAAGAACTAGCAGAAAATAAAGGATCCAGGTCAGGCATTTCAGGATCCTAAGGGGGGACTTCTGTATGTGAAGGAATATTAGCTCCAGAGATAAGCAGCATCATTTGAGGGATTTTTATAATAAGATATATTAAAAGTAGAAGTCAATGCATCAGTTCCTAAACAAGAGAATTTTGCAAGTATGTTAGTCAAGTCTCACAGGACTTTAAAGCACATTTAGCAAGTTGCTGTGCCATCAACGGCTGTCATTTATCGAGCATTTATTCTATGCCGAGAATCACGTTAGGTTCTGGGATTCAAGCTTGCTCAAGATAGCCTTTGCCTTCGTGGCAGTAACGTGTTGGTGTGGGACACATAACCCAGAATGGTAGCCATTTACTTGAGAATTTTAAGTTGAATTTAATTGCTTTAAATAAATGATCCAATTTCTGAGGCACCTAAGAGCTTTGATAGTGTTAATTAGGAATGGGGGCATCTGCAGATTGTGGTGTTTGTCGACTTTACTCATAGGACACTTTATATAAGTATGTTTTTTTTTTTAATTTTTCTTAATGTTTATTTTTGAGAAAGAGAGACAGAGCATGAATGGGGGAAGAGAGGGAGACACAATCTGAAGCAGGCTTCAGACTCTGAACTGTCAGCACAGAGCCTGATGCAGGGCTCGAACCCACAAACCGTGAGATCATGACCTGAGCTGACATCAGACACTTAACTGACTGAGCCACCCAGGGCCCCTAGATGAAAGTAACTTAACACACATGGTATAGTTTTTTGGTTTTTTTTGTTTGTTTGTTTGTTTGTTTGTTTTTAACGTTTATTTATTTTTGAGACAGAGAGAGACAGAGCATGAATGGGGGAAGGTCAGAGAGAGAGGGAGACACAGAATCCGAAACGGGCTCCAGGCTCTGAGCTGTCAGCACAGAGCCTGACGCGGGGCTCGAACTCACGGACCGCGAGATCATGACCTGAGCCGAAGTTGGACGCTTAACCGACTGAGCCACCCAGGCGCCCCCACACATGGTATAGTTTTTAAATTACTTTCATCTCAGTGTGCCTGGGATGGCTCAGTCGGTTAAGCATCTGACTCTGGATGTCAGCTCAGGTCATGATCTCATGGTTCGTGACTTCAAGCCCCACAGTGGGCTCTGCACAGTTAGTGGGATTCTCTCTCTCCCCTTCCCCCCACCCTTCCACTGCTCCTTCTCTCTCTCTGTCTCAAAATAAATAAATGTAAATAAAAAATAAATTGCTTTCATCTATTTTCTGATCTATATATACCATTCTGAATATCAAGTATATTCCTCCTCATCTCATGAAGATGTAATTGGTGTAAACTTTTTAACTGTTCATGAGAAGCGTCCCTGTGGGAATATCACAGTTCTCCAGTAAGGTCTTGCCTCAACTAGGCTAATTATGTTAATAGGAATTATTCTGCAGCAGTAATGGAATCCATGATCGTGTGTGTCTTAAGTAGGAACTGGCTCTTTCCATATGACAAGAGATGTAGAAGTAGGCAACAGCCAGCATCGGTTTCATGGCTGAAAATGTCAGGGCCAGCGATTCCGCAGTGATCTTGGCCTTTCCCTCAGAGATGTAAAGGGAGAGCTGCAGCTGCAGACCTTGCATTCATGTTGGAAGTAGAAAGAACAAAGGAGGGCCTTGCCAATTCAGTCTATTGAGAATAGCTGTCCCAAAATTCCCATAGCAGATTTTGCTTCCATATCATTTTGTAGAACAAATGTCCACACGGCCACCGCTTAAGTGCAAAAGCGATTGAGAAAATGAGTACTTAAATTTCCCACTCTCGGAATGCAGTCACATAAGAGAAAGGGGGGTTAGGCATGGTTTTGAGGGAGCCAAGAGTGTCTTCACATAAAGTCAGAATTCAAGATGCTACTTCATTTTCTTTTTTAACTGTTGATTTAAATAACTAGATATTAAGATGATGGCTATCTAAAACGACCCCCCCCCAAAAAAAAAAAAAAACAGACAAACAAAAAACCGTGTAAACATCAAAAAAGAAACTGCGGCCCAAGAAAATGAAGTGACTGTCTAAAGACACCGAGAAAGGCCCAGCTGTGAAATCTGCAGAAGTCCAAACTAAGCCAGGAGAAGTCTTAGGTAAACAGAACATGGTAATAAATCTTTTTCTTTCTTCTTTCTTCTTCTTCTCTAAGCTGTTGGATTCAGGATCCAGTCATATTTTATGTGACCTGTGCTGGGTATTTTGGAGTCATGTTTTTCCTGAATGTTGCCATGTTCATCGTGGTCATGGTGCAAATCTGCGGGAGAAACGGCAAAAGAAGCAACCGGACCCTGCGCGAAGAGGTTTTAAGGAACTTGCGCAGTGTGGTCAGCCTGACGTTTCTGCTGGGCATGACGTGGGGTTTTGCTTTCTTTGCCTGGGGACCCTTAAATGTCCCTTTTATGTACCTCTTCTCCATCTTCAATTCATTACAAGGTAAGGTATATGGTACCTTGGTGATATCTGCATTCTAATGTTATCGTGTTTGCAAGCAGTTTCTCTGTGGGGCCGATGCCGTGCTAAGTGTCCACTGCATTGTTCCAGGTGATGAACACAGTCCCAGGTACAGGGCACTCATTAAAAGGATCTTGACTTTTTTGCGGTGATGTGTATCCCAACCACTCGGAACAGTGCCTGACGGATAGTAAGCACTCAATAAATCTACATGATTATATGACTAAGTGGGGTGTTTAAAGGGAGGCGCAGACAACTTTATCTTCTTCACAGTTTCGCTTAGTATCCATGTGGATGTAACATGGCCCCGAAGAATTTGTAGAATCTATGCAGGGACAGAGCAATTCACCTTGATTCCTTGGCTCCTTGGATTTCAAAATAAATACCAATATTCTAGTTCAGAAATGCTCATTTTCTTATGAGATAGAGCAGTTAGCTCAACAATTTTGCAAACATTTGCGAATGGCTTTCTTTGTACAGAAGTCAAAGGCTTCCTTCAAGGAGCTTCCTGTCATGCTTCTGATTCCATAACACATACCCAAGTATACTCTATGAGGACTTCAGCGTTTAAACTTAAGTAAATATAAGTCATATTTTTTGAAAGCTGAGTGACATTCTTTAAGATAGTGGATGTCCCTTGGGTCATTGATAAGCTCCCTGATGTTTAGAAGCATGGTGAGGCCCACACTACAAAAGGAAGGAGGTGGCAAAGCTTGGGATTTTTGAGTAGGGCAGTACTACAGGCTTACCAGCAGCACCTGGCCATGCCCTGGTAGGTGTGGGGGGAAGGAGGGCTAAGGAGAGCGGCGCTGATCTGAGCTGGGGTGGACAGCATGGGAGGATGCAGGCTTGCTCATCAAACTCCCCAAACGAGATGTCTGGGCAGCTTCTCCCCTACAGGTGCGTTCTAAGAAAAGCTGGTATTTACCAGCAGGGGAGTGTTTACCGTTTCGTATTGTACTATCGTATCGTATCGATACTTCGCTCTGCCTCCTAGTTTTCCCACCAGCTCGTGAGCTCTTGAAAAACAAACAAAAAAAATCTGTCATGAAGCAGGTGCTCAGTGATTGTTAAATGAATAAATGGATTGCTGGATGAAGAAAGGGGGGAGCAGCTTTGGAGATGGCTTAAATCCAACCTGAGACTCTTCTGGCATAAAGAGGCATTAATTAGTTCAGCAAATTTTATTCAGGTTCACTGTCCCATAATAGAGGAAATATGTGGGCTCATTATCTTTAGTAAATAGAATAATAAGCCTGAAGCACCCCTCCTAAAGATGGAAACTGGATAGGTAGCATTATGAACACATCTTCATTAGGATCTAGCTTTGTAAAGTGAGCATTCCCCTAGTTAATCTCTTCTATAATATACAACTTAAAGTGCCTAGATAAATATTGACAGAAATGTCCATTAACATTAGAAATTCCATGGTTTTATGTTTCGGGCCCATTAATCTGCCAGCCCAACCTTGTTTTTGCTTTTAGAATTTCCTGGCAGTTTCAGTAACCTTCAACAGCTACAGTTGTCTGTTCAGCTCTGTTTCCATTAATGAGAATCGGGATGTTTTATTTTTCCCAGGATAGGTC
Organism: Panthera uncia; assembly: GCF_023721935.1. Classification (NCBI taxonomy): domain Eukaryota; kingdom Metazoa; phylum Chordata; class Mammalia; order Carnivora; family Felidae; genus Panthera; species Panthera uncia. The sequence continues at coordinate 96,738,272 of NW_026057580.1, forward strand.
TCCTGTCAGGAGGGAAAAATGTTCTAAACCATCATCAAGTCACAGCTCTGCATGAATCGCTAACTTTTAAGACTGATGTTAAAATTACATAAAATCAGAACAGATTTCTGCACATCCCAGGGACATTAAAAACACTTCCTGAAAAGGAAATTTACATTAAAGCACAGTGGTCCAGAGCACACGAGCCCACCAACAATTGCTTACTGGCCAGGTCTGTACAAAAACTTGTCAGGACGCTACAGAAAGTCGCTTGATGGTTTTTATTTGAGTCACTTTCTGAACCGTCTAAGAGAGGCTTGGCTGTTGTTGAAAGCATATGCTTTATTCAAAGATGCATATAGAACCTAGGCAGTCTAGAGAAACAATTCAGTGAACTCAGGTAGTACTTAGGCAAACTACTTTGTCTTTTTTATTCTTTCTGATATATTTTTTTTTTTATTCCGGCAAAAAAAAACAAAACCAAAAACAGACAAACAAAAACCTTGACACGATCCCACTTGTCTCACGGAGTTTCTATTCTAGTAGGCAAGACCGACATTAATCAGATAGCCACCATATGAAATGTAGCTGGTGGTGTTGGGAGCACATGACAGAAGCCGTGGTGTCTAAGCTGGAATCTGAAGGACCGGCAGGGATGAACGAGGTGGAGGTGGATGTAGAAATGGAGAAGAGATGATTCCGGGTGGAGGACACTCCGTGTGCAAAAAACCTGCTATCATTAGTGATTATAGCGTATGCCCCAGGAATTAAAAGAAAGTTCCTATAACCAGAGAACCAAGAATGAGCCGTAGAGTGACAGAGTGATGTGCATGGCACAAAAGGGGGCCTGGGGCTGGACCATAAGGCCCTGTATTTTGATCTTTCTAAGACCAGTGGAAAGTCTTTGAAATCTTTTAGGTATGGAATGACATGATCAGATGTGCATTGTATAAAATGAAGCTGGACCTATGGAGAAGGGATTAGAATGGCCCAGCGGTGGCTGTATGGCAAGCAGAGAAGAGGCTATTCCAATGGTCCGGGTGAGACAAGGCAGTGAAGTATTTTAGACTGCAGTGGGGATGGGGGAGCTGGAAATACATGAATGGAGTCAAGAGAAATTTTGGAAGTATGCTGCCCCAGGACACTCATCACTGGTTTGCTCATTAAAGTAAACTCTTGGGTGCCTGAGTGGCTCAGTCAGTTAAGTGTCTGACTCTTGGTTTAGGCTCAGGTCACGATCTCACGGTTTTGTGAGTTCGAGCCCCACATTGACCTCCACGCTGACAGTACGGAGCCTGCTTGGGATTCTCTGTCTCTCCCTTTCTCTTGCCCCCTCCTCCACTTGTGCTCTCTCTGTCTCTCTCAAAATAAATAGATAAACTTAAAAAAATATATATTTTTTTAGAATGGTCAGGGTGAGTGGTCTTCTTGCTTAATGCGATATTCTAGCTAACTGAAGCCTATTATTATTAGACTTAGCAGTGGCCAAAGATGTAGAGTGTAATACAATATTATGAAAATTAAGTTTATGCCAAACAGATTTTAATCTCAGATGTAGCTTGTAATGAAACATCTGAAAATCGGACCCCTCACCTTTTAGTGTTCTAGAGATGCTGTGTGCAGGAATGACAGGTGTCCAAGCTGGGTCTGTAGTCAGATCAGGGCATCTGTGTCACATGAGTGGCTTTGGCGAACAGGTTTCTTTCCATTTTTGTGTATGTCTTCAAAACTTTGGTTCAAACATGCTAAAAATCCATTTTATCTTTCAGGACTCTTGGAAATAAATGCATGTATGGATGTGAGGGTGCCCAAACACACATATACATGTATGATCATATGGGTGCTTACATAAATTTACAGAGCCTACATATTAAAAGGTTATACATGCTTTATTTTTATATTTAAGGGTCAGTTTTAATATGTATTTTTGTTATTCTATGCATTTTTAATTTTTTATGTACATTTACAGCCATACAACTTAACTGCCAAAAATGGTGTCAGAGAATTATTATAATCTGTGTGTCATAGCTTAAATTTTACCTACTTGAATAAGCAAATGAAATCATGAGTTGAATCCAGCTTAAGCCTAAGTCTATTATTTTCTAATTTTTCACAGTACATTGCTTTGTTCTTTTTATTTTTTCTTCTTCGCTTGAGTAAGTTATATTTTAATCAGTCCACTGATTTTTTTTTCTCTTAAGATGAAAAGATAACTGTGTCTTCTCTTGCCATGGTGGGGTTGCATATCTGTTCTTACTGTCTTCGCTGCTTTCACCAGATAAACTGGCAGATCACTGCATTTGAAATTTTAATTTTTTTCTGAAGAATACAACTTGAGAAAATGGTATGGTGTACAAATTGCTATTTAAAAGGGAACAGATGTTTGACAAAAGCATATCATAATTCACATGCCTGGGAACATTAGCCTACACTTCAGGAAATACAACGTAACGCATTTTAAAGAAGTAAAAGGCAGTTCCCTGATTGTTGAGAAGGTCTTGGCCAGAGTCCCCTTGGGCACCTCTGTCTCTTAACCATATTGACATACTTGTAGGATTAGATTATTGTCTGTGATTAAATAAGTGCACATAGTTGCTTAAAATAAAAGCGATAGAGGTTCCTGGGTGGCTCAGTCGGGTGAGCATCCAACTCTCGATTTCAGCTCAGATCATGATCTCACAGTCCTGAGATCAAGCCTCACATTGGGCTCTGCACTGGGCATGGAGTCTGCTTAAGATTCTCTCTACCCCCTCCCTCTGCTTTGTCCCTCCCCCAGTTTGCATATGCGCATCTCTCTCAAAAACAAAATAAAAAAAAAAAATTTAAGTGATAAACAATGGGGCGCCTGGGTGGCTCAGTCAGTTAAGAAGCTGATTCCTGATTTAGGCTTAGGTCACCATCTCATAGTTTGTGAGTTTGAGTCCCATGTTGGGCTCTGCACTGACAGTGCGGAGCCTGCTTGGGGTCCTCTTTCTCTGTGTCTGCCCCTCCCCTATTTGTGCTCTGTCTCTCAAAAAATTAAAAAAAAAAATTTAAGTGATAAACAATATTCAGACTGTATGGTTTTTTTTCATTAACTATACCAAAATATTTGATACTATCAACTAGATTAGGTTTTTTCAACACATAGGGAAGTTTAACACTCCTGGCAAGTTTATCAAGATCTGTAATTAGTCCCATAACAAGAACTTGGTCTTCAATTTTCCTTTTCCAAGCATGTGAATTCAACAATACTGATTGCTGGTCTCGGGCACAATCAGCCCATCTTTTATAATTCTGAAAATAGAAGCTGCCGTTGCGAACACACAAGGTTATTATCAGTCTACTCAGAGATAATGTTTGCCATTAATTTGAACATATGAAGATACCCAGAGCAACAGAAATAATTTATATTTTCACAGTTGCATTGTGGCTTACAAAAAAACTCTCACACAACATCCATGATTTGATGTAATTCTTAAAACAAGCGTAGAAAGTCTGTACCCAAGAAAGAGGGTATTGTCTCCATTTTATAGATGAAGAAACAGGCTCAGAAGAGTTCACAACTCCCCTAAGATCAGTTGGAATCGACAATGTAATATTTATAACATAGCATATTACATATTAGGGGATAAAGCATAAGAAAAATAAAACAAATCACTGCCCTTTCAGTTTTTTGTTTCAAAGTTTCTAGTGAGTATCTGTATCCATTGAGAAAATCCATTAGTAATTACATGTTTAATGAGTAAATGGTAATTTACTCTTACCCTTATTCAGAAAAAAAAACAACTTAGAGACATATATTTATTAGTATTATTTTAACCTTATTGGTAAGCTAAGAAAATTAAATCAAATTAAGGGTCAGGAGCCTCCTGACTGTTAAACTGTGCTGTAATCACATGTGCAACATTAGGAAATCGGTGCCAAGGTAAATAGAGGAACCACCTTTAAACCCTAACATCTGAGACGACATCATGTTGGCTGAGACGTTACACACTGCAAGGAAATAAATTACTCATCTTTTGGCACGGCATTTTCTGCCACAGAGAAATAATTTTCTAAAGGGCATCTTGGTAGTATGAAAGCAGGATTCAGGAGGTTCCCAAAGAGAGCCATAAACCCAGCCCCGCAGCCAGCTGGCTATGTCTATGTGACAACAGAATATATGAGCTGTTCAGAGACAGCTTGCTGGGGGACTTAGAGGTAATCTAGACCATTGGTATCGAAAAGCGGTTATCTAGAATATGCATCCTTTTTTGCCCACACGTGGTTTGATTAATTCTTGATTGATTTTCCCATCAAAACTCCAGAACCACTTGTGCCTGTGGACCTAAGATACCATTCACTCTTCATTACTACCCGCACTGAGTCTACCCTGCATCCCTGAACTTAACCTACATCTGCAATCTTCCCCCTAATTGTGACTCTGGATCTTTATTATCCAGAGTAAGAAAAAGTTAACTGAGGCCATTGGTCGGAATTTGTTGATGACAGTCTTGCTCCAAGTGTCAGTTGCTTTTAGTTAATAAAGCACTCATTAGGAGCAGAGGACCTGAGGTTTTGGTTTTGCTTTGCTTTTTTTTTCCCTCCACCACGGCTTCTCGAAAATGACCTTTTAGAGCCGCAGAAGAATGGCAATATGTGCTGTCCTGAATTGTACTGTACAGATTTCATTTTTATATCCAAGGGGAACTGTTCCTTGGCAATTATTTTTTTTCAACTTTTGATAATCAGGCTAAAGATCTGAGAACATCCCTTTGGCTACTCATTTTACATCTGCCTCAGAGAGCCACAGTCTTTGCCAGAATCAGCCAAAGAGAATGAGTCCCATGTGGGGGCCAAATTCCTAGCCAAAATATTGAGGCTCAGAATTTTTTTTTCTAAATACATAGTTAAATAGCTTTTTTAAAGACCAAGGTTAAACACAGACCATAACATCTGCAGCGAATATAGCGCCAGTACTTAGAAGGAAGTTTATTATTATTATTTTTTTCCAACATTCTGCTTGAAGGTGTTCTCAGGTCAATGAAAGGACTAGATATCAAAAACCAGATCCACTTTTTTTTTTTCTAAAGAGCAGGAGGGGGGGGGGGGGGGGGGGGGGGGGGGTAGAGAGCAGAGGAAGAGAGGGGGAGGGAGGGTGGGAGAGAGAGAGAGAGGGAGAGAACCCTAAGCATACTCCATGCTCAATGTAGAACCTGACTCGGAGCTCAATCCCATGACCCTGGGATCGTGACCTGAGCCGAAATCAAGAGCTGGACGCTCACCAGACTGAGCCACCCAGGCATCCTCCAAATCCGATGAGAGTTTTCAGAATGTTTCTCACTCCAAGTTTAGATGGTTCTTAGAGGTGTCACTGCACCGTATTTGCTGACCCAGCTTTGGCCTGTGGTGTGCTTCCCTGGGGGGATCTGAGGAGGTGGAGTTCCTTACCTTTTCCTCCTTGACAATGCCCAAGGGCAGCCCCACCCTCCCACACCCTTGGGACGCCATCCTCTGTCAGGATTGAAAAGTCATTTATTTTAAATAAGAAAATTTCAAAAGTTGCTGAGAAGTAAGACATCTTGAATTTGCAGAGTGGTCTAAATTTTAAAAAAAAATTTTTTTAATGTTTATTCATTTATTTTTGAGAGAGAGAGAAAGAGAGGGGAAGAGCAGAGAGAGAAGGAGACACAGAATCCAAAGCAGGCTCCAGGCCCAGAGCTGTCAGCACAGAGCCCGACACAGGGCACAAACCCATGAACCGTGAGACTGTGACCTGAGTCAAAGTCAGACGCTTAACCCGCTGAGCCACCCAAGAGCCCCTAAATTTTTGTTTTTTTAGTGATCAGATACCTCTAATTAGTGAAAGATGGTAGTAAAAGGAAAATAAGGGTGAGGGGGGATGGGTGGGTAGAGAATGGGTTAGATATCTCTTCATTTAAAATTGGTTCAAGTTTTTGTTTTTCTTCTTGTTCCAGCATGGGATCTAAATCCATGTGAGTAAATTAAAGAATCAAGGCAGTTATCAAGCTTAAGAAACTATTGCTAAGGAACTTTGGCGTGGATTCATTAGAGCAGTGGTTTTTCAGGCTAAAATACACCCAAAGAGGGACTGACCATCATGAGCTCTGTTTTGTGAGATATGAAGGTCTCATGGAACTAGCACTAACCTGTCAAGATGAAGTAAAGGCTTTAATTCTGATTCAAATCTTTTCAGCCATTTCAGCTTCCAACTTTTATGGACATTGTTCCCTACTCCCTGGTCAGTTAAATAAAGCTGTAAGTCAGCGTGAAGAATAAAGGCCAATTATCCTGGTCCCTGGTCACAGCTTAAAACCCTTCCCAGAAAGCTAGAAGAGCATATTTTTCCAGGTGGTGTGGAGATACTCTTTGAGGTGCTGTGTGGTTGATAGGAATATCCTCAAAGGGAAAATATTTGCTAGAAAAGAGAGCATAGACCGGGAAGAGAAATCAAACAGATTCCCTTGGATGTCAGTGTAGAAGCCTAAAGTTTTATGATTTTAGTTGTGCTTCTGGCACCAAGATCTATAAATAGATCAAAAAAAACAAACAAAAAAAAAAAAAACACCAACCCTCAGAATTGAGGAGGGAATAGCCCTCTGTTTTCTCACTTTGGCCTCCAGATTCCCTTGGCTCTCCTGCCACATTTCTCCTCCTCCTCTCTGAAGTGTTTAGAATTTCTTTCCATACCGAGTATGTGCGTTCTTCTAGGTGCACATACCTACCACATTTCCCACAGTTGAACTGTAGAGGGGATGGTTTGTCCTGTAAGAATTTGGGTATAATATTTATTGTCAGACTAATTTAAATTCACATGAAAAGGTCTAGTTACTATGACTAGTAAAATAACCTATTACGAGAACCCTGTTCCAATTTAAAATGGAAACGTATCTCAAGGCTAAAGAATGAGCATAATACTTTGCCATTTAAAAATATATTAAGTCCTAAGAATTCGAATTTCTCATGCCTGTCATCTAATTTTGTCTCGTAGCATCACAATTCATAGTGGGGGACGGAGCATTTCAGTGACTGCTATCACAGCAGTTTAGAGGAGATGTTTGGATTTTGAATCTAATTTGTATTCCAGTGTCTCTTGAATTTATTGGATGCCTGTATATTTACTGGCAAATGCAGATGCTTAAAAATAGGCAATGTCATCTAATGCCGTATAATTATAATTTAGAACAGCACTGCGCAATCTAAAAAATTGTTTTATTAAGCCAGTTTTATCTTATCTTTAACCTCTTCCTCTGTGACTCTGGTCAGCATCAGACCCTCAAAATAATCCACGTTAGCATCCCAGTAAGGGTGACAAAGCGAATCCAAGAATTAGTTCTCTCCCGGTGTCCTCGAAACACCAGACATAACCTCTGAAGTTTTTTTTTTCCTCCAGTAGATACGACATTTATAAAATTTGCTGAGTGTAACGCAAGGGAAGCAACATCTGGCAGCTTTCACCTTCTGCTCTCAACGAATGAAAATCATTTACTCAGTGGGAGGCCCTGTCGCCAGAGATGCTTGGGAAAGAAAGTTTCTAACTGAAGTTTATAATCTCTTCCAGCCCTAATATGTGACTTTGCTAAACAATTGTTAAAGAACACATGGAGAACACATAGTTACCTGTATTTTCAGCTGTGTGTCAAAAATACGAAACCTACAGATTCTGCCCCAGTTAACAAAAATAGAGTAAACCGAGGCAGGGGCCCCTGCATCTGTCACTTGTGTTCACCTTTCCTCAGGCATCCATGCCTCTTGCTCCCTTTACTCAGAAACTGCCACCACCTCTCGGAAACTTAAAAAGAGCTGTTAACCAGTTTGTATCATTTATACACCTTGACTATTCACACTACCAGTGATAGTAAAAGGCATGTTTACTTTTTAAAGGGATTCTGTGTATTAGCAAACTGCATAGGGAATTGGAGTTGTAGGTGCGGGAAGGCTTTGAAAAGCCACCCGATTTCATCAGTCAGTGTGAAGGTGAGATCCAAACCCAGTGATGTCTACCCCCTACTCCCCAGGAAGGTGGATTGCCTGCAGGTACCGACTCCGAGGGTTTCAAGTGTGGAAGAAAATCCTCCCCCTGCTCCGAGATTTGTCGTGCCTGGGCCAGGCCAGTCTGCAGGCAGGTCTCCTCTCTTTAGCTCCTCCTGCCCAACCAGACTGGCACCCTCCTGTCCATAGCACAGGACCTTCATGAGCTGTGTGGGTGCCTGTTCGTTTGTGGTCAGAATGACTGGAATTTGGTTCATATTTATTAGAGCTTTCTTTTAAAGTTAGAACTTCCCAGAGCGCCTGGGTGGCTCAGCTGGTTGAGCGTCCGACTCTTGGTTTCAACTCGGGTCATGGTCTCATGGTTCAGGGGTTTGAGCCCTGCCTTGGGCTCTGTGCTGACAGCACGGAGCCTGTTTGGGATTTTCTCTCTCCCTCTCTCTCTCTGCCTCTCCCCCAGTCACACTTGCACTGTCTCAAAAATTTATAAAAAGTTAAAAAAAAAAATACAATTAGAACTTCCCTACCCTCTCTGATATCATTCCAGACAAACAACTAGGTCACTAGGATGTATTTCCTTCACTGATTACTTTATTAAGAATAAAGTAGTAATGGGGTACCTACGTGGCTCATTTGGTTACGTGTTTGACTCTTGGTTTCAGCTCAGATCACGATCTCAGTTTTCATGACATCTGACAGTGCAGAAGCTGGTTGGGATTCTCTCTCTCCCTCTCTCTCAAAATATATAAATAAACATTTTTAAAAAGAAAGTATTAGTAATAAAAATAATAGTTATATATAAATATATATAAAAGATATAATCATAAAAAAATAATAAAATGGTAATATTACTGATGCCCAGTATTACTTCATTTAGGTCATTGTACATCTGTTTATACCCCTCAGATAAATGCATTTGCATTTCCCAGGAGTTGTTTTTTTTTTTTTTTAATGTTTATTTATTTTTGACAGAGAGCAAGAGACAGAGCATGAGTGGGGGAGGGGCAGAGAGAGAGGGAGACACAGAATCCGAAGCAGGCTCCAGGCTCTGAGCTGTCAGCCCAGAGCCCAACTCGGGGCTTGAACTCACAGACCGTGAGATCATGACCTGAGCCGAAGTCAGATGCTCAACTGACTGAGCCACCCAGGCGCCCCTCCCAGGAGTTTTTTTAATAGGCTACTTGTCCATTTGAAATCGATGACCAGTAATTTCAGTAGGAAGATATAGAGCACCTCCTAAGTGTCAGGCACTCACTGATGACCAAACAAGAAATCAATCCCAGAGGAAGAGAATCAGCCGTGGTCCTTCACTGCAGTCCGGGCCCATCCAGTAGGCTCCTCTTCTAATAGTTCATGATGTAATGTATTCTATAATAAGATTTTGAGCCATTTTGAGTTATGATATTAAACCATAAAAACAGACAAGCCTAACTTTAGACATATTTTGCAACTTTCACTATGTACATCAAAAGAGAGCACTTTCAGTACTTTTCCCAACTTTTCTGATTGTACACACTACAGTGTAATTTACAGTTTTCTTGATGAATACAACACATTAAAAAAGAACAGATAAGTCAATGTCCCTTAAATGTACTGTCATATTTTTACTTTTATACCATTCCATGCTAAACATTTCACTTCATGAAAGCAGTAATCGTCTACCTTGTTGACTTGTGAATATCCAGCTCCTGAAACAGTTCCTCCTGTTTGGCAGTGCGTAAGGGTCACTGAATGAATCACCCTTCTTAGACACTTCCCCTCCTCCCCACCCAAAGCTTTCTTCAAGTTCAGTTCAAGCCCCACATCCTCTAAAAGACCCTCCCTTACGTAGATGTTCTGCTTCATATGGTACATTACTAAGGCAGTACCTGTGCATCTAACTTGCATACTTTTTAGAAACTTTTGCTGTAAACATATTTTCATTATAGTCTATGGATCCTTAATTAGTGTTCTACTCCTGCGTTTCATCCCCCATCCCCAAATACATTTAACACGTACAAATATACATATAAGTATTCAGCCAACTCATGTAAAATAGATGAGCAGTTAATCATACTATTCATTCAACAAACATTCATAGAGTTCCTGCTTAGTCCCTGATATCCTTCTGGGAATGGCCACTACAGCACTAAGTGACACCTATCCCTCTGCTCGTGGAGCTTATTATCTACCAACAGGAGACAACCAAGAAAACAAATGAATAAATAAATGAGGAATACAAGAATATCAGGTACTGATAAGGGCCATGAGAAAAGTATGTGCAAGGGTGTGACTAGAGGTTAAAACATAAAAGGAAAAGGAAAAGGAAACAATCAGTTGATGATGCCCTCTTTGAGGAGTTAGCAATTGATCTGACACCTGAGCAGCAGGGAGCAGTACTGGAAAGATTTGAAAGAAGAGCCTGTGAAGTAGTTTTGGGTAGGAATGAGCCTGAGATATTGGTGTGAGGGTAGTGATGAAGAGGATGTCTGTGTAGAACATTAGTGGTTTGAGATGCTGCTAAGTAGAGATACAGCCAGTGAAGGTGTTCTGTAAGCAGCATGGGTTGGCGTCCTGGTGGAGGTGGTGGTGACAAGAAAAGGGATTGGGAGCAGGTGTAAAAATTAGCATATGGCATGCATACAACATGCCCAGAGGAGATGAGAACCTACTGGGACTCTACAGCCATAGAAAAGATAGAAAACAGGAACTAAGTCATGGACATGTCTACATTTACAGGTAAAACTGGGGAACCTGCTAAGGAGACCAGGAAGCAAATAAGGAAGATACCTAAGAGAAAACAGTATCAGGAAGGAGAGAATAGTCAATCGTGCTGAGTGCTGTTGAGGGGTCTACTCAAATGGGAACAAAAAATAAGTTAGTGATGCTGGGGTTGTGCTGACCTTTACAAGAGCAGTGGCTTTGTAGCTGTGGGTAGTAGCCCGTTTGGAGTGAGTTGAGAAGAGAAGAATTGAGAAGAAGTGGAGATAGCAAAAGTTAACCATTTAAGAAGCTTTGGAACTAGGAATAAAAAAGCTGAAGCCGAAAGAAGATTGGGGGTTAAAGGAGGACCATTTTGTGTTTGATTTTTACAGAGAGTTACTAGAATATGCTGGTAAGCAATGGGAAAACCAAATATAGAGGAAATGAAGGAGAAATCAATTAGGGGGTGAAAATGCAGAAGCAAACTCCTTAGAAAGTTGAAAGTGGTTGGCTTCCAAAGCCGGTTAGTGATCCGGTTCGTTTTTGATGGGTTCGGGGAATACCTATAAATATGAAGACTGTTTCACAATACAGAAATATTTCTGTATTAAAATGTTGAGAAATTAAAGCATGCCAGTGGAGCCACCCGAACTTGCTGATTTTTCACCATTTTTTACATGCAAAAATACTATTTTTCTGTGGCCCAAACTTACAATAATATGTATATATAAAACAGCTGAGAATACACAAATTACAATAGATGAAGAACTTATGGATATTTTCCATTTTCTCTTTTCTCTAAGTTTTATGAAGTACTTTCAAATAATTTTAAAACAAGTATAAGGGAAATATTAAATGCCTCTTATACTGAATACTGTGCATTTCGCTTAATCTTCAGGTTAAGTCATAATAATTGCTTAAAAGAACAGCAAAGGCAGAAGCAGCTCCGTGTTATTATTCTAGTTTTAACTGAACCTTTGCGTTCTGTTCTAAAGGATTAAACCATCTAGTACATACTTCAAGATTCCTTAGGATCTTTGTTTCTTAGTGACTCAGATGTAAAAACAAACAAAAAACAACTTCAAGTGAATCTATGTGTTTTGCAAGATTTATCTTTAAAAATGTATCTTTTGGCTTAAATGTTTGCATTGTCTTTTGTTGCAGGCTTATTTATATTTATTTTCCACTGTGCTATGAAGGAGAATGTCCAGAAACAGTGGAGGCGTCATCTCTGCTGTGGTAGATTTCGGTTAGCAGACAACTCAGGTAAAGGGGCATGTTGGCAATCGGTTTTATACCTGAGGTCAATCAGAAACCTTTCTCATTTGGTCTTCCATTGTCAGAACAACCCAGTCCCGATGGCAGAAAATTGTAAAGGTGGAGGATGTGAAGATGCTTAGTTGGAGTCTTAGAACATTAGGACTGTAGGAGATCTGAGGGCTCTGGGCCTCACCCTTCTGTTCTGCAGAGAAGCATGAATTCCAGCCAGGTGTGAGTTGCCCAGGGCTCTGTGTCTACTTTAACAACTCCGACATCCAGGGGTTCCACTATAACATGTGCACCTTTCCATGTTTTTGAGGTCCTCAATCACATTATTAGGCAAAGAGATTTTTCTTATTATAAAAAAAAATACCTGAAGAATAGTATTACTTTTTTTGGCAGTGATTGCTTCTCACCCTTACAAAATCAAAGTCAGATTTTAAACAATACGCGCAACGGGTCAAATTAAGAAACTTACTTCAGTTTATTATTGTTCATATGCCAGCCTCTCCTCTGAGCCATTGCTAGCATATAAGAAAATGGGAGGCCTTGGATAAATTTCTTAATGTGGTGATGATTCTTCACAGGACATATTCCCCCGAAAGCAGGTTCATGAAGAGATATTATTTCTTTCAGACTGGAGCAAGACAGCTACCAATATCATCAAGAAAAGTTCTGATAATCTAGGAAAATCTTTGTCCTCAAGCTCCATTGGGTCCAACTCAACATACCTTACATCCAAATCTAAATCCAGCTCTACCACCTACTTCAAAAGGAATAGCCACACCGGTGAGTTATTCTGGCGGTGGGAAAGATGTTCTCTGGTACATTTCTCATCATAGTTTTATTGCAATTGCCATATCATGAAGATTGATAGATCACAGTGCCCGTGAGGGTGCTTATGTTAGATTTATGAAAATCAAAATGTATTTGAAGACCTTATCCGGCACTTTTGTGAAGATTTTGTCTTTTTTTTAAACCTTTACAACCAAAATTGAATCCACATAGCCATATTATTGCCTCTGAATATGATTTGCTTCATTTGATTCAAAGCTTAGTTTTCTTTTTAAAATATGGTATCTGAGTTTAAAAGTTATGTTTTTACTTTAAAAATATAGAAATTGAGTTGTAATTACTCACAAGAAAGCATATTTCATGTTTCATAACTTACTATGAAAGTTAATTGGCAAGTTGACATAGGAACAGGTGGAAACACCATCCAGGATGTACGTTACATTTGAGAATCAATTCCTTAACCATTGGATGTGTTATTGGAAGATGCTATGTAAGTCACTGAATAAATATGATAGAGAACATAATATTTGGAAAGTGATACAGGATGGTGAGAAACACCATCTTTGTTCATCTCCTGGTACTACTTACTACTTGATATTTACAGTGACCACAGGTTGTAACACTGAGCATGTGTATGACCAATCCTGAAGACAGTGTGGAAATAAAGACTCTCTTGCAGTACTTGATAGCCAGCAAATGGTGTGAAATGTTGCAATCTTTTAATAGTTCTAAGGAGAATAGAAGAATTTCCACTTTGAAATACTAAATATACCTCAAGCAAACAGCTGTCACCACTTAGCACCCAACACTTTCCTCATTAAAGATGCTTCTAAAAGGATAATAGAAATAACTTTTTAACTCTGAATTTGTTTAGTTATTAAACATAAGCAGAGGCAAATGGCACTGAAGAGAGTAATATTTGGTATTTTGCAAATAGTATGATGTGCAGTGTATATGTAAATGTTCACATTGCAAACACTTAAATTTCAAATGACCTGCATATACATTTGAATCCTTCCACATGTCCCTGCTTGCACCACGATCTGTGTACCTTGCCACTGGAATGGCCACTGCCTGAGATTTAAGATAGCATTATGGAAAAATGTTTGAGTGGTTAGAGAGTTTGTTAATTCCAAAATTCTTAAAGATCTAAAAACTTGGAACAAGTTAGGCCAGCAGTTTTCAAAGTTTCTTAGAGCAAAGGACATTTCTGAGAATCAAATAAAAGCTGTGGACTCTCTTCCAGAATAAGATACAGCCTCTGAGTCCTGTACGCAGATAGTCTACCTCAATTAAGAGGTCTGTGTATACTTCTTTAAATACCTCTGTAAGAAATTTGGTGACAGGTATATAGTCTGAGATAGGTTATTCTACCTAATTGGTAGTTTCCTGGCACAAAATACATTTTAGTTATAATGAATGAATTTTTTACTTTATTTAGTCAACCTTAAAATTATATACATATATGATCATTTCAATGGATGCAGAAAAAGAATTTGACAGAATACAACATCAATTCATGATAAAAACAAAGTAGGTTTTAGAGGAACATATCTCAACATAATAAAAGCCATATATGAAAATCCCACAGCTAACATCATACTCAGTGGTGAAAACAGACCTTTTCCTCTAAGATCAGGAACAAGACAAGGATGTCCACTCTTACCACTTTTATTCAACATAGTATTGGAAGTCCTAGCCATAGCAATAAGACAAGAAAAAGAAAAGGCATCCAAGTTGGTAAGAAAGAAGAAAAACTTTCATTATTTGTAGATGACATGATATTATATATGGAAAACCCTAAAGACTCTATCAAGATTACTATAAGTGATAAATGAATTCAGTAAAGTTATAGGATACAAAGCTAATATTCAGGAATCTATTTCATTTTTCTATACACTAATAATAAGGTGGCAGAGAAATTAAGAAAACAATCTCATTTATAAGAAAAAAATACTCATTTTGCCTACCCTTCGAAAAGGCAAATAGTGTGTATTCTATATCAGTTATGAATGAATAGGGATTTGACCAATCAAATTGTTGTCCTCTTAACACATGTGAGAATAGCTAGAAAAATGTCACCAGGGGAGAGATGATGACAGATAGATCATTTGGAACAGGGGACATTTTGGAAGTAGTAATGAAATATTTAGAAGTATTTAAGGATCATGGATAAAACTGACTAAAAGATAAAAGGAAATTCGGAAATTGAGGTACCAAAGAAAAACTTTGCTATTTTAAAATGTTATGTATGTTTTTTTAAGGAATGTATTAATGTTTTTCTGTTTCCCATAACAAAACCCTTGGGGTTAAATGAGTTCTTGTCATCTAGCATAAAGATATAGTCAGCTATATGACATTACTTCTGCGATATAGTAATTGATGGTTTCCAATCAACTGATGTATGAATGACCTTTAGCTACATAGCCATTTCTCAGTAGGACTGCTGGTGTACTTGGGTCACTCAGAGTATGCAAAAAGTCACTGCATATCATCATGGATATCTAGTTAATTTATTTCTTGGAATTGATCTAGAAATTCATATGTTTATGGTGTAGATAATGTCTTCTAAGAGCATTCCTTCAGCAAAAGTGGATCATTCAGGTAAACTTCTATTACTTTTTGGATGCATGAATTTTTTGCAAGGTAATAAAAGAATGTTTGCATGGATTAAACTAAGACTCTTGCTGCGCCAGCAAAATTGCTTGTTCTTTATGATACTTCTCGGCTAGCACAATGACAGTCCTGCACTGAGCTGGAATTTCTGAAATTTCAAATGGTTGTGGCTGTGCTGGCTCTTCTCTGCATGGGGGTGTCTGCAAGCTGCTCCTTCTAGGAAATGTACCATGCTCTGGAGTTAAGGGATCACATATAAGGTAGAATAGTGGGGGGAAGAAAAGCAGTACTTGAGAAGTTTGTTATAGAAGTTTGTTATAGAAACTCTTTTCTCTTCCATTGCTCTTATGAATTACTGGATATGTCATGGTACATTCATAGAAGTCATAATGGAGAAATTGTCAGTTCCAAGCCTGCTTTTTGAAGATTTTTGTCTGCTTGACATTTCAGCCTAGGTCAAATAATAGTTCATTTCCCTAGCCCCTGGTTTTCAAACTTGCAGCTACAACCAAAATCTCTATTGTTATTGATGTAATATCTAACCAGAGGATTGGGAATAGCATATATACTGAAATATAGCCCTTGCTCAGAGTTTTACTTTATTCACTATGAAGACCCAGAAAATTGGGTCACATATTTGGAAGGGATCTAATCAAAATATCTGAAAGGTGTCAAGCCACTGAAAGTTGTCACTGAAGCGAAATGAGTGTATCCTTGAAGCTTCTTTGAGTGTGTGTGGTTTTCTAAAAACGTTAAGCACAAATTATTTGTTACTGATATCTAAATCAATAGAAAAATCCCCAACAGAAAACCAATGGCTAGTGAATATATGAACTGAAAGAAACACAGAATCAATCAGCTTGCTGAGAGCTAAATGGGGAGGGGCCCTTCTACAATGACTCCCTAAACCTTTTTCTCACCAGTCCTGGTATGTGATCATTCTGCCGTGCTTCATGAGCCATCTATTCTCTCTTTCTTCCTTTAGTATGGGATGAACACAACATTTCCTCTTTTAGTCTTCATTTTATTTAGTGTCTGTTTCAACATAGGACAACAGTTAAACAATTTGAGTCATTTCCAAAGACAACAGATACAGTGATGATGGCTTTTATCAATTACTGATGGATTTTTAATGTTGTGTCACATACTGGGTGCAGCTTACTCAAAGCATAAACATGCCTGCAATGAACATTCCAGATTTAGAGCCATGATTCCTTGAGGCAGTTTTTCATCATAGAGTTTTAGCTTCTTCTGCAGTGAATAGAGAAGGTACAATGTAGAGAACTGAGTGCTTTGTAAAAGGTCACATTTGCTCCTTCATCTGGTGTGAAATCTCTGTGGTTAATTTTTGAGTAGAATTTTTCTCCAAAATGTGTTGGGAAGGGGAGGAGTATAGATACTTACAAGAAGGTACTTATAGGGTAAATGAAAACAGCCATATGTATTTATAAATAATAGAGCTTATGTGAATTTCAGAGACTATCTGAACCAATTTTAGAAAGGTTTTGGGTCTAGAGAAATAATATTTAAATTGTATATGATATTGAGTGTTGAATCACTGAATTGTACACCTGAAACCACTATTACACTGTATGTTAATTAACTTGAATTTAAATAAAAACTTATACATAAATTAACGAATTAATTTGAGAAATTCAGAGCAGAAATGTATTTAGCAGTCCTTTATTACTACCAATTATTTTGATATTATTGCCATCAGCAATAACATCATCCTGAGACTATGGCATAGTTAATAAAATACCCTTTCATGTTTATTTTCATTCACTTTATTCCCCCAAATCCTTTAAATTATATTTTATAAAAACTTCCTTTATGAAAAGTGTCAAACGTATATAAAAACTAGAGAGGACAGTATGATGAATCCCCTTGTGCCTATCAACTCATGGTCACCTTCCCATTTCTCCCTCCCTGTATTATTTGGAAATCATATCTTGGACATCAAACATTTCTTCCATAGATGTTTTGGCATCTTTTATTTGTTATATAATCTGTCCCTGCTTTTTTTGAGTTATTTGCCAAGTATATTTTTGTAGCAATTTTCTAATTATTCTATTCATTGACTCTGAAAAATACCACTTACGGTAATATTTCTTGAAACAAATTCCAACACAAATTACTAGAAGGCAAATTAGCATTCATTCATGCATGGGAATGCACTTTGAAGATGAAAAGCATAAAATTTTGGAGCTGCCTGTTACCTAACCTAAGAAAGAAACAGAGCTTCATTTCCTTTATGTATTTCTTTAATGTGCAAAATAGTGTCCAGTCTGGTGGCCCTTAGGCATGTCACCCACTCATCTTGTAGCCTAACTCTTTGTATCATTTCTTTCAGACAATGCTTCCATGAACAAGTCCTTGTCCAAATTGACCCATGCCGATGGAGAACAAACATCAATCATCCCCGTCCACCAGGTCATTGATAAAGTCAAGGGTTATTGCAATGCTCATTCAGATAACTTCTATAAAAATATTATCATGTCAGACACCTTCAGCCACAGCACAAAGTTTTAATGTGTTTAGTAGAATAAAGAAGAATCTGTCTACAGAAATGTGAAAATCTGCAAGCTGTGGAAGCTATGACTGGCACTTGTGAACGTGCTATGACCTAGGTAACTGCATGTTCATATAGGAGGAATGGATTTTGTTAAGAAGGCTTTTGTAAAATTTTAAAATCTGTCTTTCAGTGTATTTCTTCCATGGGGGCATTTCCACCATCACTAAAACTTTAGTACTGAGAGTAACATGACCCAGTAGGTACAGGGGATATGAATTTTTTAAATATATAATTGGATCAGACTCATCAGAACTCGGGGAGCCAGGGGACATTAAAGTTAGCAGACAAGGGAGGGGCAGAGCTAGGAAAGTGTAGTTTATGGCTCATAAACACCCCACTTTTAGGTTTTGGATATGGCCATTGGCTACATCATCTTTCTCAACAGTGAGAAACATACAACTAGTCATAACTAAGTTCTGGTGCTAGTTTCTATGAATGCAGTAGCATTTCTACATTTTCAGTAACATTTCAACCACAGATACAAAAGAATACTTAATGTCTGATCCAAAGATTGGGAAGGAATTCTTTCTTATTCTACCAAATGCTTAACCTTCAGGACATTAATATGCTTAAGAAAGAAAGAATTTCCAAAATTTTGACCCAGTTAATATGAGACCCTGTAAATTTCTACTATTTCACTTATCCTACGCAAGACACAAGGCTTAAGCGTCATCATTAATTAGAATTTAATCCCATACATTTGAATCAAGTATAATGTTGATTTTCCATTAATGTAGACTTCCCACTACTTGTTGAAGAATGAATCCCTTAGACCTCTGGTTTTTCTCCCCTACTGTCGTTTGAACCCACAGACTTATGGGAGGAACAAGAATTTCCATTAAGCATATTGTGTATAATAGTCTCTCCCTTTTAGGAAATATAATCATTGAGACTCTATGGTCCTGTTCTTGCCCTAGAGACTAAGACATTTCCATTTGCACAATTAGAAAGCCTCTTCCTTTTCAAGTGCTTTGTTCCAGAGAATATAAACTGGGGCATATGGGTAACTTGTCATAATCAAAATAATTTATAAGCACGTGGGTCTGCAATTGCTAGTCTAAAAACCATTTGTACATAAGTCCTCTGATTCTAAGAGCCAGAGCAGATCTGGCAAGATAGATGGTGTGTTTTTTTTATGAATTAGGTTTCTGCATGCAAGGCATGTATATTAAGCAGTTTTCTTAATTTTCAAACTACCCTAAGTAATATGCTTGCTAGTGAATGTGTTGGAGACGATATTTAAATTGTTTTTAAGTGATAGAGTTGTATCTAGGTCCTTAGAAATTGGTCTCAGTACATATTGTACCTTTATATTTGCTCTGAGTTATCTGTGAAGTATCAGGTTCTGGGAGACATCAGCCTAAGTGACCAGGAGAGAAGACATTCTGGCACCACCAATCTACTTAAAGGCAGAAGCCAGGACTGAGCACTTGAGAGCCTTTCTCTCTGCTCAAAATACAGGTGGCTCTCAGTCTTAGACCTAGGAGAGTTGTCAGGCTGTACAGCATCTGAGGGGCCTCTCACCTTTTGTTGATCTTTAGTCATAAAGCTATTTGCCAGACTTGACTGGATGGTAAGATAATATGGTGTGGGGTTTTATTACCATTTCATTTTGCAGCAGCATGGAACATTGCCCTAGGAGACATGAGCTTTCCCTGGCTTGGCTTTCACAAGGGAGGAGTGTATATAGTAGGAAAGGATAATAAATCTTAAGGTCACTAAGATTCACTACAGTAGAGCCAAATCCTTTTCTATAGGCATATTATTAACAGGCTGCTTATTCTGGCAGAGGTTACATGTAGATGAAAATCAATCATAAATAGTCACTGAATATTCATACACTTTTCCCCAAGCCTTAGAGATTCGTGATAGAATTTCATTAGCTTTCTACTATGATATTTCTATCCCAAAGCTCCTATTTAATTAATAGTAACTGAGAGATAGCTTCCAAAGTGGCTTTGATTTCTACTCATATTCATTCAGATCTGGGAAAATGTTTTCTTTTTTTTCATATTTGACAACGATGTCAACTCTGAGTTAGAAATTTCCAGTAATCAGGTAAGGAGAGATGAAGAAGCAGCTGAGTAAAAGCATTTGCAGGTGGATTTAAGACTGAGCCAAATTCTACGCTCCATTCCGTGCATGGGCTTTGCACCTTCGTTGGGTTGCCTCAGAACAGAATTGCAGGAATTTAGCTGTGGAGCCAAAATTTAGGTTAGCCTAACCTTGAGAATAATATCAATTCAGCTCCCCTGTTTTTGTTTTTAATTATTTTTCTTTTTTTTTTTTTTAACTGCATTGTGTTCATCTAGGGTCCTCAGATATCATCTATTCTTATCATTGTTCCCTGCATCGTAAAGCTTTTCTTTGTCCATCATTGGCATAGACTCTTTTGTACATATTTATTTATTTGTGTTTATAAATGCCAGCTCGTTTCGTATCTTAGCTTTATATTGCCTGGATTTGTTATTTTTATAATTAACTTTCTTTGGGAGAGACTGTATGTATACATATGTTTTTCTGAATACTTTGTGAAATCGTTTTCTGGAGCAATATCTTTGAATATGATGAATAAACATGACTGTGAGTGCAAATTAGAATTAGTAGTAAGAAGCTACTATAGCTGATTTGCCATTTTAATTAAATGGAAAGTGTTTTTCAAATAAATACTTATGTTGTTCATGTTCCAAATTATTCAATTCCTTTATGAGTAAGCATTTTGATTTCTGACTCTTAAATAGGAAAAGATCATTTGACAGCCGGAAAATAACCCGCCACCAATTAAACCAGTGACATGATGCTACTTTGCCAAAACACTGAGAATGAATATATTACAAAGATCCAGTTCATTGGTGATTAATGCATGTGGAAGTTCTTGAATTTTCTTAAAACGATTGATGTGAAGCCAAGCTTTGGAGGATGAGAAATAATGTTGGTTCCTTTCTGAGGGTGTCTTCAGCATCTTGAAAAAGAGAACCCAGTCAGTAATATTATGTGAAGTTAGGTCCTGAGGTGTTTTTTTCACATTTATAGTTGCTGCTTTCATTGTGGGAATCTTAGAAAATGACAGAATTTAGCCAGCTCCACTTGCATGATTAGAACAGAACCTCCCCACATCCCTTTACTGTGGTTATTTCGGATAACTCTTTTCTGCAGAGGGCCAAGGCCAATTTGGCTCACAGCCCTACTCAGTGCTAAGTTGTGAGGCGTGTTGGCCGGTCACCGTGAAATCAGGTCTTCTGAGCCAATGTTCACAACTCCCGGCCAAGCCGTGGTAAGAAAACTGACAAGTGGTTTCTTAAGATTCATCTACAGTAATATAGAAGCAGGCCACTTCGGAAAGCCCAGGGAGTAGCCACAGCAAGCAGACGGGAAACACTGATTTGATTCTCAGGCTGGCCTGTGTTTGTAACATTGTGAAATGTGGAGGAATTGGGCTTTACACACACAGTGTTTTGGAAGCGTTTCTGTTTTCAGTTGAATAAAATTCTACTTTTCTCCTATAAAGGCATTTAAGATCTCTCTTTTCACTCTCTCACCCTCCCTCCTCACAAGCTTCCTCCTTTTCTCCCTCTGCCCTTCTTCCCTCTCCCTTCCTTTCTTCTTCCCACCCTCCCTCTTCATTTTAAGGGAGAATACTTAAAGTAACAGTTTTCTTTTTCTGTTTCCCTAGAGAAAAATAAGAATAAATGTGAAATATTCAAATGTTTGCATTTATATTCTATAGCCTGTCAAAACAAAAAATGGGAAAAAAACATGATGTGCTTTATTACCCCAAGCAGCTTCAGCCCAACGTGGGTAATTTGGACTTGGTAGGAAAAAAATCAAATTTATAAACACGTTTGGATACCAAATACTTCTTTACTCCCTCTTCTAATTTTCAGTAGTATTCTATAAGGGAGTATTGTTGTTCTAATCTTCCATTAGGGGAAATTGTTGATTAAAGATGGTGAGTAGCCTGCTGTGGCCACATGGGAGGTAAGAGTGGGTTCAGACCTAAGTCCATTGGACTTTGGGTTCACTATTCTACATCAGAGTGCCTTGTGGCCTTCTTCAAAGAACCTGCACCTTAATGAAGGCAGGCATTCCAAGGATGGGATGCATGTCATGAGATTGCAGTGAAAGCTTCCAGAACTTCAGATAGAAGCTCTGGACCAGCAATATGTCAGTGACGTTTTGGTCTTTGAAGTTCCAAGAGATTCTGGTAGGCTTCTCCTGACAGTAAGGAAAGTCATTCCAGGCATGGAAAGTCCATGGCAGTGAGTGCAACACAGCTGAGGTTGGCTTGACTGTGGGGTGGGGAGCTGTGTGGAATCATCAAGAGGCTGAGTCCAGCTCACAATGTTAGACTGGGTGTCTGGGGCAGACACAAGGGAGACCTACAGGCTCTAGGCAGGGAAGGAGCTGAATCCTCACTGCAAGGTGACTTTAGGACGGTGAGTGTAGAAAGCCAATTAGAAGGCACAGGGCCTGGACCCAGGAAGAACAGTGAAGAGGCCTTTGGAGAACTTGTCAGAAGAGCAAGGGAATTCAAGGAATGGTGTGTTGGCCCACAGGTCTTAAGGGAGTGATGACACCTTCCACAAGGCTTCCAAAGCAACACAAGCCCACCTTTACCAGGCATCAGCCCACTGTACTTAGAATGGTGGTGAGAGGTGCATGGGTGGCTCAGTCGGTTGAGCAGCCGACTTCAGCTCAGGTCATGATCTGGTTTGTGAGTTCGAGCCCCACGTCAGCTCGCTGCTGTCAGCACAGAGCCTGCTTCCCATTCTCTGTCCCCTTCTCTCTGGCCCCCCTCCACTTGCAGTCTCCCCAACATAAACATTTTTAAAAAGGGGGTGAGGTCCCCAGTTGTTCCAGATGCCACAGGGTTAAAGGAGCTAAGAAACAAAGTAAGTCTTCCATGAAACAAAAGCTGCTTATATCAAGAAATGTGGCAGAAGGGGGGAGAAGAAGGGGTGGTCTTATGTGAAGGAGTACAGTTGACCCTTGAACAAGATGGGTTTGAACACAGATCCACATTACACATGGGTTATTTGTATAAATACTGCAAATGTGTTCTCTTCCTTGTAATTTTAATAACGTTTTCTTTTCTCCAGCTTACTTTATTGTAAGAATACATTTACAAACTATGTGTTCATTGATTGTTTATGTATCAGTTAGGTTTCTGGCCAACAATCTGCTATTAGCAGTTAGGTTTTCAGGGAGTGAGCTTATGGTGGTTGTCACCTGCATGGAGGTAGGCACCCCTAATCCCATGTGGTTCAAGGCCCAACTGTACAAACATAAGGGACAGGTGTCTCATGGAGTTTTGTTTCTCATTTATGAATGGAATACAATTAGTTGAAGGTGAAAAGGAAGGCAGAAGAGGGTGGATGTGTTTGTGGAAGGGTTCCAGAGGTGAGAGATTGAGAACTGCAGGGAGAGAGTTGGCCTTGGCAAAGGGAAGAGACGGTGTCCTTTGAAGGTGGAAAAATGATTATTACATGAGACAAGGCGGGGGGGGAGGGGGGGGGGATAACCAGACCGATAGTAAGGAAAGTTTGTTGAGTTTCCTGATTTTTATCAGTTAAAATAGTTAGAGGCTCATTTCACCTAAGAGAGGTAGTATCCGGATGAAGATCTGAGTAAAATTTAAAAGATTTAGAACAACCTTACAGGGAATGCAAATCCTTGGCTAATTTACATTAAATAAATTAATAAGTGGTGTTTGCCCTTAGAGTAGCTTTTACAAGTATATTCCCTAAGTCATCTCATTCAAATATTTTTATTTGATGTTTTTGAAAAGCTAGTTTATTTCAAGGTCATAACCCAACAATGTTCTGAAGTCTCAAACCTTATTGATCAAGGATTTACTTTAAACATTTATAAATAATTGGATGATGAATTATTTCAGACAAACTCCAAAATCTTTTGAATCTTTCAAATGACATCTTCTGGTTGGCTTGACTTACTTTCATTCTGAATTCATTTAAATGATTTTTGTAAATTCAGGATGTAATTAGAATAAAATATTTGATATTCACATTAAATATACTTTAATATTAATATGGATAGTGTCTGGTCACAGTGCATTGAGAAAATAACAAAACAAAATAGAGTTTGAATACTCTAGGAGCAAAAGAAAGACCTATAGAGCACTGCAGTATTTTCCTGATTTTCCTGTTTCATTGTCCTGAATAAAGCTCAATCAATGAAGGATATTAAGTGATTACAACCATGTAGCCTTCCTACAACGAATTCACTGTTCAGAGCTAACAGATATGTCATGAAACTCTTTTAACTCAAAAGATAATATGTTTACCTGTAAAAATTTGAAATAAAACCATTACTGCCAAATTAGAACTAATGGATCATCTTCCTTAACACGATAGCAATAAAATGCCCACATAAACTTGACACATTATATTATGCTGTTTTTTTTTTAATTTCACATGTGTATGGCTTTTCTACTGAATGAGGTTAATATTAAAGGTTATGTATATGCTCATCATTTTCATAGGTGATAGCATATTGCTAGCCACGTAACAGGTGTGTGTTTTTAATGTTTATTAAATTAAGCTGAAATACATATGTAGTTTGCTGGGTCCATTTGCATTTTATATTTTGCAAAAGTTGATCTCCAAAGTACCTTGGATTTTGGTGGGCTTGCAAGAACATAGATTAGAAATACAAAGTAAAGAGGAAAAATGTATTAGAATTATGCTATCCAAGACCTTTACCCTAATTACTATCTGTCACCTTATATGGTACAGGCAAGTGCAATAAGAATTTAAAAAAATATCCACCAATTTGGTATTAACTCTAAATCCTTTTTAATGGTATTGGAAAAGGAACTAGCTTCAACTCAAGTCTGAGATAAATAAACATATAAACCTGCTTTTGAGCAGTTGTCTTGGGAACTGTTTAACAGCTCAAACTAACTTCAATATTAGGGAATTTAATGTAAAAGCACAGAGGTACCCATGGAGCCTGGCAACCACATGTGCAAACAGACTTGGAAATCTGGGACCAAGGGATGATGGTTTGAACATCAAGCAGTAATTTTTTTTGTGATGCTATACTTGTTGGTTTTGTTTTTTAAGACTTCATTTTTTAGAGCATTTGTAGGTTCATAGCAAAATTGAGAGGTATGTACAGAGTTTCCCCATATACCCCTACCCCCTACTCATACTCAGCCCCCACCCCATAATCAACATCCCCCACCAGAGTGGCACATTTATCACAACTGGTGAACTCGCACTGACACATCATTATCATCCAAAGTCTGTAGTTTACCATAGGATTCATTTTAGTGGTGCACATTCAATGGGTTTTGACAAATGCAGAATGCTGTGTGTCCATCACACAGAGGATTTTCTCTCTCCCAGAAATCTGTGCTCTGCCTATTCATTTCTTTATCCCCCAACACCTGAGAACCACTGAGTTTTTTACTGTCTTCAGTTTAACCTTTTCCAGAGTGTCAGATCGTTGGGATCATATAGTATACAGCCTTTTCAGATTGGCTTCTTTCACTTTGGAATTTGCATTTAAGTTTCCT
The DNA here is from genome assembly GCF_023721935.1 of Panthera uncia. NCBI lineage: Eukaryota > Metazoa > Chordata > Mammalia > Carnivora > Felidae > Panthera > Panthera uncia. The sequence goes on from NW_026057580.1 coordinate 96,763,690, forward strand.
CCTTGTCTTTTAGTGGTCCGATAGCCCATTTCTTTTTAGTGCTGTATAATAAATAATGCATTGTCTGGATTCACGGCAATGTATTTATCAGTTCACCTATTCAGGGCATCTTGGTTGCTGCCAAGTTTGGGCAATTATGAATGAAACTGTTACAAACATCCGTCTGCAGGTTTTTGTGTGGACATAAGCTTTCAATTCCTTTGGAGAAGTACCAAGGAGCACGATAGCTGGATTGTATGGTGAGAGTGTGTTCCATTTCATAAGAAATCAGCAGACAGTAATGTAGTGAAGCTATGGTGTTTCATCTTTGCACACTGATCCGTATCCGCCGCAGACTCACTTCCTCTCAAGACCTCATAGCTATGTTGTACATGAGGTCTGAAATTATCATTGTGCCAATGCTGGCCTCAACCCTAAATGTGAATTTACATCCCTGGTTCGGAATACCGTGTAACCTCAACTTCGGTATCTCTTCATTTAAATTCTTGAGAAAGACCCCCTGATTGGATTAAGAGGTACAACCTTCCAGTAACAAAACAAATTACAGGGATGAAAGACACAGAATAGGAAACATAATCTATAATATTGTAATAACGTCACGTGGTGATGGATGGTAACTACACTTCCTGCGGTGAGCACAGCATAATGTATAGAATTGTTTTATCACTATGATGTACACCTGAAACTAATACAATATTGTCCGTCAGCTATGCTTCAATAATAATGATTTTAAAAGAACAATAAGAACCTTACAAATCAGAAAAAAAATAATTAAAAAAGGCCCTAGTTGACCCAGCTTTATTCGGGGTGGGGGGAGTATACCTTGTCCAAGAACACACAATATGACTGGCCACCACAGGCTTACCCATCAAAGAGGCTGTGGATGGGAGAGGGGTGAACTTATTCAGACAGGACAGGTGGATTATGAAAAAAAAGCGAGTTATTACTAGCTCACTGTGTCAGCTTGGGTCATCCAGGGAGCAGTACGGATATAGAAACTCAAGTGATTTACTGGGAATAACACCTGTGAAAGACAAAGGAGCTAGAGAGGGAGAAGGAGGGGGCAAAGGAGCGCCTGCCTGCAGGTGTCACACCCATTTAAGGAGAGTTGGAGGGAGGAGGATGGTGTAGGAAGAGCCCTGGAGTGCAGTCCAACTCTGAGGAAGTCCTGGCAGCCCAGCGGGGCACCCTGGCCCCAAGATCTCTCATCCCTGTGCTCATGTTGGGTGGACACGCTGGCCCCTCCACTCCCCCCCCCCCGCCCCTCAGCTACTGGCTCGGACCAACTAGGGAGAGACGGTCCTCAGCTCTACACGGGCAGCAGACCTCTGAGGCGCCGAAACTAGAGGCCGTCAGCCGACTCTGCTTCTTGCAACAAGTTCTCTTTTGAAAGATCCAAGGGGCGTGCCCCTGGGGGCACCCGTCCAAATTCACAGAAATGCAAAATGGCTAGACAGTCTGCCTCGAAGGCTGTGCAGCCAGGAGCCATGCAGAGTCACCCTGGTGCAATGCTACCAGGCACCTTCCAAGTGCTGCTGACACGTGCCCAGCGGACGCCAGGTGCAGGACACCACCAGTGAGCAGTGTCTTCAGCCAGAGATTTACAAAGAGAAGAGATTTTAGTAATTAAAAGGGGGGTTTAGAGATCAAATGGGACTATTCATTATTCACATTTCTCTCTCTCTACGTTTACCGTGTGAAATCAAGAGATGTTTAGGAAGCATGATGAATTGAGCATTTGAAAATTAATTTTTATCCCCATTTTGTAAGCTCACCGGTTTTGTTGAATGTCTGTTGGGTTGCAGAGACAGCAGTGGTAATTTGGCTGACAACACTCCAGTATTCTTTAGACTTGCTTTGTCTGAGCTTCTGGTAAATACGTTTTTGTTCTGGTTAACTTGTTGCAGTTAAAGAAAAGTCTGAGATCCCGAATAGCTAATTAGCCTGGGCTCTGTTACTATCTGTTCTAGCAGTTTCTACAAGTAAGAAAACCACGGTAGAGCTTGCAGAAAGGAGAGTAAGGTACGTTAGTGGTAATTCGTAGGGTAAGAACTAGAGAAAACAGTCATACAGAATTAGTATTGTTTAAGGTTTAGAAAGATGTGTCGGTCCCATTTTGCTAAAGCCAACAGTTCTTCACTCTGAAGGAATCATACAATGTAGAAGAAACATCACAGGCTTAATTTTTAGGAAAAATTTACTCTTTTAGCAATGGCCTATGCTGCATGACTTTAGTCTGTCACCTATCTGCAGTGGGCCTCAGTTCCTCTGGTAAATAAAAGAAGCTGATTAAGAGCTCAAACGTTTTCAGCCCTAGAATGTTGTAGTTCCCTTTAATTTCTTTAAATATAAAAATACTCATTGTTTCCATTTAAGCACAGAATCCGATGTCTAAAAACAAATTGTCAACCAACACATCTGATCTTCAATCTGAATTTTTCAAAGGAATATATGTATTCTATATCTTTTTATTTTCAAAATAAAAGCCTTTTCTATACACATACTTTAATATTTCCAAGGCACTAATGAAATCTTTAGGGATTAAATTAGTAAGAAGATTCACTCTCAAATACAAAGGAGAAGATGGCCCACCAGGAAGTCAGTACTCATTGTGAAAATCAGAGATAAAAACCCCAGTTTTCTTTGAACAAATCAATGGAATTAATGATCCCCCCCAACATGGATACAAAAAAAAAATCCCATTTCTCCTCCCCAGCTGTGTTACAACAATATGCATAGCCACAGGGGGAAAGAAGAGAACAGATCAACTGGAAACACAAAGAGAGCGAGGAAAACAGATTTGCCAGTTGCCAAGAATGGTCCTCAGACGTGCAATACAGGATCTCTTGCTGGGTGAGTGAGAAGGCAAAACCAATAGCTTTCATTTAATACATACACACGTACGTGCCTCACAGCAGAGAGGAGTATCTTACCTTTGCCCCTGGATGCCTAAGTCAGGTCTGCATTCAAATTAGAGAGAGCTGTTTGCATATAAGTTATGGAAGGCAGTCCTTAGCACAGAACGCTGCCAAAGATCCAAGATACACTTTGAAGAGGTAATATTTCATGTGATTCCCTTTCAAGGGCCCTCAGAGTCTCTTCATAAATTGTGAAATATGAGTTTACAGACATCATGACAATGGGAAATCGTCTATGGCAATGCAAATACTGGGGTGGAGCAGGGGAATGGGTTGAACAACTTGGCAGTCAATACAGCTATTAGATTAGTATCTTTTTTTAATGTTTCGTTTTTTTGTTTTTTTGTTCGTGTTTTTTTCCTTGTTTGGAGAGAGAGTGCGAGCAGGAGAGGGGCAGAGAGAGAGGGAGAGAGGCTCTCCACTCTCTCCGTGCAGAGCCTGGCGGGGCTCGAACTCACGATCCGTGAGATCATGACCTGGGCCGAAATCAAGAGTCAGACGCTTAACCACTGAGCCACGTAAGCACCCCAGATTAGTATCTTAATGTTAATGCAGGTATATTTCTGCAAACAGAAATTGTCACTAGTTTGATTAGTCTGCTTCCAGTTAACATTCTAACCTGAGGGTAAAAAAAAAAAACTTGTTTCCTCAACATTTTTGCTAGAGATCTATCTATGTATGAATGTGTATACACATGCACACAGACTGCTTTCCAAATAACGTACTCAGAATTGTTAAAAGAATATTTTCTTGGGGTGCCTGGGTGGCTCAGTTGGTCAAGCGGCCAACTTTAGCTCAGGTCATGATCTCACAGTTCCTGAGTTCGAGCCTCACATCGGGCTCCATGCTGACAGCTCAGAGCCTGGTGCCCGCTTCGGATTCTGTGTCTCCCTTTCTCTCTGCCCCTCCCCCACTTGTGTGCACGCTCTCTCTCTCTCTCTCTCTCTCTCAAAAATAAACATTAAAAAAATTTTAAGGATATTTCTTCTCAGAAATAATTCCAAGCAAGTACTCCAAACATAAGAGTTAGAAAATGTTTGGGGCACCTGGGTGGCTCAGTCAGTTAAGCATCCAACTCTTGGTTTCTGCTCAGGTCATGATCTCACGGTTCATGGGACTGAACCCATAGGGCTCCGCACTGACAATTTGGAGCTTGCTTGGGATTCTCTCTCTCCTTCTCTCTCTGTCCCTCTCCCTACTTTCTCAGTCTCTCTCAAAATAAATAAACATTAAACAAAAATTTTTAACAAAAAAAAAATGTTTTACTAGACCTTTGCCACAGTTACAGAAAAATCCATCTGTAGTTACAAACTATTGAGTTTTTGTTTTGTTTTGTTCTGGTTTGATTTGTTTGGATTTTTGTTGTTATTATTGTTGTTGTTGTTGTTGCTGTTGGTTTTATCCACAAAAGCTATAAAGAATTACTAACATAATTTGGCTTTCATTCTCAATGATGCAATTGAAATTGAATTGAATTATTGATGCAATAATTCTCAATTCACTTGGGAATATTTTTCAAAGGATCTTTCTCTCTAACTTTTGTTCTGCTATCTTGCATAGTGTTTACTCAGTAAAAGCACTAAGCATTCTCTCCCGAATCCTTAAGTTGATTTTTTTCCCATATCTCGCTTCGCGTGTATTTGGAATGAAAGTGGTCACGATTAGCCTGGAGTCACAGTGAGGAGTAGGTATTTCCATAGCCTTTCCTTGTTTTTAGCTGCCTCTTTTATCCACCAATCTCCCCAGTGTGAGTGACTGCCAGGGTCTCTAAGCACATCCAGAAAGATCTATAATGTGCAAACCCTTGCTTTCTTCTCCGTAGTCACAAAGAAGTAGCAAGGTAAATCCATTGCACCCTAACCCCTCCCTCCTTCTAAATTCTCATGAGCACAAACCTCTGTAAGTGCAGCATGGGTTTTGGGAAGGATCTGGAATATAATGTTTCCCGAATAATAATAGTGTCATATTCTAAAATTCATGAAAATGGGCTGTTAGTTTTCATGAAACATTCCTTCCTGTACAAATTGTTGCCTATTGTTTAGGCAAATGAAAATGGTCTGCTAGAGGACTGGAAGGCAAACTGAGTCCTTATCTGTTTCCTTGTCGGAGAAGGAAGCAACTGAGATTATTGCCTTCTTTCTTGAACCCTGAAGCTCAAACCTAGAGACAATCAGGGGGTGGTTGGCATCATCTTAAAATGATAGTCTGTTTACTTGATCAGCACACTGGGTTTGATTTTATATGGGGACAGTAAAGCTCATTCATTCAATGGTTGCATTGAGTATATATAGATATATGTGTGTCTATGAGTTTATGTGTGAATATATTCATATATGTCAGAAACTATATAACACACCTAACATTATTGATTATTTAGAGTTCTCCAGAGAAACAAAACCCCCAGATACAGAGAGATTTATTTTGAGGAATTGACTCATGCAACTGTGGACACTTAGCAGGCCCAAAATCTGACGGGAGAGGCCAGCAGCCTGGAGACAAAAGAAAGAGTTGCAATCTGCATCCAAAGGCAGTCTGCTGGTAGCATTCATTCTTGCTTGGAAGAAGGTCAGTGTTTGTTCTATTAAAGCCTTCAACTGATTGGACAAGGCCCACACACATCATAGAGAGCAATCGTCTTTTCTCAAAGTCCACCTATTTAGATGTTTATCTCACCAAAAAAACACCTTCACAGAAATACACAGAATAATGCTTGACCAGTTGGGCACTGTTGGCCAGCCAAGCTGACATGTAACATTAACCATCACCAGTATATTAATAGAGAGGGACTATGCAAGGTGCTTTTTGCAGAATGGAGTGATATTAACCACTTCATATATCTCTTCTCATTCTTGGCCCCATATAGGGTTAGGATATTTTTGGAAGGCAAATACTTTAGCACTTCCTGGAGTTTATAAGGGGCAGTGCTAGCTTATGTCTTTGGAAACTGTCTCTGAAAAGGCTAACCTCATCGAATTGGAAGGAAGTCATATGGCCCTGCCACCAACTCCTAACTTGTCTGGACCTTATTTCTTCTTAATACTATCTTTCCCTTCATTTGAGCTATGGAGTGCCCTCCAAAAGCTTTACTGTCCCCATATAAAATGTCATTAATTTCAAATAAAAATGTTAATACTGGTGGTTCTTTCTGTCTCTTAAGTGTGATTGCCTTAAATCAGAAGTTGATAGTACAATGTTGTGAAAACAGTAAAGGATTTGCCATTAAGAAATAAGTTTTGCAGTCCTGACTATCACTTTGTAGGAAATATCTTTCTTTCCAAGCCATGGCTCTCTCATCTCTAAAGGGAGGTTGATTCTGATGATGATAAAAATAACTCGATTGGAAAGATTAGTTGAGATAAAGTCTGGGAAAGTATTTTATAAATGATAAAAGATGATGGCCTTGATTAGTAGAACCAGTTTTCTATTAAGTCAAATTCCCTGAGTTGTAGAATCCTGAGCCTGATTCAAGATCCCAGCTCTCTGAACATGACTGGAGATTGTGATTCTTCACAGAAAGAATCTCTTGTATCTCCATGGGTTACCAACTTGTCACTCAGGAATTTGACCTTAGACTTAGGGACTTCTACCTAGTGACTGGGTGGCCCTGGCCAATACACTGTCTCCTTCCTGGAATATGGAATTCTCTATCAGACAATCCCTCACTTCAGGCAATGCTTTTCTCCTACAGCACAACCAGCAGACTCTGCAGTGGCTGTAATGTTCTCAGAAAATTACTAGATATACCTTCTGTCCTGCCCGGATGGAACTAAAAGCAGAAATGTGAAGTGTCATCAGGCTTTGTTGCTCCTGGAGAAAACGAGTGTTCCTGATGCTGGTGACAACCTTGTGCCTCCAATGCCCAGGCTCTCACATAGCAATGTAAACATAAAATCTTAGCCGCATTCTGCAGACGTTGCCAACTTGTTAGTGGAAAAAAACCCGAAGTGCATAATGTCTCCAAAATTTATGATGTTTTCCTGTCAGAATCCGGGTTTCTAGCTATGCTAACATTCTCCATCTCTTAGAAGAATTTCCTTTTCGTTGTGGCTGGTCTAGAAGATATGTTTCTGTTTTACTATGATCTATCATGGCATTTTCATACTTCAGTAAGACTCGTTACCCTACTCTATCCTGATCATTTCTCAAAATAACTGTCAAATAGTAATACTCTATTACTAGAGTAATCATAGTAATCGCAGAAAACGTTCTCTATTTATTCTGCACATAAATTTCTGTGTGTAAAATCACCCACATCCCTGTTAGATCCTGTAGCAAGTGTATATACCATATAGCATAACAAGTACTAAGATTTTGTGAAACATCATGTTACTGTTTTATCAACTTTCGTGGAGAACTCTTTTGCATTGATTTTTTTCCTTTGTTTTTAGATTCTGTATTTGTAAAGCTGTATGTTCTAAAACTCATCCAAACTTTCATTGAGTATATCATGTCATATGTGTATTGAACCTCACACACACAGAAGCCTGATTAGTTTTCCTAAATCTGGGTTCTGACTGTATCACCACCTAGATCTGAAATCCTTTCCCTAGAATTCAAGGCTTTCCTAATACTCAGGTCCCATGATTTGTCACAGACTCTAAGTCCAAAGTTCTCTCTTGTCTAGCAAGAGAGCAGAACGCAGGATTAAAAGCGAGAGATGGCTAATGTCCAGGGAAAGACAAGAACCCTCAATAAGGGTCCTTGCCCCGTTTTTATCAGGATCAAAGGCTCACAAACATGGCAATGGACGTACACAAAGAGACAATGAATGTGTGAACATTAACTCATGGACGTGAGGGAAAGGGGGTCTTGAGGATATTAGGGGTTAGGGTGTTTGGGTTAATACAAAACAAAATCCTGGCACTGGGCAGTCAGGTGGAAGGTTGTTTACAGGGGACATGAGGTACCACCTCTGTTTATCTTAGCTAGCCTAGAGGATGAGACAGGTAGGACAGGAGATCTTAGAGTTAACAAGCCCCCTTTCTTTTGTTAATCATCTCCACTCTGGGCTGCTTAACCTGCAGTGCTGCGGTCCAGGGTCTAATTTACCTGTTTACCTAACATGGTTCTTCCCTCCTGTGAAGGCATCTTTCTGCTATAGTACCAAATTGGGGGAGCACTTCTGCCCTGAATACCTAATCTTGGTTATTTCATATACCTATGTTCTATAGTGAGGACTTTGCCCCACCTTCTCTATGCTTATTTACCTAATCTTGTGTACCCAAACTTGGGTGTGAGCATCCTATGGCTTTGTACTTCTTTATGCCCAATGGTTAACTTCTTGTTAACCCATTGGTGGAAGCCCAGGGAATTTCTAAGCTTATTCCCTACAATGATTGATATATATCTATATGGAAATTTGTTATGGGAATTGGCTTACATGATTATGAAGGCTGAGAAGTTTCAGTAGCTGCTTTCTACCAGCTGAAGCCCAGGAAAGCCAGTCAAAGTCCAAGTCTGAAGGCCTGAGCACCAGGGAAGCCAATCGTCCACCTTTTGTTTCGTTTAGGACCTTGACAAATTGGGTGATGACCACCCATACTGGGGAGGGCAATCGACTTTACTGAGTCCACTAATTCAAAAGCGCAGCTCATCCAGAAACATCCGTACAGATATACCCAGAAATAATGGGTAATCCGGGCACCCATGACCCTTGCAAGGTAACACATAAAATTAACCATCACACCAGCCCTCATGAAGAGCAATGCAGTTAGTGATTGTTGAACCCCAATAAGAGAGGAAATACCTGTTAAGAGGCCTCATGGTAAGCCAGAGTCATTGTGAGAAACCTGTGGTAAGGAACTTAACATTCCTTAAAGACACATTTCTGGTTTTGGATTAGTATACTTGTGTGCCTTATATCTATTTTCTTTCCCCCTGAATCACCTTTATTGATTGCATTCATTTTAAGTGCACAATTCAGTAAGATTTGACAAAAGCATAAACCCACGTAACCACTATCACAAACTACAGAATATTGCCGCCTTCCTGAAAGGTCACTCTTACCCTTTGAAATCTCCTTAATCACAGAAAACCACATTCCTGTCACTACAGATTCATTTTGTCTATTCTAAAAGTACAATACTTATTACATAGTATACAGTACTTATTACATACCTATTCAGTACATACATATTTATTTCATTCAGCACATTCTTGAAATCCATCCACACTATGGCCTCTATCAGTAGCTTTTTCCCTTTTATTGATAGTGTTGTTCCTCCAAATTTTTTTTCTTTTTCATAGTCGCCTTACCCATCATAAGTCCTTTGCATTTCATGTAAATTTTAGCACAGATTGGCAAATATTTTCTAAGGGCTGGATAGTAAATATTTTAGGCTTTGTAGGCCATAAGATACGATTTCTGTTGCAACTACTCAGCTCTGCCATTGTAGCATGAAAGCAGTATTAGGCAGTGTAGAAATAAATGAGCACGGCTGTGTTCCAGTAAAACTTTATTTACTAAAGCAGATGGCTGGCCAGATTTAGCTGGCAGGCTCTAGTTTGCTGACCCCAAGATTTTTTTAATAAGTTGGAGGTAGATATACATATCTATACCTACATCTATCTATCTGCACACCACACACACACACACACACACACACACACACACAAATACACACACACGTAACATACACATATGCCTGCTGGGATTTTAAATGGAGGTGCATTGAATCTATAGGTCAATTTTGGATACTTGACATCTTAAGAATACTGTCTTCCAACCAATGAATGGTGTACATATCTCCATTTATTTATGTCTCCTTTAATTTCTTTAGTTATGTCTTATTTTTAGTGTGTGTATATATACATATATATATATATCTCATTTATATCTTTTGTCAGAGTTATTGATTCATATTGTTAATGTTATTATAAATTGTATTTTTAAAATTTCAACTTTTTATTATTAATTGCCAGAATATAAAAACACAATTGCTTTTGTATCCTGCAACATTGCTAAAGTCATTTATAAGTTCTAGCAACAATTTTCAGGATTCTATTGGATTTGTCATCCAGAAATAAAGCCAGTTTGATCCTTTATTTTCACTCTGGATGACTTTTACTTCTTCATATTTTATTTCACTAGCTGAAACCTTCAGTTCAATTTTGAATAGGAGGGGTAGCCAAGATGAATTTCATCTTAGAGAATCACTCACTGTGATGTAAACAGAGTCAGGTAGAAAAGTCATATGACCATCTCCATAGACACAGGAAAGTCCTCTTTATCATGAACACCAGTTGGCAAGCTAGGGATAAATGGAAACTATTCTCATCTAAGATATCTACAAAATAAAAGCCACTGTAAATATCTGACTTCATATTAAAATATTAAAAACTTTGTTTTTACATTTTGGAACAAGACAAAGACGCATGCTAACACCGCATCTATTCAACAGGTCTTATCAGGACACCAAGGCAAGAAGAAAAAGAAATTATGAGGATTCAAAAGAAAGAAATAAAAATGTAATTATGTGTAGATGCTGTGATTCTGTACACAGAACATCTAAAAGAATCATAATATAAATTCTTAGACTTCATGAATAAATTTAATAAAATTACTGCATAAATTGTCAAATAATATATCAAATGTATTTCTCTCTCTATTTTTATATATCTGCATCCTATGTATATCTATATATAAGCAATAAGTTACATGAAAATAAAATTATAAAGAGTGCCACTTGAAATAGCATGATAATCATAAATGTGGAGATATCCAAGATCTTTACACTGAAAAATATAAAACATTGTTGACAAAAATTGAAGATGGCCTGGATAGAATAGGGATGTATACCATGTTCATAGATTTAAAAAGTCATTAATATGAAAATATCAGTTCCCCTCAAATTGGTCTATACATTCAGTTCAATCCTATTTAAAATCCCAGTGGGCTTTGTTAAAATCCCAGTTTAAGACAAACTTAAAGATCCAAAACTAACATTTTCATCTATCAAGTCTTATTATAAAGCTACAGTAATTAAGACAATGTGATATTGACATGAACAATTGACAAATACACACATAGAATGGAGTCTACATATAGACCTGTACATTCATTATGGTGTCTTGATTTATGACAAAACTAACAGCTTACAGAGCATGGTTTTTTCAATAAATGATGCGAAATCAACTGAATACCTGTATGGAAAAAAAATAGAGTTTGACGCCTACTGCACACACAAAAGTTAAATATAGGTGACTGATAAATCTGAATGTTGAAGATAAAACAATACAGCTTCTATACAATAACATGCAAGACAGTCTTTGTGACCTTGGAGTAGGTACATATTTCTTGAAAAGACCACACAAAAATATTGTTAAATTTTTGTCTTTATGTTTTAAATTGCGAACTTCCATTCATTGAAAGCACCATTTAAGGCATTGAAAATGCACACTTATAAAAAAAATGAAATATATATATCCTGAAAATGACTTATGCCCAGAAGATTTTTAAATTCCTACATAAAAAAAAGAAGTAACCTAACAGAGAAGTGGCCAAAAGACTTCAACAGGAACTTCACAAAATGAAAATTAAAAAAACATCGAGATATGCTATAGACCCCATAATGGCTGCAGTGAACAAACTGTCAATATCAAAAGAACCTAGAACTCCTGTGCATTGTTGGTGGGAATGTAAATTGATAGAACAGTTTGGAAATCTGTTTGGTAGTAATTCCCAAAGCTCAACATACACTCACTTTCTGCCCAGCTAGTTCATTGTTAGATATGTAACAAATAGAAATACTAATTGTGTGCACCAAAATCTGTGCACAAGAATGTTTACCACAACCCTGGGTAGAAGAACCCCAAACTGGAAACAATGTTAATTACCCCAAACTGGAAACAATGTTAATAACCCCAAACTGGAAACAATATTAATGTCCACAAATAGTGCACTAGGTTAAATGTTAAACTGCCTTATAAACACATAACAAAATATTGTTCAGTCAGGAAAATGAAGAAACTCTAGCTATGAAGCTCAAAAACATAATTTTGAGTGAAAGAAGCCAGAGAGAAAAGAACACCATTGACTTCTTTTATATAAATTTCAAAAATAAGTAAAAGTCAAGATAGATACAACTTTGGGGGAAGGCTGGTAGTGACTATGAGGTGACTATGCAGAAGCACAAGAGGGCTGCCTGGGACACTGAGAATGCTCTATTTCCTTTTTTTTTTTTAAGTTTATTTATTTATTTTGAGAGAGTGAGAGAGTGCAGGTGCATGAGTGGGGGAGGGGCAGGGAGAGACAGGGAGAGTGAGAATCCCAAACAAACTCTGTGCTGTGAGCACAGATCCCGACACGGCTCGATCTCATGAACCATGAGATCACAACCTGAGCTGAAATCAAGAGCCAGAGTCTCCACTGACTGAGCAACCTGGGCTCCCCTATTCTATTTCTTGATGGATGCTGATAAATCAGGAATACCCACTTTTTCAAAATTCACCAAGCTGCAGTTATAATTTATGAGCTTCTTTCGTATACATTTTTTTTTTTTTTTATAAAACAACGTGATGGTTGCTAGAAAGCCAGTTCTCATTCTTCTTGGAATATTCTGGAATTTTCCTGAGGTTCTGTAATACAACATCTGCTGTTAAAAGACAATGGAAAAATTGATTTGAGATGCCTACGTACTTTTTGGGAGTATTTTCTGAAGCGTGCCTTTACTATAAACTGAAGTACTCCTGCATTTAGAGATAATCTCTTTTACCTGTTTCCTATGGCTGCTCTAACACATTGCCACAATCTTGGAGGCTTAAAATGATTATTGTCTTATGATTCTGGAGGCAAGAATTCCCAAATCAGTTTCAGTGGGTTAAAGTCAAGGTGTCAGCCAGGCTATGCTACCTTGGAGCCTCCGGGGAAGAATCTATTTCTTTGCCTTTCCCAGGTGCTCTGCATTCCTTGTGTTCTGGCCTCATGAGTTTTTCCTTCATTTCTAGAGACAAATCTTTCTCTGCTTCAGTCATACTGTCTTCTTGTCTGTGCACATCATTCCTTCCGCCTCCCTCTTGTAAGGACATTTGTGATTGTGTTTAGGGCCCACAAAACTAACCCAGGATGATCTTCCCACCTCAGATCCTTAATTCAATCACATCTTCAAGTCCTTATTGCCATACAAGTTACCATTCACATATTCCAGGGTTTAGGACTTGGATCTCATCAGGAAGCATACCTTAGCCAACCACCGTGAGCAAGGGGACGAGTGAAAAATCTAATTGACATCCAGGAGCCTTACCATAACATAGCCTTTGAAGGGTTTTATTTTGCTTTTTCTGCCGCTGATACTTTTGTGTGTATGAGAATGACATTCATTCTTACTCAATTGTAATTCAGGAACTCAATGACATTTTACATTAAATATTAATCATCACTTTCCAATTTGCCCAGCTTCAGGCACTCTCTCTGCCAGTCTGTCTCCACCCACAGTTCTGCCACGTGAATTACAGCAAGCAGCGGTTTTGTGGCCCAAGCGTTCATGCTTTATTCCCTGTCCTGTTTGCTGTTGCACCCTGCAACTCTCTAAGTGGTAGCTATTCACGAAGAAGGTGGGGTGGCTCACTACAGACGTCTCTAGAATTTGAATCTTATCGTGTTAATCGCCTGTTGAGTGACGTTAATCCAGTGACTGACCTCAACATTTCAGTTTGACCAACCACAGGCATACCTTGGAGATGCTGCAGGTCTGGTTCCAGACCATCTCAACAGAGCTAATCAAGTGAATTTTGTTTCGTTTTGTTTTGTTTTCCAGTGCATAAAAAAGTTATGTTTGCATTATACTGTAGTCTGTTAAATGTGCAATAGCATTATGTTGTAAAAAAAAAACAATGCACGTAAACATCATCATCTGGCTTTCAGTGAGTCATAATCTTTTTGCTGGTGGAAAGTCTTGCCTTAATAGTGATGGCTGCTGACTGACCAGGGTGTGCTTACATGCGTGTGGTTCCTGATGCCCCCAAACTATTACCATAGTAACATCAAGGATCGCTGATCACCATTATACCATAACAGATATAAAAATGGAAAGTATGGAGAATTTTGAGAATTGCCAAAATGTGACACAGAGACACAGAGTGAGCAAGTGCTGGTGAAAAAATGGCACCAATCAGCTTGTCTGACACACGGTGGCCACAAACATCAATCTGTAAAATAATGCCGTATCTGCAAAGCATCATAAGGTGAAGCACAATAAAATGAGGTGTGTCTGTGTATATGTATGTGTGTGTATATGCATACCAACACACACATATATACACACACATTAATATATATGTATACATACATACACACACACACACACATATATACGTATATATAGAAATACTACCCATTTCTCAGAGCTGTTATAACAGTTAAATTTATAATGACACATAAAAAGAGCTGTCAGGGGCACCTAGGTGGCTCAGTCAGTTAAACATCAGACTTTGGCTCAGGTTATCATCTCATGGTTCATGAGTTTGAGCCCCACATCAGCACAGAGCCCAGTTCAGATCCTCTGTCTCCCTCTCTCTCTGCCCCTCCCTGCTTGCATTTTCTTTCTCTCTCTCTTTCTCTCTCAAAAATAAACATTAAAAAAAAGAGCTGTCAGATTGGCTACTCAGTAAATAGTAACTTTGTGTGATGTCTTTCTGATGTGGTATATACAGTATAGTCATGACAGGGATGATGTAGTTTCAGTAATTTACTATCAATGCTATCATTGCTGTGATCAATTTCAAGTTAACCCGCCTTTATTAGTTGTCTACTATCTACTATGACCTGGGCACTGTAAGGGATACATTGCTGAACAGCATCAACCCCTCTTAATAAGCTCATGTCTGGTGAGGAAAGCAGCTGTGTGACACAGGTGATGACAATGCACAGCGATTGAAGCTATAAACTTAAGAAAATTTGAATATGGCATTTGGTATGCAGGAATTATTAACTTTATGAAGTCTGATACTAGCACCATGATTATATTAAAAGTCATTATTGATCAGAAATATGTATGGTATTAGTTTCTTATTACTACTGTAACAAATTAGTACAAACCTGGTGACTTGAGACAACACAAGTTTGTTCTCTCTTAAACGTCTGGAGATCACAAGCCTGTCATTTCAGAAGACTCATTTGTCTTCTGGAGCAAGGTGTCGGTATGGCTGATTCCTTCTGGAGGCTCTGGGGGAGAATCCACTCTGCTTCTTCCAGCTTCTAGAGGCTGCTAACACTCCTTGCCATATCACTTCAGTCTCTATTCCTGCTGTCACATTGCCTTTTCTGGTCCCCCTTGCCCCTCCTGTGAGGATACTTGTGATTACATTGGATCGATCTGGATAATTCAGGATAATCCCCCAATCTGAAGATCTTTAACTTAATTACATCTGCAAAGTCTCATTTGCCATGTACATTCTCATATTCACAGGCACTGCATCCCAGAGAAGGGAGAAATGGTGATGACACTTTTTCAACAGGAAAGCTGAAATGCTTAGCACATTTAATGGGTTTCAGAGCTCTAATTACTTAGAAACTCTCTAGGACAATCCATATTTTATAGGACAAACTTTCCCAGAGAAATCACACATCACAGTAACCTACCCTGGCTTCTAAATAAACAAACTTTGCTCACAAGGGCTTATATTAAATATGGTGGGAAGAATTTAGGAATGCCAACGCCTACTTTTTTTCCTAAAGGACCAGGCCCCATAGCAACTGAGACTTGAGAATTTTCTAGGGAGTCAGAAATCTTAGTGTTAATTTGAAATCCTCTAAAAAACAGGAAAAAAAAAAGTCCCATCTAACCAATGGCGCCTTCATCCTTGTGGACATTCAAGCCTCAGAATGTCCACAGGGGGGCGCCCCTCACCACTGTTCAGTTCCTTCTTCAGCCTTCAGGTGTATTTGTTCCCTTCCAGCCTTTCTGTTCCTAGGTTTGCTGAGATTTCTCATTATAAGTGAGGGTTCATGTTTTGTCATTTTGCAGGGCAAGTGAAAAGATTTTATGATCTACAGAGATCATATTTTTTATTTTATTATAAAAGACATAAAATGTTCCCACACTATTTTCTCTGTTAAAGCAATATAAAGCAAAAAAGGAAAAAGTCCCTCAAGATTTCATTTTCATGTTGCAACTGTAATTATAGATACTGCCAGCAGATGGCATTGCACCATTAATAATAGCTGAGCATATGATTAGAACGAGGTGAGTTCAATTTTTAGAGATGGGTAGATCATCTATATACTTGGGTGTTTATGAATCTCCCACTGTGTGCAAGGTTCTTATCAGACTCTGGGTTGCACTGGTTAATAAGCAAAAAGTGCTCTGACAGAGGGTAGTCCTAGTGAAGTAATGTGTGTAAACTGGAAGAAAGAATAGTCCAAGCTTCTCTTTTTAAATTTCATCTCTCCCTTCCTCACCTTGTTGAAAGCCACATTGCTGAGACAAAATGCTATAGTGAAAAGAAAACAAAACACAGCTAAAATCCTCTTCTATATAAGGAGACTTAAGGGAAATGATTTTTCTAGACAAACAACTAGTGATAATTAGATACATATCAGTTGACCCAACATTTTCTCTAACATTTCACCACATTGATTTTCAGAGTCACAAATTCAGTGTTAAAGAGTTCTAGCCCTGGGGCACCTGGGCTGGCTCAGTCAATACACCATGGGACTCTTTATCGCCCAGGGTCCCGAGTTCAAGCCCCATGTGGGGTGAAGAGCTCACTGAAAAAAAAAAAAAAAAAAGTGTTCTAGTCCCATCACTGACCCTGGCTTCCTAAGCAAGTTATTTAATCTCTCTGGGTCTAAATGTATTTTTCTGTAAAAATGAACGCATTGGACTAGGTAAGTAAGTTCAAATATTTTTCCCAGTGGAATCTTTTTTAAGAAAATCTTAGCTCAGCGTGTCTGTGTGGTTCAGTCGTTTGAGTGTCTGACTCTTGATTTCAACTCAGGTAATGATCTCACGGTTTGTGAGATCCAGCGCTGTGCTGACAGTGTGGAGCCTGCTTGGGATTTTCTCTCCCTCTCTCTGCCCTTCCCCCACTCATGCACGTGTGCTATCTATGGCTCTCAAACAAAATATTAAAAATATTATCCAAAAGTTCAATATATAAAATAAAGTGCTGGACTTGAAGGAGACTTGTACCCCACTTTGTTTCCATCTCTCTTTGAACTTCCTCCCCTTGAATCTTGAACCTCCTCGGAGCACAATCTGGAAACTACCAGCCTGAGTGATCCTGCAAAATCCTTCCAGCTCTAAATAGCCATTATTCCCCAAATTTGTCGAACTAAGTGTGAGGTAGTAATAATCTCAAAAAAAATCCTTGCTGCTTGGTAAAAACAAAAACAAAACCTAAATCCTGATTATGACAAACTGGTGCCGTTAGTCATTAAGAACAAAGGGAAACTGATATTTAAAGCATCTTTGATATTTTCCACACAGTATCTTCTGAATAACGACATTATCTTCGTGCTTCACTGTGCTCTCAAACACACGCAGCCAGATTTCAGCTGTGACCCCCCTCCTGGCACGTGCTCTCAGAGGTGAGGCATTTGCCCATGGAGAATGCTGGTTCCTCTGCATTTAGGCATCAACCACACAGGCTTTTGGCTGAGGTAAGTGCCAAAAGCCAGAGGTATATGGCTTACTGCTAAATCAGAGTCGATTGAGCCAAAGAGTTCTGGAAACCACTGAGCCACATAGCCATAGGCAGTGATGGGAAGGGCGACTTAAGGTCGAAGGATGTCGGGAGAGTGGCTAACACAGACTTGAGAATTGGTCGTTCCTGGGTTTACATTCCAGCCCCCTCGACTGCTTCATAGGAAATAGAAGATCTTAGAGGGCAAACTGCAGTGGTCACACAAGAGGAGGATATGGACATCAAGTAAAAGGTTCAGCTGTCTCTCAAGGATTCTTGCAGATGTCTCCAGGCTGGGTCCTCACTGCCCCTCTAGTCGCCTTCCGATCTGTTCGCCACGTAACAGACTGCATGACCTTTAAATTATATGTCAGGTCACATCACTCTGTGTTTAAAACCCTGTAGTGTCCCTTCTTTGCACTTGAGGGAAAACCTAACTCTTCATGCTGACCTACAAACCCTGTATGACCTTTCTCGACCACTCTCCAACCTTCACTTACCACTTGCTGGTCACACTCCAGCCCTACCAACCCTGCCGGCGGCTTCTGGAACAGCGCGTGCCTTTCCCGCCTTTTAGAACTCTTATGCTTACTACTTCCTTTCCCAGAAGACACTGGCATTTCCTAGAGCCTCAGCTAAAATATTTCTCCTCAGAGAGGTCTTCTCTGACCATTCTGTCTAATGTATCAAGAATAAAGTGTGCTTTATTCCCTAGCACAGGGTTTGGAAAATTTTGACCCATGGGCCGAACCAGCCCACATCCTTTTTTTTTTTTTTTTTTTTTTTTTTTTTGCATAGAGTTTTATTGGAACACAACCATGCTCATTCATTTGTGTATCATCTATGGCTACTTTGGTGCTCCAATGGCCAAATTTAATAGTTGCAAAGTTTAAGACAAACTATGATCTTTACATAAAAAGTTTATTGACCCCTATTTAGTGTACTATCATGTGTATTCTCTTCATCACGCAGATCACATTGCTGGTGTTTTACCTATTTCTGTGCTTGCTCATTTTCAGGAGCCTCTTTTTCTCTCCATGAGGCTGAAGAACGTTTCTGTCTTTTTCTGTTATATGTCCAGGACAGTGCCTAAGACAAGTTCTAAATCTGTTGATATTATAAATCACATTGCTTGAGGAAAGTGATACTTGTTGGAGAAAAATAACAGAACCCAGAATCTCATAACTTAGCATGTCCAGGATGCAATCCAAAGTACCAAGAAAAAAATATATATATAATTGTATCTCCCATAAGAAACTCATTAATTAAAAAGGTTAAAACAGTGGGATACCAGGGTGGCTCAGCTGGTTATGTGTCCGGCTCTTGGTTTCAACTCAGGTCATGATATCGCGGTTTGTGAGCTTGAGCCCTGCATCAGGTTCTGTGCTGACAGTGAGGAACCTCCTTGGGTTTCTCTCTCTCCCTGTCTCTGCCCCTCCCCTGTGCACTCTCTCTATCTCTCTCTCTCTCTCTCAAAATAAATAAATAAACTTAAAAACATTTTTAAAGGTTAAAATAGTAACTTCACAGTGAAGAAATCTGAAAATACTACCTTAACCTGGTGATTATAGTTAATATCACCAGTAATAGGGTACATATTATGTGCTTCCCAATATAATGTACTGAGAAAGATGAAATATTCTATGGTATTTTTGTCAACAATATGAAGGCTGAATCTAGCTATAAGGAAACATCAAGCCAACTTCACTGGAAGGATGTTCTACAAAATAAATGGCCTGTGTTCTTCAAAAATGGAGTAACCAAAAAAGGAAGCCTGGGTTTTCCATATTAAAGGAAATTTTAAAAAGCATGGAAATTAATCGTAGATTGAATTCCAAACAAGAAATATTAAATACACACGCACATACATACCCCTATAATTTATTTTTGCTATAAAGGGTATTAGTGGA
The DNA here is from genome assembly GCF_023721935.1 of Panthera uncia. Taxonomy (NCBI): domain Eukaryota; kingdom Metazoa; phylum Chordata; class Mammalia; order Carnivora; family Felidae; genus Panthera; species Panthera uncia. Next base: position 96,783,140 of record NW_026057580.1, read on the forward strand.
ACAATTGGAAATAATTTGAATAAGGCCTGTAGATTATATAATATTTCTGTATCAATGTTAATTTTCTGATTTTGATAGTCATGTGTGGCTATATAAAGAGAATGCTCTTATTTTTAGAAAATACACACTGAAGTATTCATCAATAAATGGGTACCAGGTCTACAACTGACAACTTATTCTCAAATAGTTGAGGAAAAAAAGCTATCTATCCATCTACCTCTCCACTCATTTATTTATCTGTCATCTATAATCCACGGAAGAGAACCTACGACAGGTTGAATGATAAAGCAAACCCAGTAAGATATTGACATGTGGGGATCTGGGTTAAGGGTGAACAGAAATACTTCATACTATTTTGTACTTGTTTACAAAACTAAAATTGTTACAAAATATTATGCTAAAATATGAAGAATGTAGGTTTTAGGGTAGCCTATGGGAAATGTTATAATTCAGTCCTCACACTTCAACATCATTTCACGGTCAATTATAGTTACCTTTGCAAGACGAAACACAATAATTGTTAGAAAGGCTTGATAATTTCATGCCTTCCTCCCCCTCCCACACACAGTAGAAATGAGCTGGAAGGCTGTATAAAACATATTAATAGTGTTGATCTGTAAGCTGTGGATTTCCCGGTGCCATTTATTTTCTTCTTTAAACTCTCCCATCTTTCAAAGTATCTATGATGACCACTTACTACTTTTATTATTGAATCTTTGAATTTCTTCATATTTCCCACAGTCTGAGAGAAACAGAAGGGGTGGAGGGGGGAGACAGACAGACAGACAGGAGGACAGAGAAGCCCTGAGATCTTCCCTGGCTGCCTGGGAGCTACTAAATGCACCTGGAAGGGAAACTTCCTACAGTTGCATAGTGTGGGCTAATGCTTGCAAACTGGGGCCTGAAGCCCTGTCATGACATGATCTGGCTGGCCAGAAGGGAATGTAACTGTTCAGCTCTCCAGGCTTGACCACGTAGGAGTCATTGACATCTGTCTGGCGGCTAGCCTCTAATTCCATTCCTCTTCTCCTCGTACCACCCTACAGAAAGAAGCTCAAGTCAAAGGCATGAAAGCAGTAATATCCACACACAAAGTCAGTGATGACACTGCCAGCTGGAGCCTGACACAGCGAGGTAGGCGTGAAGAATTGAGACTGGCACAGGGCTGGACAGTGACAAAGGAATGCGTGCGAACTCCTGGAACGATTCAGATACTTGCGCGGTGGATGTCTGTTCAGCGTTCAAACCCTGGAAGAGTACCAAGTACCGCAAAATTCACAATTTCCTTTTCCAGGGACAATTTCTTTATTTAATAGCAGCCATGGCAAGCTAAAATAAAGCCTTTTATCCACTAGCGATTTGACTTCTCTCTTACTCAAAGGCACGGAGAGGTTTCTTCCTCCACGCCTGTCTCCTACTCCTGTAGATAGATTTACACCCCACACCTGGCATTGCTCAGCCCGCTAGAGTGTGGCATGTTCTCATTAATAAAGCCACGTACAAGGGTAGGAGCAAGTGCGGGAGAAGGGATGTCACACAGTTTAATTATTTGGTGGGGGAGGGGCGCCTGGGTGGCTCAGTCGGTTAAGGAGCTGACTTCGGCTCAGGTCACGATCTCGCGGTCAGTGAGTTCCAGCCCCGCGTCGGGCTCTGTGCTGACAGCTCAGAGCCTGGAGCCTGTTTCAGATTCTGTGTCTCCCTCTCTCTCTGCCCCTCCCCCGTTCATGCTCTGTCTCTCTCTGTCTCAAAAATAAATAAACGTTAAAAAAAAATTTTTTTTTTTTAATTATTTGGTGGGGGAAGAACTCAAAGTGCTCTAGTCTAGAGGGATCTTCATGGCGTATGGTAAAGAAATGCCTGGACTCATTAGGCACTGAGCTCTCTGAGTCTGCCATTCTAGAAGACACCTGTTCTGAAGATGTTTTATAGACTGTGGGGTGGGGGTGGGGGGCATTACCTCACTTCTGAGAGGCCACGTTGCTTCCTGTTTCCACTTTCTTTCTAGCTACATTTCACTCATTCACCCACTGGCCATTTGGAGCCATGGTGTCAGGAGAACACACATCATAAAAAATTATTTTTCCTGTCATGGCTCAGAGAGAGACAACAAAAGCCAGCATGCAATGCCTCCTTAGATTCAGTTCAACCAAATACTTCAGGGAATCAACGATTTGGTCTGGCGTTAAACAGTCTTTTCTGCAATCACTCCATTTTAAATACCAAATCTACCCTAAGCCTGTCCTCTGAGTTTCTGCGATAGGCCGCATGAAGAAGAAACATAGATTTTGCCTCCATGTGCACCACACTTCTGATCCCAGCTCTAATCCAAGGTCACTATGTGACCTTTAGCAGGTTCCTCACTTCCGAGAGTTTCACTCTCCTCATGTATAAAATGAGATTAACAACAAGTACTTGTTAGAGTGTTTGTATTAGGATTAGAAACAGTGCATAAAAAGAATCTTGCATACATTAGGTGCTTAACCAGGGCAGTGCCTCTTATAATTATTACTACATGAGAATGTGGCTTATCCTTTGACAAGTCCCAGGAAAAGAGGTTTTGTTTTGTTTTGTTCTGTTCTGTTTTTAATATTCTCTAACCCAACTGGCACAAAGAGTTGAGAGGAAATGTTGGAGGGAAGAGGGTAGGAAGGAAGTAAGAAAGGAAGTGAGGGAGGGAAGGAAGGGGAGAGAGAGAAGGAAGGAAGGAAGGAAGGAAGGAGAGAAATTGGAAGGAAAGAAAGGAAGAGAGGGAAAGGAAGGAGAAAGAAAGGAAAGAGAAAGAGAGAAAGAGAAAGAAAAAGAAAGAGAAAGAAAAGAAAGATGAAAGAAAGAAAGAAAGAAAGAAAGAGAAAGAAAGAGGAAGGAAGGAAGGAAGGAAGATTGATTCAAGAAAGAGTCTATTAGGATATTCTGGAGACCTGAGCTCTGTTCCCTGCAGAAATTTAGACATAGCCCCTGGGGCTGTGCATTTCATTTTATACAAAATGAGGGCATCTCTCGTTGAGGGATGCAGTTTTTGAGGAAGCAGTTGCTGGGCGCTGGCTTGAGAAAGAGTACACTGCCCCTGTGGGCTGAATGGCCAGCACTCTCTCCTCTCCCCATCCCCAGTGGAAACTCTGCACAATTTATCTGAAGGTACTTCATTTCTCAAGGTGAGATTTCTCCCACAAGAAACTTCCAACTGAGAATTCTAGCATCCAGAAGCCCTCACCTGCAGCCTCATGATAAGAAGCACTCCCTGCATTTAATCTGTCAGCTCAGCACTTAGTTCTTTGAGAGTTAAAAATATTTTATTCAAAGGAACTTGTGGCCATTTCCTGCTGCTGGGTTTTCATTTCGCCTGGTAAAATTTTACTCTTTTATCTTGTCTTTCTATTTGAGTACTCTTTACATTGTTTTATTGCCTTTTTTTTTTAAAGTATATTTATTGGGGCCTGGGTGGCTCAGTTGGTTAAGTGTCTGACTCTTGATTTTGGCTCATGTCATGATCTCACAGTTCATGAGTTCATGCCCCACACAGGGCTCTGTGCTGATAGCACAGAGCCTGCTTGGGATTCTCTGTCTCCCTCTCTATCTAACCCTCCCCCACTCCCTTGCTCTCCCTCTTGAAAATAAGTAAATAAACATTTTTTTTTTTAAAGTTTATTTGCTTATTTTCAAGAGAGAGAGCACCTGAGCATGAGGAGGGTGGGGCAAGAGAGGGGGAGACAGAGAATCCCAAGCAGGCTCCACCCTGACAGCGAGGACTCAGACCCTATGGACTGAGCCACCCAGGTGCCCCTGTATTTTTAAATGAGGTTTAGGAAATGGCTGCAGGGAGCAAATAATCCTGAGAAAGGATCATGCCGCAACACGGATGTGTCTTCTTTCCGGTTTGCTATGCAGAGATCTACCCAGCCAGCAAGGGGCACTGAGATGCCCACCTTTGATAAAACTCTTAGGGAAGATGTTGAGTTTAGAATTGGTTTTCGGGGGATTTCAGGAGAACAAGAGTCCATACCACCACCTACAAAGAAAGACTATGGTGACTCCGAAGAGAGTACTGGGCTGGAAGAGGATGAAGGCTTTGTTTTCTGTGTTCTCAAACTCAACAGCAAATAGCAGTACAGTGTAGGGGGTGAGAGCATGGGTTCGGGTCCAGGCTGCTGCATTTGGATCCCAGCCCTGCCATTCACCAGCTGTGGGACCTGAGGTCTGTACGTGATGTATACTTTCTGCGCTCCGTGGCCTCAATTGTGAAATAATACCACTCCAACAGTTGTTAAGAGGATAAACGAATTAATTTATAAAACTCTAAGAACCGGGCCTGACACATAGAAAATGCTATATTTGAATATTAGCTGCATAAAAGCCACTCTCGCTAATGAACATGATTATGAGTTTGGATCTTCCTCCTGAGCTGCCTGTTTCGTGGAGGGTAAAGGACGTAAGTAGGGGTCTTTGTTATTCCTTTTCCTTCTCCCTCCATGTGTACGTGGGTCTCCACCCTTGCATCTCTGGCGTTACTGCTCTCCATTAATTTGCTTATCAACCATGTGTGATTAGCATTGTCACCAGTTGGCAGATAAAGGTCACAGAGGTCAACTGATCCCTCAGGTCACAGGCTTGTAGAGAGCAGGGACAGGATTCGCATTCCTGTTGCCAGTACCCAGGGGCTGTTCCTTCTCCGTTTTCCGCAACCTGCAAAGGTACAGACACGCATCCTCAAGTTCTATTTGTAAGAACAATTTTGGGGAACAACCAGGTGCCTTTTCACAGCAGAGGTTCCGTGACATAAGATAGGCCAAAAGGCCCAAAGTGGTTTTATTAGAGTGGGGGGGATCCCAGACTTTTCTATTTTCTCTACTTTTTCAAAATTTTGCTTTATTAAATTGTATTCCTTTTACATAAGATCATGTTTATTTTTAAAGCATCAATTATTGGTAGAATTGTTTTAATGGTCTCTACTTAGACTAACTCTGGCTATTTGCTTTTAAGGAAGAGATTCAAAGACTTCCCCCTCCCCGCCCCCAGACATGAGAACCCAAGAGTCTGGGCTACGGCTGGAGGTGGTAGGATGGGGCAGTAATACCTAGACGTATGGGTGTCCCCTTTTTCCAAATCAAAACCCGTATACTATCTTCTCCCTTTCAATCTGAGAGGAATTGTTGACCATCATCAGTTCAGGGAAGCTGCTTTAATTCACAAACGGGCCAATCCCCAGCGTTTCCCATAAACATTCAGAGAGTGCACAGAGGTAGCTGTGCGGCTGCCATGGAGATTGAAGGTAGGCCAGACGCCTTCAGAATACAATGGCCAATAAGGGGCCTCAGGCCCTAGGTAGCTCAGTCATTTCAACTGTTGAACTTATCAACCTACACTCTAAGCATGAATCATTTTGCGGAGCAATTCACACAGGCACCCTTGGTTCTGAAATACACCTGACTTTAATCCCATCCTCTTATAGGGGACAAAACATTGAAGCTGATCAGCATGTCATTTTCCTTGCTGTACTTGGGATTTTCCACCCTATGAGTCACAGTGGGTAGAACCGACTCCCATTTAGAGAGTGAAAAGTGTGCCTGCTCTACTGGGCCCTGCCACTGATCGGAGCCATCTCTTCAAAACTCTGAATTGAAAGACTGATGCAAACGAGTAGACAAAGTGACAATGTATGCCTTCCAGGAACGGCAGCAACTCTAGGCACTTCGAAGGGCTGGCAGAGGCCAGGGTGCCCAGGCTGTGTCTGCTGGCATCAGCAGGCAAGTTCTGGCTAGTGATTTTGGGGCCTTTCCCCTGGGCTCCACATGTTTCTGCTTGCGGACCAGCCTGTGTCTCCAACAATTCCATGAAGAGTTGACATCACTCGTACCTCATCCCCAATTCTAATTACATCAGTCAAGACATGTTATGACCCTTTATAGATGGATGATTCCTTCAATCCTTAGTGATCCGTCTTAGAAACCTTTATCAATTCTTCCGACACCAGTAGTGGTAATCACAATGGCTAACATTTATAGTGGCTGTACTATTTGCTATATACTTTCTGGTATTGCATGAGGTAACACTTAGGAAAGACAAATATGGGTTACTTTTTATTGCAATACCAACTTTACTGATTAGGAAGTGTGCCAGGAGTGATTACACAAGTGTCCAGTGTGCACAAGCCAGTATGTGACAGAGATGGGGACCGAATCCAAGTCTGTCCGATTCCAGCCCCTGAATTCAAACCACGTCACTATCACAACTCTGGGGAACCTGACGAACTGTGTTCTACTGCAGCCTGGAAAACTGGGTCAGGCTACAAATCAATCACTATAGAAACATTTCATCCAAATTTCAAAAGGCAAAAAGTAAAAGTTTTGTGAATCTGAGAGATTTGCTGAATCATATTCTACAATGATTAAAACATTTTCTCTTTTTTTTGCAGAGACGGAGGGAAACATTGGAATGTTAACATTCCTTTGTAGCTTCAAGAGTCAAGAAAGAAGGAATTTAGAGAAAAAAAAATTTTTCTCTTGCTCTAGGTGTCAGGTCCTCTTGCAATATTTCCAGTAGGCAATGTGACTTTGCTAGAACACAGGTCAGTGTGAGCATACCAATTTCTGTCAATTCAAAAATCAAAGCAATTCTAATCAGTGCAACTTTTTTAGTGCCAATTGAAGGCATTATGGGTCAGGCAGAATAACCCAAAAGACTAGATCTGATCTAAATGACTTGAAAAGTAAAAATATATTTTTTTTTCCTCTTTCCAATAGGATGCTGATAAAACAGACTTGGAACTCTTAGTGTAAAAATTCTTTCCTAGTAAGGAAGATATTGATAGACCCCTAGTTCCTCCTTCATAGTCATTTAATTCATATTCAGATAACCCTTTAGTGGACAAAAAAAAAAAAGTCAACGTCAGGCTCAGAAGTGGTACTTCTTGAGTCTCATTCATTGGTGTTTATCTCCTTAAAGGCAATTTTAAAATTTTATTTTTTTATGTTTTTGGTCTATCACTATTACTTTCAGGCTGTACCTATTTTTTGATGATGGTGATAATTAAGAACAGGGCAGCCAAACTCTAGAAACCACAATAAACTGCACTGTCTTTCCTGGCAGGAGGGAAACATACTAAGTCCAGCTAGTAAGTGACAGCACATGAGTTGGGCCACAATCCCATATAAAGCTTTGGCTAAATGACTTGGTTATATCATCTATATTTTCCCAACCAAAAGCTGGGAATGGTACCCTTGTGTCCTACAACTCAAAAGTGTTGCTCAAATTAAGTGACTATGTGATGTGTTGAGAGTACATTTATAAAAGAGAAGATTTATAAACTTGTCTAGTATCTTCCCTCATGTTTTTCTGTCTTGAAGAAATTTACTATGTCATTTATGCTTGCCTTACTGTAAAATGATGATATATCAGCTATGGCAGGAGAACAAGTTTGATAATGTATTCTTCAAGAAGAACATTACCACTGACTTATGCTATAACCAGCCTTCACAGGGCAAACTAATCCATATTCCATTAGAAGCCCAGAGGAGCTAATGAAGCATACCATTGACCTTCAACCCTTATGTTCTCTGCTTGTTACTTTTTTTTTTTTTCTTCAAGTTACTATACCCAGTTTTATTTCTAATGAGTCTCTTCTCTGCTAACTGCCTTCCTACCTTTTCCACTCTGCCTGTCCAAAGTAGAAACACAGAGGCTTCGAAGTGGCCACCATGACATGAACAACCCCCAGGGAGGTTGTGAGCGGCACCTACAATTCTTCACAGGACTCTGCTCCAACACTTACCAGAGCTTCACTGTGGGTAACAAGAAGCAAGAGATGGGCAATTCTGCTTCCTTGTTAGGGTCAATATTACCTCTGAACTAAACTTTGTTTCTCTGAAATTAGCTTTAATTCTGCCTGCTTTTTAAAATATTTTTAAATGTTCATTTTTGAGAGAGAGAGAGAGAGAGAGAGAGCACGTTCAAATGAGCAGGGGACGGACAGAGAAAGGGAGAGAGATGATCCAAAGCAACCTCTGTGCTGAGAGCAGAGAGCCCAATGTGGGGCTTGAAGTCACAAACTGCGAGATCATGACCTGAGCCAAACTTGGACACCTAACAGACTGAGTCACCCAGGTGCCCTCCCCCTACTTTTGAGGAGAACGGACTCAACATAGGAAGGGTGTCAACTGCAGTAGAATGCAGAAACTTTTCTCAAGATGAGAATCCTGTTTTCCCCTCTAGCAGCTGTAGTGTAGACCATTAAAATAGGCACAACTGGGATCGAATCATCCAGATTATATGCCACTTTACAATGTGACAATTTCCTTAATTTCTCAGAACCTCGATTTTCTTTTCATTTCTCATAGGATTGTTCATATCATGCAAAATCCTCGCGTACCCAGTAGGCACTCATGGCATATTGGGTCTTTCCCCATAATAATTTTGGAGAGCTAGAGCATTTAAAAATTAATATATCAACGTCAACTGAAGAATATTTTTATAACAAGCACAAATCACACACACACACACACACACACACACACACACATGCTTAGCACTCACAAAGCTGTATATTATGTAAAATATTTAAAAAGTGTAGTCAGACTCTGAATGCTTTTCATGATTTCTCTGGGAAGGGGGTGGGGTGTAGAATGCAATGCAAATGAGAAGAAGAAACAAGGATTTTTTTAAAGATTATTTTTTAGAGCAATTTAGGTTTTATAACAAAATTGAGAGGAAGAAACAGAATTTTTTACTTCTAATGTTTTTGAAAGGGAAATATTAGCACAAGGCTGATGTTTTACAGAATAAGATCTTCGGGCCAAAATATATCATCAACAACTGTTCTCTGTCCCCAGGAGAATTAGTATTGTTTGGATCATAAAGGAATAAATATTATGAGTCCCAACTGACCAATTAATAGCATGCACAAACCAGCTACTGAACAAATATAGATCAAAAAAACATCTGGCTTTTGGCAATAGGAGGGGGTATACACAGTGAATGCAGTGGGAAATTACTCGGAACTGTGGAGAAATTAACTGTTTTGCCTTTTCTCAAAGAAGCCACATCCAAGGTCATGTTATGCAAAAAAAGTATTGGGATGCAACCATCCCGTCTTCCTGATACAAGCTTCAATTCTATTCAATTCTAGAAGTACTTACTGAGCACCTACTATGAGAATCCACTAGATACGTCAACATTTCAGTTGACATTTGTGGGAAGCAGGGACACAAGAACAGTGACAAACACAGACTTTAGTGTCAGGCAGAGAGGGTTTGAAACAAAACTACATCACTTACTAGTTTTTTGTTTGCTTTTGCCTTGGGGAGTTTGATAGTTTTCTCTGTCTAGAAACAGACACTGAGGAGGGTGATGTCCAGACAGATGGACCTTCATGGGGACACGATGATAAAGAGGTAACAATAATAAAGACCATTGGTTGCCTGATGCTTGGTAATTTGCTAAGTACATTTTATACACTATTTTTCATTTTGATAGAATACTGAGGCTAAAGAAATCTAACTTTCCATTCTTGTTTTCTACATCATGAATGATGAAAGATGATCCAACCATAAAGAAGCTATTGTTTGTTTGTTTTTTTAGAAGCTATTGTTAAATTTAAAAGAGTGTGTTTGGGTCTTTAGCAATGAAATGAGGACTTTTACAGAAACAGTGGCTGACACATAGCATGACTTCATGTCACCTGGCTCTACTTGGCTCCGATCACAGTTGTAGGAAGCAATACCATTTTAGCAAGGATCAGAGGTGAAGAAACAATAAAGCTTTTAACAATATGAGGGAGTACGTGCAAAATTAGCCTAAATACAATTTGCTGTGAATAAACTGGAGGTGTATGCCTGGATCCAACTACCTTAGAAGGTAAAAACACCTACCCAGGAACTAGTGGGATGACCAGCTCTTCTTAGAATTTTCTTTTGAGAAAATAATTTTTTATTTCCCCTATTAATAAAAAAAATAAAATAAGTATGATTATAAAATAAGCTTTGTATTAGTCATGTTGGGTTTTAAAAATCTAAAATGCTTTATTATAGTCTTTCGTCTACTCTAACAGGGACACATACCTCAGGATTTGTTTGAGGTGTAATTGACATGCAAGCAACCGCACGCTTTGCAAATGGCCAATTTAAAATTTTTGTATAATCGTGTACAAAAATAGTACAATTTTCAAGGTTTTGGCCTATGTATACAACTGTGAAGTCATTACCACAAACAAGACAGTGACCGTATCCCGTATCTACTCCCAAAAGCTTCCTGTCATTCTTTCTAATCCACACCTGCCTCTCTCCGTGCTCTACTTCTGCCCCCAAGCAATCACTAACTTACTTTCTGTCAGCGTAGGGTAATTTGCATTTTTTTCAAGAATTTTAAATAAATGACATCATACAATATGTGTTTTTTCATGTCTGGCTTCTTTCACTCAGCATAAATATTTTGTGATTCACCAATGTCACTGCATGTGCCAGTAGTTTGTTTCTTTTTATTCCTGAGTAGTTTTCTATTACGTGGATAAATCACAATTCATCTAGAGATGACATTTGAATTATTTCCAGTTTGAGGATATCTTTAATGGGGCTGCTGTGAACATTTGTATATAATTCTTTGCATATGAAAATGCTTTCTTTTCTCACAGGTAAAAATATGAGGGGACTGGCTGGATCATATAGAAGGGGTGTGTTTATCTTTTTAATAAACTGATGAATTTTTTCCAAAAAGCCATACCATTTTATATCCCCACCAACGGTGAATAAGAGTGCCCATTCTTCCATATTTTGTCAGGGCTTGGCATTAATTTTAGCATTCTGACAGGTATCTAATTATGGTTTTAATTTGGGTTTCCCTGATGACTAAAGATGTTGAGCATCTTTCCGTATGCTTTTTTGCCATCCCTATGTCTTCTTTGGTGAAATGTCTGGCCAAATATTTTGATCATTCTTTTAAGTAGGCTCCATGCCTAATATGGGAGTTGAACCCATGACCCCAAAATCAAGAGTCACATGCTCTACCAACTGAGCCAGGCAGGCATCCTGATCATTTTTTAATTGCCATTTTTTCCCTTATTATTGGGTTTTGAGGATTTTCTATATACTGGATACAAGTTCCTTATCATGTATATCTTCCAAATACATCCAATCTCTAGTGTGTCTTTACATTCTCTTAATAGCATGTTTTGAAGAACTAAGGGTTTTAATTTTGGTGAAATCTGGTTATCATTTTTTTCTTTTATGTTTGGGGCTCTGAGTGTAGAATCTAAGAAATCTTTGTCTAACCCAAAGTCACCATAATTTAGCCTATGTTTTCTTCAGAAAATTTTATCAGTTCAGGTTTGACATTTAGTTCCATGATTCACTTTGATCTAATTTTTGTATATGGTGTGACGTATAGCTCGAAGTTCATTTCGGCGGAGAGAGCATGTGGATGTCCCATTATTCCAGCACGATTTCTTGAAAAGAGTATTCTTTCTCTATTGAATTGCCTTGAACCTTTGTCAGATACCTGTTGCCCATATATGAGCAGTCTATTTCTGGATTCTCTATTCTGTTCCCTTTATCTACTTATCTGTTTTTAGGTTAACACCACACTATGTTGATTACCATCACTCTATAAAAAAATCTTGAAAAATTATCCAAATTTGTTCTTTTTCAAATTTGTTTCACATATTCTTGGTTCTTTGCACTCGCATATGAATTTTATAATCCGATTGTCAATCCTTACTAAAATAGACTGCTGGAGTTTTGATCGGGATTGTTTGCAACCCGTAGGTCAATTTTGAGAGAATTAGTATCTTCATATTGAGTCTTCTAACACATGAACAAGGTAGTATGTCTACAATTATTTAGATATCCGTTATTTAATTTCTCTCAGAAACATTTTATAGTTATCAGTATACAAGTCTTGCACATATTTTGTCAGATTTATCACTAAGTAGTTCATGTATTCTTTAAAATTTCAATTTCTGGTTGTTCATTGCTTGTGTATAACAATACAGTTGGCTTTGTATATGGAGCTCATCTACAGTTGTGTAAAACTCAGTTCTTGTTCTAGTGATGAGAGTGGACATCAGGTGTGGTTTTGTTGAAGAATGGAAGATTGGTTAACACTTGAAAATCAATCAATGTAATCACCAATTTATTAAACTAAAAATATATTCTCTTAAACGATGAAGGAAAAACATTTGACAAAGTCTAATATCTATTTCTGAAAAAAAAAATCTCTCGATACGCTAGAAATAGAAGGGAATTTCCTCAGCTTGAGAAAGAATAACCAGGAAAAACAAAGAGCTAATATCACAGTTAAGTGTGAAAGATTGAACGCATTCTCCCTAAAATCAGAAATAAAGGTGCTGTCACCTCCGTACTGAAACCACTACCGCCTTTCACGTGGAGGGCTTCAATGACCTAACCAGCCTTGTTGCTTCCACTATTTCTCCTTAAAAAGGATTCTCCACACAGCACGCAGAGTGATATATTTTAATTTCTTTTTTAAACTAACTCGAGTTAGAAAAGAATTCCAGTAGTTCAATAAACTCCTGCTTAACTTTACCCCAATATATGAATTTACTAATATTTTGCCACATTTACATTCTTTCACTCCTCTTTATCCCTAAGTGCTTTGGCATTAGTTTCCCAAGAACAAGGATATTCTCTGACATAAATACTGTGCAATGACCAAATTTGGGACTTGTGCATTGATCCTATAATAGTATTTAACAATACATACTTAAAATTTGCCAGTTTCCCAGTAATGTTCTCTATAGCAACCCCACTGCCTTCAATCCAGTATCCTATGTCAGTACTGCACATTGCATTTCATTGTGTTGTTGTCTTTTTAAATCTCTTTTAATCTGGAAGTGTTCTCCATCCTCCTTTGTTCTTTGACTTCGACATTTTAAAAGATTACATATCAGAATCTGGGCTTATCTTTTCTTTCCCCGCAATTAGATTCAGGTAATGTATTACCAGCAGAAGTATAGCATGATGTATAGTGACATGACACATATATAATGACTCCACACTGGCTGGCTCCTTTTCCCTACTGCACCCAGTCTCTTGCTCACTCTACTCCAGCTGCCCTTGCTCTGCCCACCACAGAGCTTGGGTCATTAGATTCTCACTGCCCGGCCCCTCCTACGATAGGTTTCTTGAAGTCCCTGTTTGAATATTCTCTCAGATCAGTATATACCCCATAATATCAAAGTAGCACCACCTTGCCCCCCCCCCCCCCCCCCTGCTCAGCCATTACTTTCTCTCTTACCACCCAGTTTCCTTCATGATGTTTCATATGTTTGAAATGATTGTTTTTATCTATGTGTTTACTTCTTTGCTGTCTCCCCAGATAAGAAGCTCTTTGGGTGTGGGAACTCCTCCGTTTTATTAACTACTGAGTTTCCAGCATCTAGAATGGAGAGGAAAAAAAAAAAAAAAGTTGTGACTTTCTATTTCTCCTTCTGCACTTTGCTGTCATTTTAATTTCAAATATGAAATAAGAATGGGCAATACATTACTGAAGCAAGATTTAGAGTTCGAATCCTAGTATTTAAAACATCAGGCAAGGGGCGCCTGGGTGGCTCAGTCTGTTAAGCGCCGACTTTGGCTCAGGTCATGATCTTACGTTCTGTGAGTTTGAGCCCCCGCATCCGACTCTGTGCTGACAGCTCAGAACCAGGGGCCTGCTTCGGATTCTGTGTCTCCCTCTCTCTCTGACCCTCCCCCATTCATGCTCTGTCTCTCTCTGTCTCAAAAATAAACATTAAAGGGCGCCTGGGTGGCTCAGTCGGTTAAGCGGCCGACTTCAGTTCAGGTCACGATCTCGCGGTCTGCGAGTTCGAGCCCCGCGTCGGGCTCTGGGCTGATGGTCAGAGCCTGGAGCCTGCTTCCGATTCTGTGTCTCCCTCTCTCTCTGCCCCTCCCCCGTTCATGCTCTGTCTCTCTCTGTCTCAAAAATAAATAAACATTAAAAAATAAATAAATAAATAAATAAACATTAAAAAAATTTTTTTTAATGTTTAAAAAAAAATTTTTTTAATGTTAAAAAAAAAAAATCAGGCAAGGTATCACAGTTGTTGACGTAACCAAATTGTATTTCCATGAAATTTTTCTCTTCTCGATGTTCCTAAGTGTCCCACAACCACTTCTTTTTCTACTTTGTGCCATAGCAAACACACACTTGGCAATGAAAATGAGACAGTAATTTTCTTTTTTATTTATTAAAAAAAAATTATTTTCTTTTACTTTAGGGAGAGAGCACGCATGAGCGGGCAAGACTGGAAGAGGGAGAGAGAAAGATTATCCCAAGCAGGCTCCAAGCTCAGAACAGAGCCCAACACGGAGCTTGATCTCACGCCCCTGGCATCATGACCAGAGCCGAAATCAGCAGTCAGTCGCTCAATGAACTGAACCACCCAGGTGCCTCAAGACTAATTTTCTTACCCAATTCCGATTCTATTACAGACAAAGTTTTGAATAGTTTTATAGTTTTGAATAAGTTACTTTCTATAGCTTTAGTACTTAACTCAATCACTGGATTTGATGGAAGGAAGGAAGGAAAAGAGAAAAAGAAAGAAAGAAAGAAAGAAAGAGAGAAAGAAAGGAAGGAAAGAAAGAGAGAGACAAAGAAAAAAGAAAAGAAAAGGAAAAGAAAAGAGAAGAAAAGAAAACAATTTTCCCAATCATAGGTATAAACATTCATTTACTTTAAAGACCAGAACATTTTGTCTGTTTCAGGTTAAAATCAGGCCCTCCAATCACTTCCTGGACCCAGAAGTTTCTTTAGAGTTTTAAGCACAGAGTATAGAATAGCAACCTGAACATATTACAAAACGTCTCTGTTGGAATCATTCTGGAAATATACACTTAATGTGATGGGAGTCATGCTCAGTTGCTAGGAAATAGGAGGTTTAAAAATATATTGGAATAGTGTAACTATAGAAAATTTCCAAATACTGTGTTCAAATGCTCATTTAAAAAAAGAAAGAAAACCTGGACAAAGATTCACTTATTTTTTTAAAGTTTTTATTTAAATTCCAGCTAGTTAACATATAGTGTAATATTGTTTTCAGGCGTACAGTTTAATGATTCAACACTTCAATACAACACCTAGTGCTCATCACAACAAATGCCTTCCTTAATCCTATCACCTATTTAACCCATCTCCTATCTACCTCCCTTCTGGTAACCATCAGTTTGTTCTCTATAGTTGAATCTGTTTCTTGATTTGCCTCTCTCTTTTTTTCTTTTGCTCATTTGTTTTGTTTTCTGAAATTCCACATATGAGTGAAAGCACATGGTATTTGTTTTTCTCTGGCTGATGTATTTTGCTTAGCATATTATTCTCTAGCTCCACCCATGTCATTGCAAATGGAAGGATTTCATTCTTCTTTTATGGCTCAGTAACATTCCCTTGTGTATATACCGCATCATCTTTATCCATTTATCAGTCGATGGACTTCTGCACTGTTTTCATAATTTGGCTGTTGTAGATAATGCTGCTATAAACGTTGGGGTGTATGTATCCCTTTAAATTAGTGTTTCTGTATTCTTTGGATAAATACCTAGTAATGCAGTTGCTGGATCATAGGGATCTTTAACTTTTTGGGGAACCTCCATACTATTTTCCAGAATGCACCAATGTGCATTCCCACCAATTATGAGAGCGTTCCCCTTTCTCCCCATCCTTGCCAACACCTGATGTTTCTGCTGTTCTTGATCTATTCTAAAGAGATGAATTTTAATTAAGATTGTTGCTTATGCTTTCATTTATAGTTAACTTAATCCATTTATTTCCTAAAATCACCATATAAACTCATCAGTACTCTGGGTGCTTGTGCATTCTTTAAGTCATTTCTCATTTGTAACTGCTACCAGTTAACGGAAACTAGACTAAAGCTTACCTGATTTTTTTTAGTTCTAGCATTGCAATTCTTTATTCACACACTGACCTGAGAAAAATCTCTTTAAGTTGATAAAATCATGCTATCTTCTCTTATCAACTTATAAACATGTTTCTAAGATTTTTTTACCTCCATAGACAAAGGATGGAGGCAACCTTTTTCCTCCTTCATTCATTATTCAACCAATCATTCAAGAACACGCGTTGAGTATCTCCTATAGACATAAGACCTAAGTCTGTCCCTTGTAAACTAAGAATCCAGGACAGTTCAGGCTTGTGCACAGCATGGCAATTACTATGACAGAACTATGGGTGAATTACTCTGGAAAGTCAGGAAAACAAATGGAGCTAACTGAGGCAGGGAAAGTAGGAAAGCCATACTGGACTTGACACACAATGTATGTGTTCATCAGAGGGGAATGAGTAAAAAGTTGTTCTGGCTGACACCGCATAAGAAAACAGACATGAGAAAGGGCAGTCATTGGCAATGCCACTTACTGAAATTAGACAACAGATAAACTGGAGGATTAACATGTCAGTTAATCTCCAAATAGTTGTGTAACACCCATTAATTGAAAGCTCTGGGCCAAGGGCTGGGTGTGGGGAAAGTGGATTGTGGGAACCATTCCTGTCTTCCAGGTTATATTCTAAATGGGAAAAGAAAACATAAGGACATTAAACGTAAGCAATGACACAAGGCTATAATGAATGCTAAAACATTTAGGAAAATGGAAACTATACTGATTAAAGCAGTTGGTTCTCAATGTTCTCATTACTCATTCCTACCAGTAAGAAGTGTTTGAGGAGCGCCTGGGTGGCTCAGTCGGTTAAGTGGCCGACTTCGGCTCAGGTCATGATCTCGTGGTCCGTGAGTACGAGCCCCACGTCGGGCTCTGTGCTGACAGCTCAGAGCCTGGAGCCTGTTTCAGATTCTGTGTCTCCCTCTCTCTCTGCTCCTCCCCTGTTCATGCTCTGTCTCTCTCTGTCTCAAAAAATAAATAAACGTTAAAAAAAAAAAAAAAGAAGTGTTTGAGGGTGCATGCCTTTAGATGCATATTTATTTACTTAGAAACAGTGCACTTACACTACTGCCCCGATTCATTGAGATTAATAAAGTTTAGTTTTTCTTTTTAGATGAAAGCAAATAGAAATAGAAATTCTCCAATGGATGTCCTTGTACAACTCTTAGGCTGCACACACCTCCTTGGAAGACCACTAACTTTGAGCATTTAGACAGAGTTTCACAGAGAGCATATTTTTCTTTTTCACAGCATGGCATAGATTTGGCCCAGAAATGAGTGACATTTTTAAGGAAGAGTGAAAATGGGAACAGGATGTGTTCTAGAAAATTCAGGAAGAAAGAACTTACTAGATCTTTGAATAAAAGAGCCCATTATATGAAGCGTAGTACATATAGCACAGGATTTCTCAAGTGCAATCCATGTATCCTCTGCATCAGAATGACTTGGGCCCATTTATGATACATGCTGACCCCTGGGTCCCAGCCAAGACTCACTGAATCAGAATATCTGGAAATGGGGATAAGGAATGTAATAAGCTGATTTTTTTTTCATCACTAACATTTAAAAACAAATAATCTTAATAATTTTTTAAGTTTACTTATTTATTTTGAAAGAGAGAGAGAGGAGTGGAGGGGCAGAGAGAGAGAGGGAGAGAGAGAATCCCAACCAGGCTCCATGCTGTCAGCGCAGAGCCCAATGTGGGGCTCAAACTCACGAACCGT
The DNA here is from genome assembly GCF_023721935.1 of Panthera uncia. Taxonomy (NCBI): domain Eukaryota; kingdom Metazoa; phylum Chordata; class Mammalia; order Carnivora; family Felidae; genus Panthera; species Panthera uncia. The sequence continues at coordinate 96,800,757 of NW_026057580.1, forward strand.
GAGATCATGACCTGAGCTAAAACCAAGAGTCAGATGTCTAAACGACTGAGCCACCCAGGTGCCGCTAAAAACAAATAATCTAAACAATAAAGACTTTAAATAGCCTAAATGACATTTCAGTTATGTAATCTTAAAGAGTCACAGAGATTATAGATATGTAAAAATAGTCTCTCACAGAATCCATAGGTCACACTCAATATCGAATCTGTGAAAAAGACCTCTTGTCATTGTTTAGTTTTGCCAAAAAAGGGAAAACTTGCTATTCTGATCTTCACTCAAAATAAAAAATACTTTCTCTGAGAGTAGTGTGCACATTTGCAATTAAGGTTATACTTTTTCCTGCCCCCCCCTCCCCCCCCCCCCCCCAGCAGACAAGATGCTTTATTACGCAGGAAAGTGGTTTTAAGTCTTTGGAGCTACTTGCTTTTCACGTAGATGAGTATAGGCAAATAGTGATGCTTGATTGAACACTTCTCTGTAATGATCATTAGTAAAGCTTAGTCTTTGGTTTATAGCTCTTGTCATATTTTATTTTTTTTTTTATTTAAAAAATTTTTTTTTCAACGTTTTTTATTTATTTTTGGCACAGAGAGAGACAGAGCATGAACGGGGGAGGGGCAGAGAGAGAGGGAGACACAGAATCGGAAACAGGCTCCAGGCTCTGAGCCATCAGCCCAGAGCCTGACGCGGGGCTCGAACTCACGGACCGCGAGATCGTGACCTGGCTGAAGTCGGACGCTTAGCCGACTGCGCCACCCAGGCGCCCCTCTTGTCATATTTTAGAAGTTCTGGTACAATTATACTTCAGATTCTGTGTCTCCCTCTCTCTCTCTCTCTCTCTCTCTCTGCCCCTTCCTTGATTACTCTGTCTCTTTCTGTCTGTCAAAAATAAATAAATGTAAAATAAAAAATTTAAAAAGAAGTTCTGGTACCATTAGCTCTAAGGCCAATTATATATGAGATAATGGAATTAGAACCAAAATTTCTGATTTGCTAATTTGATCAGTATATTTTGCTGCACATTGGAACTTTCACGCAATAATACAAACTGATCTTTTACCTTAAATTGAGAGGAAACCAAATATTCATGTTGCTATTCATGACCTAATTCTAATTTGTACTCATATGTCCCCTGATTGAATTGGAACACAGACATTGTTTGTGTCTCAATGACCCCATATTTAGATATAGATTTTGTTGGGTTTAGAAAAACTGTGAGCAGCTTTTTAAAAAGTCACATCTCTACTACCTCCAACTGAAAAGTAATGATTTTCTAAACTCCCTTAACACTTTATCTATACTTCTACGAAACATGTCACATTCTCACTTGTATGTCTCTGTATATGTATGTGTCTATGTATATCCCTGTGATGATGTATGCTTTACAGAAGCAGTGCTTGGGTTTATTCACCTTTGTAAATCCCACCATAATTAACAGTAGCTTAAAAGATAAGTCTCAAAAGTATTTATTTAATATGAAATTCGCCCCCAACGTCTAATCAAGGGTCAGAGAAAATCAAGTTCATACCTACAAAAGTAATGCCTGCTTTTAGGTCCTATTTTGTACCCTCCAAGTTCAAACCATAAGCCTACAGCTCTACGCCAGGCAAGGCAGGGACCTGCGTGTACCACGTACCCACTCTTGGCCACCCATTTATGTCTTAATTACTAAACGATAATTAATCTTTACTGTGTTACTTTATGGAGTTGAAGAAACTGATACTTACGGAGTTTAAACAAGTTGTAAGGGTCACATAACATAAAGTGGACAGAGCCAGTCTTTCAAAGCAGGTCTGTTTGACAGCAGAAACCACGACCATATTCTACCTGTTCTCTGTTGTTGACTCATCCATTTCTCTATTCTGGTCTCTGCTGCTTCCTAAATTTACGCAACAGAAGCAAAACATATTTACAGTATATTTACAGTATTTAACACCGAATCGTCATGGTCGGCGAGAAAATATTATTTATCAATGAACTTGTGCATTACATTGGTTTGCTCATAAAAGGTGAAGAACGTTGGCCACATTAGACAGACACATAGCAGTAGCACTATATTATTTACACCCCGAAGTCCGAGACACACCCCAAGCATTTGCTGGGAAGTTGTATTTAAAGGTATGAACATTCTCTGAAATAACTATAGGTACTATTTGTTGAGCATCAATCACACATCAGGCATTATACTATCCATTTTCAGAGATAACAAAACTGCAAAGAGAGAGTGGATAAATTGCCCGTTTTATATAAAAGCAAGCAGACTCTGGTTGAGGGTGGGTTGGGAGAAGGCTTTGTGCTCCTTGAGGCACAGTTGGGAAGCGATTCTCAAATCTTTCCCCCTCCAAAGCCTTCTTCCCTCCAATAAACCACATTCTGCTCCCCCGCATGTGTTTCTCTTTCACTCCAAAGTCCTCCCTCTGCAGGGCGGAAAAGGGTGCCATCCCTGAACATTTGCTGTGCATGAAGTATCAAAACTCTCCTGTGCTCATTTCTTAATTTTCTACATTGGAGAAGTTCTGTAAATCTTTAGTTTGTACTTCTTTCCCTCTGACTAAAACATATATTTTCTCAATTAGCTGGGCATCCAACATCTGATTAATCTCATAATCTTGTTCTACTCCGTTTTTTTTCCTTTCTGGCACGTATTCCCCATATATTTATAATTCTGTGCACCCGCCGCCCCCAAGAATGGGCAGATCCTTCCCATTCTCTTTTGCTATTTTTGAAAATCATTTTTCTGCTGAGTCTTTCCTTATTGCATTTCTTTATTCCTCACACATTGGCATTCTCCTCAGCACCAGTACCAATGAAAATAAGCAGTATGAGGCGAACTGCGAGCCTGCCTCCCATCACCTGGTCTATAGAGAAATCTACATCCTTGCTTAATCAAAATCCATTCTAGGGCTGAAGGAACACTGGCCATATAAAATATTAACAGTCCAAACCCCTGCCAGTTACACATCTAGAGTAAGTTGCTCTTTTCCCCAAAGGATTCAAATTATGCTTAACATGCTCTCACAGGGAAGACTTTTACTGAATTCTCTCTCCTCTGATTGTGATCAAGAAGAAATAGGAAAGAAAAAAAGAAGCTTGCTATTTTAGCTCTGGTGGAGGCTATATTTGGAGAGGAAGCTTGTGTTCTATTGGAGGCTAATTTTGGAGAAGATTACAGTGGAAATCAAGGATAACTAAGATGGAGGGCATTAAGTGCATAAACTTTAAAATGTTACTTTCCCTTTAATGAGTCAAACTGGGAAACACTAGTACCTGTGTGTAATACTTCTTCAATGTCCTTTTGGAGATGCTATAGATTCTGTATTAGAGATATAGTGCATTCGCCAGTTTTTTAAATTTTTTTAAGTTAATTTATTTATTTTGAGAGAGAGAGAGAGAGAGAGAGAGAATCCCAAGCAGGCTCCACAGGGCAGTGGGGAGCCCGATGTGGGAGTCAAACCCATGCACCATGAGGTCATGACCTGAGCCAAAACCAAGAGTTAGACACTTAACTCGCTGAGCCACCCAGGCTCCCCTCACCAGTTTAAACCCTCCCATCCCTCATTCAAAAAACTGAAGCCTACTTTTTAAACAGCACACTTGCATTGGAGAAGATGAAATATTCTGAGAGGATAAATGAATAGTAATTTACCACCCAAAGAATAGGTGGTAGGCAGGCTAGGCGGGACACGCAATGGCCATGAACATCTACTCCTGACATACTCAGACCACCTGTACATCTCCTGGTCTGGAATGGAAAATATGAAATGTTTGCCACACCATTTCACTCCTCCCAGATGAATACTACACTGCATGAACAGTGTTTTACTTCGGGAGAGATTTAACACTGGAGATTTAACTGTTTTTTGCTTGTGAAGGGTGGAGGGAAACGTGGTCCATGAAGGATGTCAGTGATGGAGAATTATAGGCCACATAAGTAGAATGTTGTAGGAGCTGATAGAATACACAGCAAATGTGTATTTTTCTCAATTAAAATTGATACTTAAAAATCAAAAGCAGTATCTTTTTATTGCAAAAAACTAGAAAATTTAGATAAACAAAAAGAGAGAAAAGAAAAAAACACCTATGATTTTTCCTATATGTAGAGAAAATTATATGATATTCCAAGAATTTTCCAATGCACAAATCTATATTTTTCCTAAAATATTTAACATATGATTTGCAAATTGTTTATTTCACTTAAATATATATCATAAACAGGCTTTTAACATTAAATATGCCTATTCTCTTATTCATTAATTTCATATTTAGCAATATATTTATATATTTATATTATATAGAACATATTTAGTTATATTAAATTTAGTAATTTTTAAAAAGAATTAAAAATTTATTTATTTATTTATTTTTGAAAGAGAGAGAGAGAGAGAGACAGAGTGTGAGCTGGGGAGGGTCAGGGAGAGAGAGGGACAGACAGAATCCGAAGCGGGCTCCAGGCTCTGAGCTGTCAGCAGAGTCTGATGTGGGCTTGAACTCACGAGCTGCGAGATCATGACCTGAGCTGAAGTCAGACGCTTAACGGACTGAGCCACCCAGGCGCCCCAAAACTTAATAAATTTTTAAATCTAATTCCTTTGCTTCCAGTTTTTAAAATTATTAATAGTGTTGTGATGAATAATTATATAATTTAATCTTTCTACTTAAAAATTATTCTTTTTAGTGGAATTACTCAGAGCAAATATTCAAAATCACAAAATTTGAGGGCTTCTCTATATGCAATAAAATTATTAATTATTTTGAAACAGATAATTGTATAAACAGCATTTACAACCCCCTTTCAAAAAAGTTGCAAAATTATTTAAATCCATTTCAAGTCAAATTGTTTGCAATGAAGAAATTCAGAGGTAATTTTCAATTTACAAATGAGTGTGCTCCAAAGGACAACTTGTAATCCAGTTATTCTTTCCTTTGGACATGTTTTGTGTTTTAGGTTTGCACAGACTAGTGCAGTCTCTAGGTCATTCCTCATTTATTATTCATTCTACAGATCTATTCCTTTGGGCTTTCTGCTTACAGAGGTATGGTTAAAGTCTTATCTCTGCTGGGGAAATGGTAACAAGAGCTTCTGGAAAGATGAAAAGGAGTAAAACAGAGGAAGAGGCAGACATGAGGCTACTGTAGATGAGCCCCCCTACCACCCCATGCTCCAACCTTGGCCCAGCCTTTCATTTGTGTACCGCACCCTGTCTTCTCTTTTAGTCTCAAGGCCACCACTTTACAACTCTCCCCTCTAATTGTGCCATCGATTACTGCTTCTATATTGGGTCAGTGGGTCACTTACACTAATATACAAACATGTTTTCCTATTTCCCATCTTAAAACAAACAAAACAACACACACACACACACACACACACACAAATAAAACAAAACAAAAAAACCCCAACCCTCTTTTGACTCAATTCCCTCAGGGCTTGTGCCCTATTTCTCTGTTCTCCTGTACAGAAAATCCCGCAAAAGCATTAACTATACTTTCCAATTCCTCTCCTCCATCTCCTCCTTTAAAACTCAGCTCAGGCATCTCTTCAACCCCAAAATCTCATACATAGGACTCTCTGAATTTGAGATAGATGGTCTTCCCCTGTCTTCTTCTGCCCATCACGGTTCCTACTACCTGGTGTGGTAATGATCTGCTTACTGGACACTTCTCTCATTAAACTGCAAGTATATCCTGAACAGATACAATGTCTTATAAAATATTGAGTCCCCAGTGCCTATAGTGGTGTCTGGGCAATTATAAGCAACCAATAAGTGTTGCTGAATAAATGGAGTCTTGAAAGATGATCCAGAGTCCACAGTGAACCATGAGAAGAGTATTCCAGGCAGAAAGAACAGTATGTGCAAGAGAAAAAGGCCAGATAGAACATAACAGTTACAGTCAGTACAAGTCATTCAGTTGTGGTGGGAACACAGGCTGGGTGTGTGAGGACACAGAAGAACAAAGTCGAATTTATTCCATCATAGGTCGTTAAGATTCTAATACCCAATGGTAAGAGATTAGGCTTCATCTTATTCACAATAAAGACTCACAAATGAAGTATAAGCTGGCTAGTAATGTGATCAAATTTTTATTTTAATTGTGTTAACATTTATTGAGCTGCCCTATGCTTATTTTACATAGAAGGACATTAACAGAAAATTTATTTGAGTTACTAGGGTACATAACCAAGAAGTAGGAGAGGAGGCATGCAAAGCCAGATCTCTCAGAGTACAGAAGACTCTTTAATCTCCATATTCAGTACAGAAAGATCACTTTGGCAATAATAAGGTACATTGGAGAAATGCACCCGTTAGGAGGCTATTGCATAGGCTGGCGAGACATCATGATGGCATGAACTAAGCTAAGCACGCTGAGGGCAGAGACCACATGTTCGTCACCATTGTCTGCCATGATGTTCCCGACACATTTATATGTTTAATAAATATTTTCTTAACTAAAAAGTGACTGAGAAGAGGACAGCATAAATTTACTTAAGAAGTAGAGTTGACAGGGGCACCTGGGTAGCTCAGTCGGTTGGGTGACCGACTTCAGCTCAGGTCGTGATCTTGTGGTTTATGGGTTCAAGTCCTGCATTGGGCTCTCTGCTGTGGGCGTGGAGCTCACTCCCTTTCTCTAAGAATAAATAAACATTAAAAACAAAAAGAAGTACAGCTGACAGATGGGAGGTAAACTGTGAGGGTTACTAAAAAGAAGTTGAAGAGACTAGTTTCTAGTAGAAGCCATGAAGTCAATAGTGATATCGTTAACTGAGATGTGAAGCCCCAGAAAAGGAGCAGCTTCAGTGTTGTTGAGGAGGATAGCTCCATTTTGGGTTTTAGGAACTTGTGTAATGCTTGGATGGAGATGTCTAATTTGTAGCTGCAAATACAGCTACAAATTGACTACAAACTCCCAAATGGAGTTTGGGAGAGAGGTCTGAAAATAGTCATCAGCATATTGGCAGGCATCAGTATAGATTACAATATAAATGAACATGTGTGGATAGAACTTTATGGGCAAAATGTGCAATAAAAGAAGTCTTCCAAGGATCAGATCTGAAGTATGGAAACATTTTACGAATGGGCACAGGGTGCTGAACCTGTGAAGGACACTAAGAAGGAGTAAGAAAACTCAGAAAAGAACAAGGCCATCAAAGCCAAAGGGAGAAGTTCAAGGAGAGAGTGGTTCACTCTGTCAGATTCTGCAAGAGTCCTTACTTAAGTGTATCATCCAAAGAAGGTAACAGAAAACACGGCAGGTATTATAAGCAAGAAGGGATGGAATTCAGGGCGCCTGGGTGGCTCAGATGGTTGAGTGTCTCACTCTTGATTTTGGCTCAGGTCATGATCCCAGGGTTGTGGGATCAAGCCCTGTGCTGAGCATGGAACCTACTTAAGATTCTCTCACTCAGGGTACCTGATTGGTTCAGTCAGTTGAGTTTTCAACTTCGTCTCAGGTCATGATCTCACAGTTCATGAATTCGAGCCCCACGTTGAGCTCTGTGCTGACAGCTCAGAGCCTAAAGCCTGCTTCAGATTCTGTGTCTCCCTCTCATCTGCCCCTCCCCTGTTCATGTTCTGTCTCTCCCCAAAATAAATAAACATTAAATGTTTTTTTTTTAAAAAGATTCTCTCTTTCTCTCCATCCCTCTTTCTCTCTCCCCCCCCACTCTCTTTCTCTCTCTCTCTCTCTCTCAAAGAAGAAGAAGAAGGAGGAGGAGGAGGAGGAGGAGGAGAAGGAGAAGGAGAAGGAGAAGGAGAAGGAGAAGAAATAGAATTCACTGAATTAGCTACTTACAAAATTGTGGGAAGAGCTGAAGCAGTAGATTCTAGGCTGTGCTTTCCAATCAATACTGGAACTGGGTCATGTCTTTTTATCCTGGGACCCAGGCTGATGGAGCATCTCTGGTTTGGCAAGGGGGAGGGAACAAGGACATAGGAAACACTGCTTCCTAAAACTTGGTCCAGTAATGGCATATTTTGCTTCTATTCATATTTTATTGGACAAAGCAAGTCAAATGGTGACACCTACCTTCAGGAAGCAGAAGTGTGCTGACCATGCACTTTGGAGGAGAACTGTAGTAGTGGTGGACAGACTTAATGACTCCCACGGGGAAGTTATTTAATTTTCTACACCTCTCCTTATTCATCTGTAATAATTCTACTGTACTTCTCTTTTAAGGTCGGTAGAGTATTAAATGAAGCAATGTGTGTAAGATTCTACAAACTGATTATTATAGATATTATAGATCAATATAATAAACCCCAAATAACTTAGGCATTGTTTTGTTTCTCTATTCTTTTTCCTTAATGCTTCCCCCCTCCGGTGCCTTCCTTTCAGCCCTGGACTTGATCTGGCCAATGTGCATTTTGTTCTGTTCTGCCAGTGAATTCATTCTCCAAATGAGAAGAGCCCTTCTGTCCATCCCCTACCCCACAAAGCCACTGCTAGGGAAAAAGAGGAGAGCAGAAAATTCCTCTTCTTCCTTGTGAAAATAAATCAGGCTTCTTTCTTAAAAGATGAAAACTCAAGGAGATTGTAAAATGATATCTAGGAAATGCCCTGTACCCTCTACATCCCCTAATCAGTAACAATGGCCTGGCACAATGCACACTGAACAGGAATTTGGGGCCACTTGATCCCTTACCTAGTTAGCTCTATGATAAGCCACTAAGAGAAATTTTACTTTTAATCAACCCTGAACGGCTTAGAACTGCATATTCTCTGAGGCAGTATCTCAGACAAGGTAGAATGGGTGTGGACAATCTTTCTCTCACTGTGAATTCTCTCTTTCTCTCTAAACCAGGGAATTGTCCCAACCTATTTCTGTCCTCTCCCTGAGAGCAACAGAATCCATCACAGCTATAGCCTGGAAGGGGAATTATCCTGAGTACAAACAGCTGTCTGAGCTCCTCAGACTAGGAGAAATGCGGAAGAATTTACAGAGCCACACAAGGTCAGGGAAGGCCATTGCCCTGAGCCTGAGACCCTCTTTCCTTCCCACCCACCCCTTCTCTGAATCTCCAGCTCCATAGCAGTCTAAGGCACACTGGGTGGTCCCCTGATGCCATAAGGTTTTCTTCTTTTCCCTAGTCTCTTGGGAATCAAGAGACTGATGAAAAGTATCTGGCAACAAAATACCACTTCTTGGTTCTGACCTTGCATTCTTAATGAAGGAGGGATGGTGATATTTTTCTCCATACTGTCATCCCCATCAGAAAGACATTGTCTGGGATGTCTGAACGCTCCTACTGCTTTCTTATAGAGTGCTTCAGAATGAGTAAAGACATCAGTCATAAGGCTGTCCCTACCAACCCTGCCCCCCCTCTTCTTACAGGCCTGAGTGCCCTACCAGTTTATCTCCTGCAAGGCACCTGCCATAGCACACACTCTAATGGCATCAATTAGTCCACTGGTTGACCAGGCACTGAATTAAGCATCGACTACATCAGCATGCCCTAGATGCTGAGGATATGGAAGAGACATGATGCTTTGTTTTGCTCTCAAGAAATTAATTTTTTTTTTAAAATAATTTAAGTAGTCAAAAAATACACCAATTAATATAATACTAAACAGATACAAACATCAAAATTTGGCCAAATTTTCTAAAGACTTTATATTGGTAAAAAAGAAAATGTAACCATGAGAATCAAAGAGCCAACAGTTTAATTTTTCTTCCTCCCTCTCTCCTTCCCCCTCTCCCTCCATCCTTTTCCCCAAGGTAACTACTAGCCTAGTTACCTGGTGGTCATGTGTTACAAAATGCATGATTTTGGTTTTTAAGGATATATCAAAGTGGTATCTTACTTTATAAGCCCTCTCAGACACTACATCTTCCATTCAAAATTATGTTTGTGACATTTTTCCAATTTGACACATGTAGAGTTAATAACAGTATATTCTGCCAGTTTACTGTTATTCTGTTCTATGGGTTTACCTTAATCTATCCTTTCTACTTTTGATGAATATTTACAGATTTAAAATTTTTTAATGTTTATTTATTTTTGAGAGAGAGAGAGAGAGAGAGAAAACATGAGGAGCAGACAGAGAGAGAGGGGGACACAGAATCCGAAGCAGGCTCCAGGCTCTGAGCTGTCAGCACAGAGCCCAACACGGGGCTCGAACTCATGAACCGTGAGATCATGACCTGAGCCGAAGTTGGACACTTAACTGACTGAACCACCCAGGTGCCCCAGAATATATACACATTTAAAACTTTTCACCATTAAGAATAGTGCTGTAGTGAGCATTCTTGTATATGTCTCCTTGCTCATGTGTGTGAGAATTTTCCTAGGGTGGTATTTTTCAACGTTGTTTTGACAAGGGCACAGTTTGACTACATTTTACATCATCATCCACAAGCCCAAGTGCAAACACACATAAACATATACATGTACATCTAACTTAGACAAAATTGAGGTGCAATCTGATAATATTCTATTCTATTCTATTCTATTCTATTCCTTTCTATTCCTTTCTAAATTCTGAGAGTGACTTACTATATTGATTCTATAACCCAGCAATGAATCAATGCCTAAGGTTTGAAAAGCACTGGCTTGTTTTCAAAGAATTGCTCACAGAGTATGATTGTCCTCAACTTTACTAGGTATTATAATATCTATATAATATCAAGGTATTATAATATCAAACTGTCCTTTCAGTAGCAAGGTGTATCCAGATTTAGAGATATTAAAATATGAGAAAATGTGTATTTTATAATTTAGGTTATGTGAGATCTGAATGCTAATTCTTTGCCCATTGTGTGAGTTTCCAGTATTTTGTTTACTTGCTTTTTACTTTCTTTACGTGCATTTTTTTTTAGTGGAAGTTTTTAATTTTAGAGTAGTCAAATATACACTTTTTTTCTATAAAGCTTATTTATTTATTAGGCTTTAAGGTATTCCTACTTGGGATCATAAAGATAATCTCCATCTTTTTCTGAACTTCTGCAGCTTTAATTTTTTTACTGTAGATCTTTAATTCATTTGGGGTTAATGTTTTGTTACAGTGTGACATGGGGATTAATGAGAATAACTAATTATCAGAAAAAAAAAACCATTTTGAGCAAACTATCCTTTCCCTATTCATTAAATATTTTTTTAACTTTTATTCATCTTTTGAGAGACAGAGACAGAGCACAAGTGGGAGAGAGGCAGAGAGAGAAGGACACACAGAATCTGAAGCAGGCTCCAGGCTCTGAGCTGTCAGCACAGAGCCCAATGCAGGGCTTGAAGTCATGAACCTTGAGATCATGACCTGAGCTGAAGTTGCCTGCTTAACCGACTGAGCCACCCAGGCGCCCCTCCTCATTCTTCTTTCATGCCATCTCAGTCATGTACCAAGTACCCCAAATATGTGAGTTTGTTTCTGCTTTGTTTCTGTTTGTTTCCATTTTTTTTCCAGTTGATGTATTTATTTATCCCCACACCAATATCACAGTATTATTTAATAAGGCTTTTAAAAAAATCTCCTGTCAAATTGTGTTGTATCATCTTGATGGTTCATTTTCTCATAATCTTTTAGAATCAGTTTGTCTAATTCCATGAAAAGCCATACTGAGACTGACTGGAATTACACTGAATTTATAGATCAATTTCATGAGAACTGTCAGTTTATTTATTTTTCCAGTCCATGAATGTAGTATATTTCCTTATGCATTTAGTTATTCTTTTAGGTGTTACAATAAAGTTTTTATAAATTTCTCCATAAGTCTTGCATATTTTTGTTAGATTTCCTTCTGTTGTTTTTACATTTTGATAAGTGACATCTTACTTTGTTATTGCATTTTCAAGTCAGTTAATGCAGTTGAATAAAAATATGATATTTTTATCTTTTATCTAGCAAAATTGCTTAACTATGTAATTGGCTGTAGTAGTTGGTCTGTGCACTGTCTTCGATTTTCTATGTAGATAAGCATTATCTACGAAATAAGATAACTTACTGTATTCATTCCAATTCTTAAACTTTATTTCCTCACTTACATTGTCTTGTTGCTCTGACTAGGCTCCCATTACAAATATTAAAAGCACATCTTCTACAAATGGATATACTGAACCATTTGAGGCACTGAGAAGGACACAACCTTATTTCTGTGTTAATCGTACCAAAAATGCATAATCTCAGCCCAATTGTTAAAACAAACAAAACAGAACAGCAAACAAATCCAAACTAAGGCACATTCAACAAAATAACTGATCAACATTTGTTAATGTGTCCAGATCGTGAAAGACAAGCAAACACTGGGGAACGAGTGCAAATTGCTGGAGACAGTTATGTCTAAACAAGGAAGTGTGACAGAAACCTCTTTAGGAAAGTAGACCAGAAAAAAGGGTATTATGGAGAAATGTGAATAAGGTCTTTAGTTGATAGCATTATACTGATGTTAATTTCCTGGCTTGATAATTGTACTCTGGGTCACATAAAATGTTAATATTAGGGGATCCTGGTGAGAGATATAAAAAAAAATTCTGTACTTTTGTTTTTCAACTTTTCTGTAAGCTTAGAATTTGTTGAAACTAAAAAGTTAAAAAATCATAAGGTTATAAATCGGCATCCTTGTGTTATTTGGGACTTTGCAGAAATACCTTTAATGTTTGACAAATAAAGTATGTTGTTTGCTATTGTTTGTTAGGTAGATACCCTTCACCTGTTTAAGGGGTTTCCTTCTTATTCCTAGTTAGCTAAGGAAGTGTGTCTGTGTGTGTTCGTGTGTGTAACAACATCTGAATGTCGATTTTCACCTGATACTTTTTCTACATCAACTCAGATATTCAAGTACTTTGTTTTCCTCTTCTTTTTCCTTTTAAAATGTGGTTACTACACATTTCTGATCTTACTACATTTGTTAATATCAACATATCCTTATCTTTCTGTGATAAGCCCTCTTTTGTCACATGTATTTCTTTAAGATGTCAGTATTTTAGAGAAGTTTTCGATTCATAACAACAATGAGAGGAAGGTACAGGGATTTCCTACATACCTCTGGCCCCATGTGTGTATGGCATCCCACGTAATCAACATCCCCCAACATAATGGTACATTTTTTACAATTGGTGAACTTACTTTGACACCATATTATCATCCAAAGTCTGTAGTTTACTTTAGGTTTCATTCTTGGTGTTGTGTATTCCATAACTTTGGACAAATGTATAATGACACGTATCTATCACTATCCATAATGACATGGTGTTGAGTATTCTATAATTTTTGACAAATGTGTATTCATCCCATAATTTCACTCCCCTGTACTATTCATCTTTTGCCCCAATCTCTGTCTTTATTCTTAACATCCACTGCTAGATTTGGTAAGCTAATGTATCATGCACTGTTTTTATACCTATGTTGATTAGATAGATTACTAGTAATTTTACTTTCTAAAATTTCTATTGTTTCATGGGCCATGGTCCTACTCTTTTTTTTTTTCCCCTCCCTGGGTTTCATTTTACTTCCTCAGTTATGGTTTTCATATTGCTTATGACTCATTCTCTGATTGATTGATTGATTCATTCATTCATTCATTCATTTATTTAGCAGTTTAGCCTTCTCTCACCCTCCTGCTTGAATCACCTGTTGTAGAAATCTAGTTGACTGTTATTTTCCTTGGTGCTTTAAAGGTATCCTATTGTCTCCCGGTCTTTACTTTTACTGACAACAAATTTTGTTGTCCGTCCCATTGATCTTTCTTCTTAGGTGACCTGTTCTTTCTGCCAAGTTAGTGTGTTTGTTTGTTAAGATTTTTTCTCTGTCTTTGATAGTCCACAGGCTACTGAGCATCTGTGATGCTCAGGGATGAATCTGAGGGTCATAACTTTTCTTAATTCTAGAAAATTATTGGTCGTTATCTTTTAAAATATTGCTCACATACATTAATTCTCCTTTCTTCTCTGGAATTATTTGAATATATATTAGATTTCTTCTTCAGTCTTTCATGCTTCTTTCTCAGTCTTTTAAATATTATTTTTATGTCTGGTCTGTTTGTGCTTTTTTCTGAGCACGTGCACCAGACTCATCTTCCAATGAACTGGTACTTTCTCTCCAGTTATGGTTAATCTATTGTTTAACCAATTTATTGAGTTTGTTAGCTTAATAACTACATATTTTTATTTCTAGAATACCTATTTTCTCTTTTCTAAGTCCACACTATTCTTCCTCCCCTCTTTAATTCCTGTTTATATATATCTTAAACACTTCAGTAACTATTTTATGGTGTATGTTTTTCATAATTTCGGACTCGGGGGATTTTTTTTTTATCATTTCCAATTCTTGTCCCTTATTGTTGTGCTTGCTATTTCTTCCTTGTGGTAGATCATTTCCTTGTGAGCTCTGTAATGTTTTTTTACTGTTCTCTCATCTTTAGGTGTGGGTTTGTATATTTTGTATATGCCTTGATAGGAGGAGATTGTTCCAGCAAGATATTTTATATTTGTTTTGAAGTGGCATTATAGGTAATTTACTACTCTGGGACCAAATTTCGTATTAATGTTCTTGTTAGTGGGTTGAATTGTGCCCAATGATGGGTTTTAAACCATAACCCCTTATATCTGTGAATGTGACCTTATTTGGAAATAGGATCTTGATAGATGTAATCAAAATAAGATGAGTTATACTGGATTAACATGGACCCTAAATCTAATGATAGTATCTTTATAAGCAAAAGCAGAGGGAGATTTTAATACAGAGTCCCAGAGAGAGACACAGAAAGGAAGGCCATGTGACAATGGAGACCAGGATTGGGGTGATGTGGCCACAAATTAAGGACCACCAAGGATCACAAGTCACCACCAGGAGTCAGGTGAGTGGCCTGGAACAGATTCTCCCTCAAAGCTTTCAGAAGGAGCCAACAGTGTCAGAACTTGGATTTTGGACTCCTGGCATCCAGATCTGTGACAGAAAGACATTTCTGTTGTTTTAAGCCACTCAGTTTCTGCCATAATATGGTCATGGCTTGAAATTTCCTGTAAGGATATTAAACTTCCAGTTTTTAGCCTTTAGAGTTTTATCTGGGTTAGATACTCCCTGGCGTCAGCTTAGACATTCACTGCTTTGACTTTAAAATCTCATTTTACTCCTAGCACTTGAGGGTTTCCTTTTTCCTTATGAATGAATTCTATAGTATTATAATTTTGTTTTAAATATTTTATCCGGTAGAAACAAGTGCATCTAAAAGGAAAGATATCTATGTGTGGTAACTCAGTCTTCCGTATTTCTGGGCCCTGAATCTGATTCTCATTTACAGGCTTAGAAGAGAAATCCCAGTGGAGTGCTACTCAGGAAGAGTAAAATGCCCTATGGATACAAAGAGGTGGAAAGTAGGAAGGGGGAAGGGATGTCATGCACCTCCCCAAAGTCTTCCACGCCTTCAATTACTCTCATGTTAGAGAAAGCACAAGCTCCTACATAATCTCTAAGACCCTGCCTGCATTTCCTGCCTCGCCTCTCACTGCCTCCTCCCTCTCATGCAGGCACAGAGTGGGTGTGTTTCATTTCTTCAAATGAACCATTGTGTCTTTCACTTGCTTGTCTCACATGTGAATTTCTTCTGAGAACACGCTTAGTTCCCTTGAGGAGTCTAAGTCCTGCATAAGCTTCAGGTTTTGTCCAGATGAGAAATGCCCACCAGCTACTAATTCAAGAATGGACAAGAGAGAAGCAAAACTGGTCAGGAGACCAGTCAGGGCATATGCGGTCGAAACTAAGGTTTGGGGATAGAGAGAAATAGATGGCACTTGGTTGGAAAGCATCATTGACTTCCTGTTATTAAACATGCGGTGCTGTCCCATCAGCAAATATCTTCCATATATTTTGTCTTTACCTTTCTTAACAGATCAGAGATTCCTTTAGGTCAGGATTATTATGGAAACACATTTTTACCCTACATAGAACCTATTCCAGGACTTTGTGCTGCCACAATAAACATTTTTTGAGCGAGGAGATAAAGGGATAAGTTCATGAACATATATTCACAGAAAACGTATTTTCCCGCATATTCTAGTACATGTGGTCTGACTATCAATCAATGTGCCTCACTAGGGGGTTGCATTTTGGTTTTTATTTGGGGAGGAGTGGTATTTTGTGTTGTTTGGAAAATGGCTGGTGGAATTCATTGTATAATTCTATAGTTACGTCTCTCGTTTTAATCTTTTATTTTTCTAACCTCGTTGTGTCTTGTGAGACCTCAGAGAAAGGGCTTTGCTCATTCTATGTAACCGCGGAGGGCTTAGTGTATTTTTGGCCCTCATTAAATGTTAACATCAACAAGAGCATCATGAAGAACGATTACACAAGAGGGAAGTAAACAGAAAGCAAGAGTTGGCAAGCGCCAAATGGATACACCCACTTCTGTCCCCAAACTCATGATTATAGAAGGTATTCATGTTTTCAGCATCTTTAACTCTCTCATTTCTGGCTACAAGCGCGGAACTGAACAGATTGCAAAACTCGCTTTTCTAAAGAATTCATCAAGAACTCAAACTATTTTTTCACAGCAGCAGCTATTCCAAGAATCATAAAACAACATTTATTCTTTTGAAACCTCCAAGGTCAGCAGCATCCATATTGGTAGGAATAGTACACGCAGCTCTAGTTTTCCTTTTCCTCTAGTTTTCCTTTTGCTCCAGTGGGAAAGAAACTCTCTGGTGCCAAAGGACTGTGCTTCTTCCCTCCCGTCTGTAGCAAAACCAGGGAAATATATATATATATATATATATATATATATATATGCAGGATCCAGCTACCAAACACCTTGTCTCCATCAACAGTTCTGGCTGGATCAGCTGCTTTCTGATTCTAATTAAGTCTTTCCCAAAAAATTTATATGTCAGCAGAAGTGAGAGAAATAAAGGAAGCATTTTTACTTGGCAACGGTGAAACTTTTCGTTGGCCAAAAAATATGTGAATGAAGTAAGCTTTTAAGGGCTTATGGTTTCTTTGTCAACATGAGCCTAATAAATTAAAATTGGAAATATTTTCTGCCATTCCCCAAGATCTCATCAATCATCAGTGTTCTTGGTCTCCCCACATCCTCCCTCCGATCCAATGAGGAAAGATACCTGGCAGGCTCTGGGGCTTAGATAAGTCAAGCCACATTTTTAGTAAAGAAACAGGACTCTTGCTAAAGGAAGTTTGAAATGCTAGCTGCAGGTTTACTTAATTTTTTTTTTAATTTTTATTTATTTTTGAGAGAGAGAGAGAACGAGCATGAGCAGGGGAGGGGAAGAGAGAGAGAGAGAGAGAGAGAGAGAATCTGAAGCAGGCTCCATGATGTCAGTGCAGACCCCGACAGGTGGCTCAAATTCATGAACTGTGAGATCATGACCTGAACCAAAATCAAGAGTTGAACGCTGAACCGACTGAGCCACCCACACACCCCAGGCTTACTTTTTAAATGTGCAAATGGAAGAAAGGATGTTTTTGATGAGACAGGAGGAGAAAAAGAAAAAAGAAAACCTTTGGAACCTTCAAAGTTGGTGTTTGTTGAGCTCACAGCTCAGTATTAGCACAAAACCCCCAAAGACAAGAAAATGCGAGTAATGAATTAAATATTGCCCTCACATCTACATCCTTCTGCTTGAATGGTGCATCGCATCACCCAGACAGAGAAGTAGGTGTTCTCTGAGGATAAATGTCAAAAACTATTTACTAGGTAAAATTTACACTCTAGTTAAATCATAAAACTTTTTTTTCCCTCCCAAATATCTTCTTAGGCTCCAATATCATTAACCTGTTGGTGTATAGTGTAAATATAATATGGACTGAAGTCCTAACTGCCGTCCTTGTTTTTTAAAAAGGAAAAGAAATGAAACGGCTTTTTTATTTGGATCCCTTGGATATTAAGCACTAAACCTATCGAATCGTGAAATTCAGAACATCATAAGAAATTATGGAAGGCCTAGACCAGGAGTTATAAACCGAGGTGTCTGCAAATCTTAAATGAGTGCTGCAGGGCCAGTACAAATTATTGCCAAGTGTTGAGGACTATGTCCAAGTGTAGAGCCCAATTCTTATCTTCAAGGTGTGATTCTTAAAAGTTATCAAATAAGTGAAAAGTGTTTTAGAAAGTACATTGAAGACCAAGAAAGACTCATCTGCAAAGTCTCTGGCTTTTAACTTATAACCTCTGATCTGATAAAAGACCTGCAGAGTTTCTGACCATTTTCAGATTTCCAACCAGAAAGGCCAGTTTCTTAGAAGACTGGGTAGAATACTCTGATGCCAACCTGGCTTTTGCAGCCACATTTGCTCGTCTTTATAACTTATATATATTCTAATGCTGACATATGAACCAAAACAAGAGATTTTCTTTACTTCTCTAGCTAAAATAAAATCTCATGTTGCAAAAGCCCTTCCCTACTGAGAAATCCACAGTTGTCTTCTACACTAAAGAGAAATGATTATATCCTAATAACACTGCAGCTGCTCCATAGGAAACCAGAATCTAGAACCCAAAGTTCCCATTCGAGCTCTGCAGACAACATTGCATGAGGAAATGACTTCCCCCAGTGTACATATGTTAGCCAACATTGAAGAAGTAATGATGTGTGGTCAGTGGACAGATCATTGGCCATGAATAGGACAGATGTGAGTTCAAATTCTGACTCTGCTTACCATCTGATGGGCACACATATCTATCTAACTTTATGGGTTTAGGAACATAACTTAAGCCCCAAACTTACTAAATGTGGAGCCTGGGATATTTAAATGTCTTACATATGGTTTGGTCCTTGTCTGGAGAAAGGTTGAGTCTGCAAAAGACAAAACCCATAGTAAGGAATTTGGAATCTAAGCTGGTAAGGACCTGGAAATGAGATGGGGGCTGACATCAGCTCCCTTGCAAGAATTTAACGGGAACATCATTTGCCCAGTTTTTGTAGCAGTGTTTGATAATGCTGTTTCTTATAAATGCAGTTGCATAAAATCTCATTTAAAGAGCTGGCTTTGCTATGATCTAAATATTTTCCCTTCATATTCAAACAAATATTTCCTTTGATCTCCCTTTGTTTGTATATTAATTAATTGACACTGATAACTCAAATTAGAAGTCACACCTTAGGGGTGCCTGAGTGGCTCCTTCAGTTAAGTGTTTGACTTTTCTTGGCTCAGGCTTTTTTCTCTATCAGTCTCTGCACTGGCTGTGCAGAGCGTACTTGGGATTCCCTCTCTCTCTGCCCCTCCCCACTTGCTCCTTTGCTCTCTCTCTCTCTCTCTCTCTCTCTCAAAATAAATAAACATAAAAAACAAAAAGAAGTCACACTCTATCTCTAAGGAAGAAGTATGATTTACTTTGCTTCCTGGAAAAAGGGATAAAAGAAATCTTTAGCATAGTCAGATGGGCTATGGTAGAATTTTCATTTGCCCCTCCAAATCCACTCTTTAACTTTTTCCACATTGTTTGGTACCCTAGGAGGCTGACCTGTATGGAGTAAACAAAGGAATCCATTGACCTCTGGCCTCCAGGTTAGTTCTACCAATGGTAGGAACCAGCAAAAGTTCAAAGAGTGGGGGGATGAGAGGTGGGGGTTGGCTGGTCTTGGCCTTGTGCTTCTGATAGAATTCTTACAACCTATCAGTTGCATTTTCCTATCTAGCTTTTATTCCAGGCTCCTTTTCTTATCCCTTCAGGCCTGGAAGCGGTAGCAACTACCCTTTTACTTCCCTAAACTTTTCTTCTATCTATGTAAATTGATCTGTCCCAGGGAATGGCCCCTGGGAAGCAGACTCCAAGATGGAGATGTGTTAGCATGAAGTTTGTTAAGGAGTGATATTAGGATCAAAGCCTGTGAAAAGGAATAACAGAAAGCAAGAAAGGACAGAGGAAGAGATTGGGCCAACCCAAAGCAATTGGGAGCTCAGAAGCTGGGAGGGACATTCAGTTACCTTGTTGAGGAAGAGGGGTAAGTCCTTATGCCCCTGTGCTGACAAGTTACTGGATACAGACAGCCCCAGTAAAGAAGTATGACACTGGGTGAGTGACTGGCTTCAGCCTATGGGAAATAGGTCCTGCAAACCTGACAAGAAACTTGAGCAGGGCAGTGCAACAACCATGGAAATCCACTCTTTGTTCTTCCTGGATCAACGTCTTTTTATAAATTATGGAGAAGCTCCTCCAGGATACCAGTTAACCTCTTTTCCTGGGTGAGACTTATAAGAAGAAAGCTAATGGGTAATAAACCTTTGTTTCAGCTGCCCTCAGGGTCACATTGTGACTTATTATCTTCCTCTTTAATTTTACATTTTAGATTCCCTCTCTCTTGGTTAGCACTTTGGCTAGTCTAGTTGGCAGGTAGGGTGACCTAGATTCTCATTCCTGAGGACTCCAAGCCCCTCATCACCGTGGCTTTATCACATTAAGGCTGTTGCCATTGTACATTTATCACCAAAATGGGAAAGGAGATTTTAAGGGACACCCAGCTAATTTGCTTAGGTGCCAAATATAATTGCCCTCTACTCCCATTGTGTAAAAACAGCCCCATCTCCTTTTGAAGGTCAGTCCGATCTCTTGACGGGGTAGAGATTCCTCTTCTTAAATTCAGGTCTCTTGACATAAGAAACCTAATATTTCCAGATGGCGGCCTTAGCTTAATATTCAGTTGGATGCTTGTTGTATTCCCTGGTGGAAACATGTCCCCTTTGGGCACCAGGACCTCTAAACCCACAGAGCCTAGGCACAAACTACCCAATATGGTTGGTTATATTAATGGGAAGTGAAACTATTACTACTTATGCCCCTTGGTTCCCAGACACATTTGTTTTACCTGTTGGGGACACAGCACCATATAATGGCTGTTTATTTAGTGTATATACTACATCTGGGAGGATGGTGCTCCATCCTTACAAGATAATGGCTACGTGATGGCACATCTGCTATGTCTTCAACAAGCCTTTCCATCACTCGCTAGTCTGGCAACTCCAAGATGGTGCAGTATGTGATAACACCCATAGATCCCATCATGGTCACTTGCCCATTATTTCACCTCTTTTCCTGTGAAGTGACTCACTTGTTTTGATGGAACGTTATATGAGATACCATGTTAATGGATCAATCACTCCCTCGGCTTTCAAATAGTGGTGCCAGCTGAGTCTCTTCAGGCAGGAAAGGTACACTCAACCCACAAATATAAATCAATTCTCATAAAAATAAATCACCACTCTTTCTAACATAGATGGTATCCAATGTAGCCAACTTTCTGCCAAGTGGCTAATTGGTCTCAAAATAGAATTCCATACCAAGGAAGAGTGTGTATGTGGGGAGTAGGTGGGAGGGAGTCATCACTGTTTTCTGTTACTGGGAGGTTGGATATTTGTCAATATCAATGGCTATATTAGCACTGGAGAGTGGGAGCTCATGTTGTTGGACCTATGCAGAGCCTCCATTTCTGCCACCAGGGCATTCACACATTGTTTAGCACTGACATCTGATGATAGAGACTGGCTGTTACCAACTGGTCAAGTTATTCTTTCCTGTCCACTTCTTGATTTAGTGATAAACGGGTTTTGTTTTGTTTTGTTTTTACATAATGGATGCTCTCAGATGATCATTATCATGGAATACAAAGATCTTTGTACTTCCTTCTCACTCCCATAAGTTCATACATAGCTCTCTGATCCAGACCCTCTTAATCCTGATCTTTCCACCTGTCTTGACCCACTGGCAAAGTCATTTGCTTGTCCATGAATCTGCATATATTCTTATCCAGAGAAGAAGGATGAAAGAGAAGAAAGGAGGAAAGAAAGAGAAAGAACCATTGAAATATTGGTTACTCATTTCATCACAGCGCTACAGCAGATATCGCATATTCCCACATAGTTTAAGCATCTGAAGACTCTAAAGACAAATATTTTTTTTTCATACTTGAAATATTCAGGACAAATAATGCTGATATTGAAGTTTCTTCAAACATGAATTATTTGACACATCCATAAATCATCTTCTTTTTTAAAATTTACAACAAATTAAAAACAGGCAGATAGAAACAGTGTTCAGAATGAGATAATTCCAAATAAATTTATTTCCCAGGCCCAGTGTAAATTTGTAATTCCAAATAATTTTACATGAATTTCCTCCTTTGTAAAATGTTAAAGTAGAGAAGAGGAGGAGGAAGAGGGGGAGGGATGAAGAAATGTGCAGGACTTCACTCGTGATATAACACACCTCACCCTCCTTCTGCAGCTCACAGTAGAAGGGAGCAGAACACAGGGAACTGCTACTTTCTTCCCAGGTCCAAACATTCTGAGCAACTCGGGATTTTCTGCATGATGATTCCTCTGGCATTTTCAGCCTTCTTCCCCAGTATCAATTATGGCTTCGGCTCTTAAATCAGTTTTTATCCCTGTGAAAAAGCACACACTCTATAGAGAGAGGATAAAACTTTAGTGTCCTTTTTGACATTTATTATTAAGATTCTTAATAACTTTTGGTTGAATGTCTCATAAAATGTTGGGTTCTGGGCATGTATGGATGAACAACACAGCCTGTCCAGTCCCAAATATAACAACATATCTTGCGCATGATAAAAGAAGTAGAAGGGATTATAGAAGCCAATATTGGGGCATTTGTTCCAGTCTGGAGGGCATATAAGGGTGGGGTCAGAGACTTGAAATTGAAGCTGAGACCTGAAGGGTACTTAGGAGTAAGACCAGAAGGAGGAGAGAGCTATAGAGGCAGCAAAAACAGGTAATAAAAGACTGGAGTCTATCACAAAGCCAGTAGGAAGCCACTGATGGGTTTTAAGCATCTTTCTTTCTTCTCTCCCTCTTCCCCTTCCTTTTCTCCCTCTTCCTGATTACCTTCATCCTCTCTCTCTCTCTCTCTTTCTCTCTCTCTATTTCTCCCTTTCTTTCTTCCTTCTTTCTTCTCCTTCTTCTTCTTTGGTTGTGTGTGTGTGTGTGTGTGTGTGTGTCCTTTTAAGTCGGCTCCATGCTGGGCATGAGCTCACAACCCTAAGATCAACACCTGAGCCGGAATCAAGAGTTGGATTTTTAACCAACTGAGCCACCCAGGTGCCTTTTTTGGGGGGGGGGGGCATTTTTGAAAAACAGCTCTTACTGACCCTTTGAAAATGGAAGAAGTGCATCGATTTAAGAGTTGTTTTGAAAGTGGATTCAACAAAACTCGGTTACAACTGATGTTGGAGTAAAAAAAAAAAAAAACAGGCAGGTACAAAGAAGAACACTCTGGTTTCTCTTTCCGTCTGCGAGTAAATGGCGGCTTTGCAGACTGAGATTGGTAGCAGAGGAAGAGGAGCGGGTTGCCTTTCTGTTCCCCTATCACAAGTATAAATACGCCGTTTATATGACAGACTAGAGTGAGGATTCTTTCGTTCACGTGTTTTTACCCTCAGCACCTAGTCATAGATCTCATTTCAAATTTCATTTCAAAACGAATTGATGTGGAGCCTAATTCCTACGTGATGAAAGGGAATAAATTCTTTTCATTCAAAAGTCTATTAAATTGAAAATTCACTTTCTCATTTATGTATGTATGTATGTATTTATGTATTTATTTATTTTTTAGAGAGAAAGCACAAGCAAGGGAGGGGGGAGAGGGAGGGGGAGAGAGAGAGAGAGAGAGAGAGAGTCTTAAGCAGCCTCCATGTTCAACACAGAGTCTGATGAAGGCTTCTATCCTACTACCCTGGGATCATGACCGAGCCAAAATCAGGAGTTAGATGCTTAATTCACTGTGCCAGCCTGGTGCCCCCAAAATTCATTTTCATGTAGAATACAAGTGTGGGATAACCTAGAGAAGAAGAAGAGAAAAAATAACAATAAGAATTAAATAAACACTATGGTGCATTTACACTGGGCCTGGGAAATAATGTCTTTTAGTTTTGGAGTGTTCCAGGATTTGGGCTTGGATTTCCTTGTCTTCAATACCTATGCTCATATTCATCTGATTCAATATCATGGATTTTAATACCATCCACACTTCGAGAACTCCTAAGTTTGTATCTTCAGCTCCAATCTGTCTGTTCAACTCCAGAGTCATATATTCAACTCCCTAATCAATGTCTCTACATGACATCTAACAGAGGTCTTATTTTAATTTTTTTTTGAACGTTTTTTATTTATTTTTGGGACAGAGAGAGACATAGCATGAACGGGGGAGGGGCAGAGAGAGAGGGAGACACAGAATCGGAAACAGGCTCCAGGCTCCGAGCCATCAGCCCAGAGCCTGACGCGGGGCTCGAACTCACGGACCGCGAGATCGTGACCTGGCTGAAGTCGGACGCTTAACCGACTGCGCCACCCAGGCGCCCCCAGAGGTCTTAAACTTAGCATGTGCAAAACCTCGTCTTCCCCCAGATTCCACTTCACCTGAATTCTGCTCCATTTCTATTCTTAGAAGGTACAGGAGGGACAGTAAACTATCCCCCAAATTGAGAAGGCGCCTTGAAACCAGAAAGTGAAGCAGGTAACTCCATACAGTTGACACAGAGTTTTATTCGGGGTAGCTTACTGACAGCGGGGCTCTGGCAGAAGACAATCTATGGCAGCTGTGTGGTTGTCCTCCACAAAATCCAGACCTTGGCCCACAAATTTTACAGAGCAAGAGGACGTATGGAAGAGTATTACAGCAAGATTAAAGGGTTCACACACACCTCGATGGGAGGCTTGCATGCACCTAAATGACAACTAATCTTCAATTAGATCTATGCCACAGACCACCTATGCCTCAGGAAGGGGAAAGATGATGACATATCTCACAGATTCATGGGAGGCCAAAGCAAGCCTTCCCCCATCCTGGCCTTGGTGGCATGCCTAAAGTGTATATATTTATGTCCAAGGGATCCAGAACACGTAGTGCCAGGAGAGGTCGTTGAGCAAACATGAACAAGACAGAGGACCAAAATGGAGTCAGTATCGTCAGCACTCCTACACTAGCCATCTAGTCTTTGAAGACAACGAGTCTTCAAAATGACAAAATGACCCGCCTGCCCATTGTTTTGCAGCCAGTGGAGACATTCTTAAAGCCTACAAAGAGCTCAATTTGATAAACTTAGAACCAGGGACTAGTTGAGCAATGGATGGCTATAGCCCCAGACCAATTACCTCTAGCCGTGGGCAACTTTATTCAATTAGCCCAATGATTAATTCAAATATTTTATTTTTTTGTGCATTTTATGAGCTGAAAAAAATCAGAAATGACTACATAAATTGTGATAAATTTATCTCTTAATATAAATAAAACTCTTCAGTACATAAACTTTCTCCCACATCCCACATTCAGTCCTTCCCCAAATTTGTTGTCTCCACCTTCAGGAAATGTCCAGACTCTGACTATTTCCCAACATCTCCAATGCTGCCACGCTGGTCTGAGCTGCTGTCATATGTCACCTGGATTCCTGAGATAACTTTCTAATGCATCACCTTTCCTTCATCCTGAAACATACAGTCCATGTTCAACAGAGAACTTCCTTTTAAAACACATGGTAATGTGTTTAAGTTTAATGTTAATGTGTTTAATGTTTAAGTCACATGGTAATGCCACCTCTTTGTTCAAAGCCATCAATGGTTTCCTAACTCACTCAAAATGAAGGCCAAGGAAGCCCTGTACGATCATATATACACTTAAGTAACTCCCTGACCTACTTCAAGTTTTTGCTGAAGTTTTACTTATTTGGTGAGTTCTTCCCTGACAATTTTATTGAAAATCACCTCAAAGGAGGCTCAAAGGAGCCTCCAATATCTGGCTTTCTCAGTGTTGATGGTGAAGAGGGCCGTCTTGCAGATCATCATGGAAATGCAGTTTAATGATAAATGAACTTTGGTGTTATAAACTATCCTCCCTGATACAGAATCAAAGTCTGGGATCTTCATACTCAAGTTTGATATTATGGGGTGGCCGGACTGCATTGCGTTCTATTAACATTTCCGTATGTTATGCTCTCGCAGTTAAGGTAGAATATCAGAGAGTTCCTCTAGACCTTTAGAATCGAGGGTGATTGGAATGTAGGTAAGAAAAGGTTTACATGTTTTCATTGTCTCTTGAAACATCCGTGTGCATGGAGACTGTGATGCCAGAGGAACTGCAGTAGCGATTCACTTCCCAAGGCAGCGTGCACATAGTGGCCAGGAAAAGGATAAACCAGATGTGGCAGTTAAGCAATCACAGTGTAAATGAACCTTGCCTAGATTGGGATCGATGTGTCATCAAGTCAATGCAGGTCTCTCCACAATGACACTTTTAATCTGTTTGCAGAGCATTGTTCACCTGTCAGTGTTCCACACTATGCTTATATAAGAGGGACACCGAGTCTTCAAAATGACAAAAATGACCCACCTGTCCATTGCTTTGCAGCCAGTGGAGACATTCTTAAAGTCTACAAAGAGCTCAATTTGATAAACTTAGAACCAGGGACTAGTTGAGCAATGGATGGCTATAGCCCCAGACCAATTACCTCTAGCCGTGGGCAACTTTATTCAATTAGCCCAATGATTAATTCAAATATTTTATTTTTTTGTGCATTTTATGAGCTGAAAAAAAATCAGAAATGACTACATAAATTGTGATAAATGACACAAGGGCATAAAATACTTTAGAAGTCACAGAGGGACAGCCCATCCAAGGGCTTGTCAACCAAGCCCTTGATTTCATTAAAAAAAGTAAAAATCAAAATTTCTGTCTGAATCCAACCATAGTGCAACTGTACATGACTTCTCAGGAGTTTACATTACAGCCATTTGAATTCTTGTCAAAATCTTTGCTTAGTTTTTAAAATTAAATATATATATATATATATATATTGATAGAATGTGATAGGGATTCTAATGAAAGAGCATTCCAGAAACGTAATTGGATTTATCGATGACTAGAGAGGAAGTTTTCCCAGAGTTTGGAGGACTAGTGGACAGAAATCTTATATGCAGAAGTCTGTAACATCATCAACAGCCATGCCCGTCTGGTGTGCTCATGGCGGCCAGATGAACACTTCTCCGTCAACCGACAACAGTTCACTGAAGGCTATGACCCTTCTGTTTGTAGCTAAGTTTCTACTCTCTTCTCTCCACCATTCCCACCCTTATCCATTACCGCTTGTCCAAAGGTCCAGAGAACACATGTGACCAGACATTTTAAGGCAGTACAAGGAAGAGGACCCACACTCATGTTTCCTTCTTTCCCCACCTCAAGCCTGACCCAAGAGTCCCAGGGGGTGATCTTCCCTACTCAAAGTGGGACAAAACCCCAGGTGGCCACAGGCTGCTGTCACACTTATTCTGACCCACATCTCTGCTTAGTGTGGGTGAGAATGTGGGAGAGTCCCAAAGTGGTATCCAGGCTCCTAACATTGGTGCAACATCTGTGAAACATTGTTGGATAATTGGAAACATTGCTGAGACACAAAGACCTTGGAGCACATGTTTCTGCCTCAATGTTCAACAAAAGGTCTGGGAAAGGTTATATGGTAATTCACTTACCTATAGCCTGTGTTGGAACGTAAGTAAAGGATGCACCCACATTTTAAAAAATATATGATAGTTCCCAGGGACTGTGAGCACTGAGACATAGGTGGCTTCCCTAGAAAAAAATGGTCAAATTGGGATGGGGCATCTTATGACACTCCCCTTCTCACCTGATCTTGGTTATCAGATAAAGTAACATACCATTTGACCCCTTCAACATCCCAATTGGATAGCTTCTCTATGCCTCACTTGGGCTTCTGGAAAAAGCACGTTGTCTGGGGCATGAAGAAGGCCTGCAACGTGTTCACCTCTTGCGAGAGCCAAGCTCATTGAGACATATGGGATGGCCATACACTTCTGAGCTCCAACCCCAGTGTGAAAACAAGGTTCTGGGTTGAATACACACACACACACACACACACACACACAGTGCTCAGAAAAAAAATGTAAAAACCCTGAAACTTGGGCATTGTGTATAAATCTATGTGGGATGAAGACTATGAAGCAGTCATGTCTAGAGATACTTTTGAATTCAGCCAACTTCATAACTTGCTGGAGAGGTGTTCCTGTATTCTGTATTCCTTTTCTTGTACTTCTTTGTAATGTGTAGAACATTTTTCTCATATACACCCATTCACCAGTGGTGAATGTCTTAAACTTCAAGGTACAACATTTAATGGCATGTTTTTTTTTTATATTTTAAAAGAACGTATCTATTCAAGTGTTATTTATTGAAGAGACTTTACTGAAACCTCTCTTGGTTTACTGGGGCTCTGTAGGTATTCTCTCGGAGCTTATTTAGAGTGAGCCTCTCTCTCCAGAGTCCTTAAAAGACAATCTCTGTGGGGGACTTTGGTAGAATCTGTGGTAATTGTCATCCATTCTATTGTCCCTGTCTCAGGATCATCCACCAAGCAGGACAGGCCTACCCTCATCTGTGTGCTCACTAGCATGCACACACCCATATACAGGCATAGACATGCATTCATGCACATGTATTCACGTGTGCGTGCGCACACACACACAAGGTGCTTTAAGGATAATGCAGCCTTTTAGTATGTAATCCCACTTCTGAATTCAAAGCATATGGTTAAGTTCTGATTTTTTAAAAAATGGCCAATTTGTATGCTCGCTGCACGCAAAACTGGTTTGACTTAGCTTGACTTTTTCCGGCTGAAAACTTTCAGTTGCTGCCATCAATGGGAAACAGATTAAGAGACAAATTTCAAATGAACGCTTGAAACCCTTTCTTGAAAGGGGGAAAACAGAAGGGGAATGCTGTGCCGGGTCTGGTTTTTGCAAGGCTTGCTGTCATCAATACCGGCCTTATTCCTCCACAGTCACAGTATATATTTAACTGGTGCTGAAGTGTGCTGGGTTGTGAAAATGTGATTGAGCCCACCCCAGGAAAAGTTCAGGGTCACATCATTTACTGGAATGCAATGATTTTTTTACACAGAAGTTACCTATGTGTCTTTAGATTAAATGTACCAACTCCCCCCCACCAAACTATTCCACATCATTATTGAATTGCCATTTCATGCACTTAACCTGAAATTTCCATTCAGTCAGTATCACTCATATTACCCACAGCTTCAAAAGACTAAAATCATTTGCACTGTAACTATATATTTTTTTCAATACTAACCCAAGGATAAATGTGGTTACATTGATTTCTCACAAATGAACCTCAAACCCCTGATTTAAAATGAGAAAAACATTGCTCACTATCATTTTCAATCTGAGGTCCCCTTAATTGGCTTTTAAAGAAACATCGCCAACTCATTTGCAAAAAAACTTTTTGGACTGGCTCTCACTCCCAATGCCCTAGAACAAGCTTGACCATGAAATAACCTCTCCTTCTTCCCTGATTTGATCTACTTCATCCTTGTGGTTGTTTCTCTAGGAAAGTGAAAGCCATTGACCTCCTGCTGGATTCCCTTCTGAGTGCCCCATATGCTTTGGCCCAGGGTTGTTAACGTGCAAGCCACAACTCGAGTGGTCCCAGCCCAGACTCCAGATTCAGACAGTGATGTTTACTCTTTGATTCAGAGGGTGTTATTAACAGCAGATCTCTACTCCCAGGAGCCATTCGTTTAAAGAATAATTATCAAATATTCTTCAGTCAGATAGGACCAGCATTGGTCCACCAAAATCAATTTGTCTTAACCTCACTCACTGCCATCAGCTGCACTGGGCACTGTCTACCCCTCAGATGCACTCCCCTTACCTGCTCCTGATGCTCTTGGAGAATGACCTCCATGTCTGCATCAAAGGGTCTCTTGACATCTGGCTTCCGATTGTGTTTAGGAACGGAAGCACCGGCTAGAGATGAGTGAGGGGGTAGAGTAACATCAGGGTGGGTATGTTTCCCTGAACTTGGTCCTGCCGGGTCATTACTAGGGTTGCTTGAGTTTTTTCTTTTCTTCCTTGTTTGTTCACTGAAGCCTGCAGCTCATGTCTGACAACTTGTTTACAAAGGCTTAACCACCGCACTCTTTAGATTCTGTTAGCTTTTTAGTATCTTTGTCCCTTAGACAAAGTGTGGTGATATCATGCCTGGGAGCTTTGTAACTGTGTTCCCTCAGTCCTACTAATTCCCTTATAAAACTCAATTCAACAGCTTCTTTCAATGACTTCTCTGTTTCTGACGAAGACAGCACTGATTTGTTACTGTAACCTACAACCCGTTCCTTTACCTACACCTTCCCAGAAATTAGAATGCAGGATATACCTGCCACTCACTAACAAGTAAGTTCATTAGTCACTTAGAGATACAAAACCTGATAATTACCCATGCATGCGTAAGGGAAGAAAAAGACATGGCCAACTCTCCTGGTATTTCTTGTTACCTGAGGATGCCCGGGCTAACTGCTGCACTCCCTTTAAGGCTATTCTTGAATGTTTTTTTTTTGTTGTTGTTGTTTGTTTGTTTGTTTGTTTTTGTTGTTGTTGTTTTTTGCCTTGGGAACTGGAAATAAAGCTTATTTATTTGTCTGATTAACATTCCTTTTAAGAAGATTAAAAGATCAATGATTAATTTAAGAAAGGTACACGTCATTGAATTCGAAGCTACAAATTCGAAGTGTAGCTGATCTGGGTAACATAGATATATGAAGGGAATATCAAACACCTCAAGTTTCTGCTTTGAAAAGGGATCAAACAATGACAAAGTAGTTCAGATGCAGATTGCTTCAGTGTGATCTACAGATGGAAGCAAACCGGAAGCAAGGGATCCAAAATTAGTATTGATATTTCAGAATCGGATCATCTGGGTTTAGATGCTACTCTTAACAGCTCTATTTTTTTTTGAGTTTTTATTTATTTTTGAGAGAGATAAAGTGTGAGTGGGGGAGAGGCAGAGAGAGAGAGAGTCCCAAGCAGGATCTGCCCTGCCAAGGAAGAGCCCAACTCGGGGCTCAATCTCTGTATCCTGTGAGTTCATGAGTTGAGCTGAAATCAAGAGTTGGATGCTAAACCCACAGGGGCACGCAGGTGCCCACCAAACAGTGGGATCGTAATCATTGCATTCCCTACTCTATACCATAGCTACTAAAACATATGTTTTGATTCCTGTAATTTAAAACATTTAAATTAATAATAGGCTTTTGTTTATTTTTCTAGAATACCTAAGACCAAATTCCAAATATCTCATATTGACATTTAATCTAACCTTTCCTCTTCACCAGATCAAATGTCCTCCAGTCTTCAGATTTCTGGCATTCTCACCATATGCAAATACATTGACAGGGACATTTTAAGAGAAGGCTAACCCTAAACCCTCCTTCCTACTCATTTCTCTCACTGGTTAGAGAATAGGGATCCCCCCCAAACATCTTATACTTGATTTCTTCTATACATTCCACTCTATTAAAATTCTGAAGGCTCCAGTATTCTTTGCAATGGCCTATCTCAAATCATTGGCTTCCTTCATTAATAACAGTTACATCAAATTGAGGGCCCTCATGGGGGACACTTGCAGCTTGTCATGGCTTACTGGCTTTCTCCTTGGTCTTGTTCACATGCGCCATGAAGGTTTTTAGGAAATAAGTCTTCTGAATCAGGGTTTATAGATTGTATAATAGAAAAACCTGCTGGCTCTCTGAGGTAATGCTGAAGAAGCTGACTTCATTTTACTATTGACAAATATACAAGATAGAGCTAATAAGTTGGCCAATGAGTTTAATAGGGGTATATTTCTTTATAAACAAACCAACAGATGAATAAGTATAGATACATGTACTAGGGGCCAGTTCAGACCTATCTATTCACATTTATTACTCCAGTAAATAGAGTATTCACAACTTACTCCCTAAGAACCACCCTGCTGGGAAAGAGGCATCCTTCCACACAGGAACAGCAAGTCACAAATCAAGAATGGCCATTCTGTGGTCATTAGCATACCTCCTGGACCTTTTGCTTGTGCTTCCTGACATTGTTGCTAATTTGCATAATCAAGATCAAATCCATTATTCACAATATAATCTCTCCCCAATTCCTTAATTCTCATTGAAATCTCCATTATCCTGATCATCCAAAATGTGTTGCCTTTTTCATATTCCTATCTTTCATCCATATACCTATTTCATTACTGGTCCTGACATTCTTACAATCAATGAAAAGTTCTTCAAAATATCTATCATATTATTGCTGTAAACAGCCATGATGTAAGAAGATTATACCATTTTTAAGAGGCTGTAAGCAAGAATGCCATTCTGAAAGCTGGTTTTCAGGAATAGAATTCCAGAGTCTTTCAAAAATAAATACCAGCTGCCAGCGAATTATTATATTTGCATGTGGCATATTGATAAAATAAAATAATTTTAAATAAATATTAAGATTTTATATCTCCTTCCATATTCTTTAGTGTGGTATCTTTGACAATAGTTTTTCTTTTTATATATAGTTTTAACATTTTTTAATGTTTATTTGAGAGAGAGAGAGAGAGAGAGTGTGAGCAGGGAGGGGCAGAGAGAAAGGGAGACACAGAATCTGAAGCAGGCTCCAGATTCTGAGCTGTCAGCACAGAGCCCGACTCAGGGCTCGAACCCACAAACTGTGAGATCATGATATGAGCTGAAGTCAGATGCAGCTTAACTGAAGTTGGACACTTAACTACTTACTGAGCCACCCAGAAGCCCCTTGACAGTGGTTTTCCTTAAGCCTTTGTGTGATTTCCATTTTACTTCAGCTCTTTTGCAAGGTTGGCTCTCGGTCCTATAAGCACTGACAGTTTTGCTTTTTTTCTCTTTTTTGTAATGCAAGTGCCTGACTTAAGCTTTGATTACATAACATTCACTTCAAAGAGGCATCCACTTTAAGGATGGTTATCTCAAATAAACACTTGGCCAGCCTCAGCACTAGACAAGGAATCAGCCTGCCTTCCCACATTGAAGTGCCTTTGGTTTAGATGTTGGTTGATTTCAATAACTGATCATTTAGGCCACTTGTTTTTTTTTTTTTTTTCTGTTCTGCTTTAAACTCCTGCTACTACACTTTAAATTACACAATAAAGAGTAAACCCAGAAATGCTAAGTACCCCCCTTGATCCCAATAAAAGCAGAACCCCAGACCCATGCACACTCTCCCTCTTTTTCTCTTTCTCTGTCTTTCTCTTTCTTTCTTTTTCCCCTTGAACTCACTGTGTGAACGCAGGTGTGCTATGGAACTTCCAAGTCCTATAAGCAATAAGCCTTTGTTTTGTAAAAGTTACCTGATGGTTATTACTGAAAAACATCTTGCAATGATAAAAAGAACCACGAGGGCTGGTCCAGCCACAACACTGGTTATTGACAGGCGGTGACCAACACATAACGATTGGTGTAACTGGCAGGATCACACCATTGCCCTTGGAATTAACCACGTGGAATGCCCTTTACTTGCAACTTGCTTCCGAACCACCTAACTCAGGTGGGTAACACCATCGGGAAAAGGAGCCCCACTTGCTGTGGGTCTGTCACACGCTATGCATTTTCGCATATGGCCTCCGTTCTGTGTTGCCTGTGATACCCAACCCAAAAGGTGTCCCAGTAATCCAACGGTCTCCCCAGAGCAGCATGATCAAGGCCATATGGTCTAACAAGATGATTAGGCTACTAATAATAAAGGCCTTAATTGACTATTAATGTGTGCAAGTGTTCTCAAGGCCTCAAGGCCAAGGAGAGCTAAGGAGAGTGGATTGGACTGCAAGGTTATTGTCTGTCACCACCCAAAGAGAGGTTCTGGGGTTGTTATGCCCAGAATTCGTGATCCCCAAAGACCGCCAGGGAGCCGAGTCCGATGCAAAAGCAAAAGAGCCTTTATTCGAGCTAGCTCGAGCTCAATCCCCTACGTGCACCGACGCAGCGGTGAGATGCCAGGGAGAGAGAGCGAGTTTCAAAAGGACAAAGGTTTTATTGGGGCCTAGGGGCAGTTGGTGAGGTAATGGCTGTGGCCTCGGCCGATTGGCTGGGGAAGGGTCCGAGTCCTGTTAGGCAGGTGAGCAGGGGGTGGGGGGAGGTTACTCAAGGGGAGGAGGCGTGGTCTAGGTGAAGGACACAGAACAAGATGGAGTCGGCAGGCGTCGGCCTGCCCTTTCAGGGTAAAGGCCCACAGAAAAGACTTCCAAAGGTGAAAAGGACAATGGGAGAATTTTACCAGCAACCACTGAGCTGGTGCATCATGCCAGGACTACATGTCCTAAACCAGAAAAGTAAAATAGTCTTGCAACTGGAAACTAATAACATCTCTAAAGGGAAAATATCTCCTAGGCCTATGGTCTATGTGTCACCATTTCACTCACTGTTGTTGTTCTTTGCCCTCTGACCCGCTGGGATATCGTGGGTCCAATCCCTGGTGTGATGTTGCTAAAAGATTAATGGATAAATATAAATGTCCTAAACCTCTGGTACTAGCGTCTCCTAAGAACCCTGAGGAGATACACCAGCTCTTTGATAAGTGCAAAACCCCACAAACACTTCCTGGGTGCTATTCAGTGCCATGCACACCAGCATCCCCAGACTCGGATATTATACTCCAGACGCCTAGGACCTTTCCCCAAAGACTCTGTGCATATCTCACGAATGGAGATGGACCCTAATCCCAGAGCAGTCTCTTGGGACACCCTAAAAAGGAAAACATCTACCTATGAAGAAGGTTCACAGTGAGGGAGGTTATCCAAAATTTTCATAAGATTAAGGTAACAAGATAAAAACAAGAAATAGAAACTGAGATCAAAAGCTATAGCTTACCTGAAATTCAAACCTTTCTTTAAGATTTTATGCAGCAGGAAAGAGAGAGGGGAACTAATTGCCTAGTGTGGGTTTTCTCATTTGTTTGGAATAGGCTCTGAATTGTTACAGCTGCCAAAATGCAACTGACCAATACCTCTAAAGACCCTACAATCCGTCATTTTCCTGAAGATCCAACTGGGCTATATGCTTGTGTCCTCTGAGATACAGATGCTGAGCCACCTCAGCTTTTCCTTTAACAGGGTAGAGCCAGAAGCACACTTCACAGGGCATCAACCCGTCACAAAGAGAAGGGCTGACAGGGTGATTGAGGCTTCTAGTGAGAAGGAAGGCAAAAGCCCTGGGGCCACTGATATTCATAGCAGGGCCCTCCCTCTGCTCATTTGGGTATTTATTACCGGTACACTGTGCCCATTCCTCCCTCCCAATGACTGCTGCTAAGGCTCACAGGGAAGGAAAAACATTAAGATGAAGCCCATCTCCTGTTGCACAAAACTGACACGGTCCAGGGGATTTATCATTTTCATGACCACAGTGACCCAAAAGACCCGCTCTTTGTTTCTAACCCTGAAGAGGTCCCATTTGACCTGGAGTCAAGAGAATTACTTTTATAGGGCACTCTCCCTAGCTACAAAGGCAGTGCTACCGCGTTTTATTGGGACTGCTGAAACCATCCAAAAGACCATAAAACTCCTGGGAGAACACTTACATTGTTTGGCTGTCCCTTTCAGATGTAAATCTTACAATGTCTTTGAAATGTAACCACCTTAGAAAGTAACAAAAACTGCCCACAGTTGCTGGAGACCGAAGGAAAAAAAAAAGGTGGGGTGAGAGGAGAGGGCTAAGGGAGAGGCCTTTTAAATTACAAAACGCTGCACTGTGAGCACAGCATAATGTATAAACTTGTGAAATCACTATGTTGTACACCTGAAATTAACGTAACATTATGTGTCAACTATACTCCAATATACACAAAATGCTATGAAAGCTTTTTGCCCCAAATTCAGTCCTCAGCCTCCTCAAGATTGCAAGTACAAATCTTGCAAGTCTTCTCCGCGAATATTTTAGTAAAATGCTTTAGCCATAGGAGGAGATAAGCTTAACTTGTTTCATCTGGAAATTTGGATTCAACTGTTATTAGAAACTTGTGAGTTTTATATTATTGTACCTGATTTGTGCTGAAAAGTTTGGAATGCAGGCTATAGAGTCTCTGTTTCTGCTATGTTTACGCATGTCTATGGACGTATGTTATGTATACGTGCTTTGTCCCCCTTTTACTTCCAAAAAGTACTACCAGAGTTAACTTGTAAAAGAGCTCTAATTGGCTTAAAAATTAGTGCTTGTGAGCCATAAGAGACTCTTAAATACAGAGAACAAACAGGGTTGCTGGAGGAGTATTGAGTGGGGGGATTGGCTAAATGGGTGACCACTTGTTGGGATGCGCACTGGATGTTATATGTAAGTGATGAATCACTAAATTCTACTCCTGCAACCATTATTATATTATACATTAACTAACTTGGATTTATACAAAACTTTAAAAAGGTAAAAAAAAAAGTGCTTATGAATTATTTCTAAAACTCAGAAATATAGAAATTAACTCAAATATTTTTCAAGTTCACATCATCTGGGATAATCTTTGGCAAATAAAATCTAATTTAAATTTGTTTTAATTAAAATAGGTATGTCTTCAGAGTTATAAATTAAATATTATGCAGAGAAGCAACTATAATTCTACCTGTGTTTACTAGTCAAATAAATTCATGCTATCTCTATTACAGACCTTGTCAATAAGAAAAGTAGCTTGGGACAATGGCTGGCTTTGGCTACTATTGTAATAAATTTTCATTGGTAGTCAAAACATAATCTTTGGAAACAACTGACTTACATAGATTTAAGTGGCATAAGAATTTAGGTAAACTTTTCAGCAATAATTGTATGTTATGCTATATCTACTTCAAAATAGTTTCCTAAATCTCTTTGATAACTTGAAACTTTAGAATTTTGCTAAATAATTGATGGGAATTCCTTGAATATCTAGATCATTTCCAAATAAGATTAAATACAAAAACATTAGGGGCGCCTGGTTGGCTCAGTCAGTTAAGTATCCGACTTCGGCTCAGGTCATGATCTCACAGTTCATGGGTTTGAGCCCTGCGTCAGGCTCTGTGCTGACAGCTCAGAACCTGGAGCCTGCTTCGGATTCTGTGTCTCCCTCTCTCTCTGACCCTCCCCCACTCATACTATGTCTCTGTCTCTCAAGAATGAATAAAGTTAAAAAAAATTTTTTTGAGGGGCGCCTGGGTGGCTCAGTCGGTTGAGCGTCCAACTTTGGCTCAGGTCATGATCTCACGGTTTGTGGGTTCGAGCCCCGCATCGGGCTCTGTGCTGACAGCTCAGATCCTGGAGCCTGCTTCAGATTCTGTGTCTCCCTCTCTCTCTGCCCCTTCCCTGCTCACACTCTGTCTCTCTGTCTCTTAAAAATAAATAAACATTAAAAAATTTTTTTAAATCTCTTGTCACCTTGGTTAAGTAGATAATTAAGTATTGTTTAATAATGAGCTGTGATCCCATAGAGTCAAGTGTCCAAAACCTTTAATACTTTTCACAGACTTCCCCAAATCAAATCCTAAAGGAAATCTTTTTGACCTGGAAATAACTTTGTGATTTTCCAAAGGGTCACTGGAACATCTCAAAGGAGTTGTGTTCTCTCCACGTAAAGAGACATTAAACTAATTAGGCTTATTTGATATGTTAAGTTACATGGGAAGCATTGTCACATAAGTGCATACCCTGTGGATATGTGTAATTAATATAAGTGTTCCAAAAATTATATGAAATTCTTAAAAATCTGATATGAAATATTATTAGTTGTAATCCCAGTTATCTTGAAACACTGTGTGTCACAGCAATAATCAAATTTCCCTGTTAATTGCATTATAATGAACTCTCATCAAATCTTTAACCATGGATGTTTTTAAGTCTTTTGTCATTTGCAGTTATGGCTTTACTCTGATGCTTTTTCAAAAGTATTTCATCTGCAAGGAAATTCGTGAAAAGGACTCTGCCAGGTACAATTTTCTGATAACTTTCAGAAAATACCACTGGACTGGGTAAGAATTTACAGAGCTCTAAGGAAATTTTGGGTTCATAGAACTGCTAACAAAAGATTAAGATCAAGAATTAATTACATAAGGGGGCGCCTGGGTGGCTCAGTCGGTTAAGCGTCCGACTTCAACTCAGGTCACGATCGCGCAGTCCGTGAGTTCGAGCCCCGCGTCGGGCTCTGTGCTGACAGCTCAGAGCCTGGAGCCTGCTTCCGATTCTGGGTCTCCCTCTCTCTCTGCCCCTCCCCCATTCATGCTCTGTCTCTGTCTCAAAAATAAATAAACGTTAAAAAAAAAAAAAAAAAAAGAAAAAGAATTAATTACATAGGGACGCCTGAGTGGCTCAGTTGGTTAAGCATTGGACTTCTCAAGGTTCTGAGTTCAAGTCCCAGACTGAGCTGAGAGCACAAAGCCTGCTTCGGATCCTCTGTCTCCCTCTCTCTCTGCCCCTCTCTCACTCATGCTCTGTCTCTCAAAAATAAATAAACATAAAAAAATAATAAAAATGATTCCATTAAAGAAAGAATTAATTACATAGGGCTGGTTGATCTCATGAGGATAATTATAATTTTTATGACTTTTTAAAAAACTTTGTTGGTAATCAGTCTGGTACCATGCTTCCAGGTTCCCAGCAGCCTTACTTCCAGGAAATTCACTCCCTTCCAGGTTCCTAGGCCAAGGTTCAGAATATCTTGGAGGATCTCAAGAAGTCATCCAAATCTATAGGTACTGCAGGCAAGGTCTGATGGGAAGTCCTTGGCTGGGCTTCCTAGCCTGGAGAGTTTGTTTGTTTGTTTGTTTGTTTATTATTTATTTATAGAGTGCACAAATGGGGGAGGGACAGAGAAAAGGAGAAACAGAATCCTAAGCAGCCTCCGATGTGGGGCTTGAACTCACAAACTGTGAGACCATGACCAGAGCTGAGATCAAAACTCAAGACACTTAACCAACTGCGCCACCCAGGCACTCTATGGAGACGTTATTAAAAGTTGAATCTGAGGTTTTTTATGAAAGATTCCAACAAAGCGGACTTAAAAGAGCCTATATGGTCAATCGCTACTGTTGTGGCACTTGTGTAAACAGGCCAAGTTTATTTAAAACTAAGCTTAATTTGCACACAAGTTAGTCTTACTATGGGTATCTTTGACAGAAATGGGGATGATTATGAAGAGAAAAATTATTTTTCAGTAGAAATTATAATATACACTTGTGAATATTAGATTCTAGTTCTGTTAATTGTCTGTAAGATTTTGTTTTCCACCTGTAACCTGGACTGGACTTCTCTTATTCCTCCAATATCTGGCTGCAACTCTCCAAACTAATGTTTCCAATTCCCGCCTCAGCCCCCCCCCCCCCCCCCCCCCCTCCTGACTTGGAATCCTTGAGAACTAAAACTGCCCTTTCCCAAATCCGTGCGAGTTAAAATGGCACAGCTTGATAGTAACTTCAGAGAAATCCCCACAACAGCTCCTGTATGGACAGTCTTCATGCCTGTTGCTGTCAAGTTGACTCAGAAAGATCACCAGACACAGGGCACCTGGGTGGCTCAGTGGGTTAAACGTCAGACTTTGGCTCAGGTCATGATCTTGCAGTTCATGGGTTTGAACCATGGGTCGTGATCTCCCAGTTTGTGGGGTCGAGCCCTGCATCGGGCTCTGTGCTGACAGCTCAGAACCTGGAGCCTTCTTTAGATTCTGTGTCTGCCTCTCTCTCCTGCTCTTCCCCTGCTTACGCTGTGACTCTGTCTCTCAAAAATAAATAAACATTAAAAAAATTGTTTTTTCCAAGAATGATCACCAGACACATAATCTATCAGATTGTCCCTGTCTGCCATCACTCCATCTGAAGAGGTTTCGAGCCATCTGACATCTAGAAATATTCTCGACTGGCTGTCTTTAGAACTCAGAAATTGGGATTACTAACCTCTGTGGGGTTTTTTCTTTTGTTTCTATAGAAATGCCTCTTATTAAATACCTGATGCAAATACTTGCATCATACAGGCCTAACTTTGCAAGCCCACCGTCATCAGTGACTCTTGAAATAAGTCACAATGCTTTAACTGAACTGACCAGTTTTTAAGACTAAGAGATTAGTTTGATGAGACATGAAATAGTCTATCAACTCAGGGCAGGTTCAAATCTCCTTATACCTGATGGCTCAAGATGTTAAAATATTTCACATTACTCAGATCTTTGTACAGATTCCCAGGGCCAGCCCACAAGATCACTGGCTTGTTTTCATGGCTGAACACTTTCAAGTTGGGGACAGTGGCTACAGACTGGATTTCAGACTATTGCCTGTATAATGGTTATAGGATTTGTAATTATGATGCTATTTAGATGTGCACTTTCTGGGTTACAATGTGCCCCACCCCTGACTTTTAACATATCAGCTACCAGGCAGTCGATGTCCTCACCATTGACTCTTTTGCCATGGCATCACAGTGTAGCCAAGTGTAGCCCATTATACTGTAAGCGCTGACTTTAAATCTTCTTTTTTTGTAATGTAAGTGCCTAACTTAAGCTTTGATTGATGAGGCATCCACTTCAAAGATGGCTATCTCCAATAAACACAGGGCCAACCACATGATTAGATAAAGAACCAGGCTGTTTCCCTGAACTGAAGCTTTTGGTCTAGAGATGTAGGTTGATTTCAGTAACTGATCATTAGGTCACTTGTTTTTTTCTCTTCTGTTTTAAATTCCCTCCCCTGTGTTTTCAAGATTCCTTTTTTTGTTAAGTTTATCTATTTGTGTTCAGAGAGACGGAGAGAGCGAGCAAGGCAGGGGCAGAGAGAGAAGGGGAGAGAGAATCCCAAGCAGGCCTGCACTGTCAGAGCAGAGGCTGACACAGGGCTCGAACCCACAAATTGCAAGGTCACGACCGAAACCAAGGGTCAGATGCTCAATCGACTGAGCCACCCGGAGCCACTCCCATTCTTACATTTTAAATTCATCAATAAAGAGAGAGCCTGGGAAACCCTAGGCACCAACCGTCAACCTCGGGTCCACGCAGGTCTTTGTCTCTACCTGAGACCTTGCTATGTGGCCCCAGGTGTGCTGTGTAATTTCCAGGTCCTGTAAGTAATAAATCTTTATTTTTTTCAAAGTTTCCTGATGAGTATTGCCAAAGGCATCTTTCAGTGATAGATCCACAGGGCAGATCCAGCCATAATATTGGTTACTGATAGGCTGAGACCAGCACACAACACTCACTTTATGGTCCCTTTGCAGAAATATTGGGCAAGGGGGCATCCAGAGAAGGGAGCCAGGTTTTAGTAATCATTGGTTTGTGTCACCATGTGGCCACGTGGAAATTCTAACCTGCCTTTCCCTCTGCACCTGGAACACTTGAAACATGGCAAGCATGATTCACTTGGACCTATGTAAACTGACCACTTATTTCCTTTAAAAAAAAACTTATTCCCATTACATCTACACTCTTAGTTTAATATCATGGAAGGGGAATTATAGAAGGGAAAATATTGTAATCTTCGATTAAAGAAAAAACTCATCAGACAAGAACCTCATTATCTGCAAATGTAAAATAAAATAACCTCTTGGCTGTCCCAAGCCCTGAATTCAGCTTCTTTAGACTCAACTTTTCATAATGTTTTCAACACCTAATAGCGATGCCCTAGCATCTAAAGTTCAAGTCTTGACATCTAGTTGTTAAGGCCCACCACAACTGAGGCTCACCCTACTTAAACTATGGAAAAATAATGGAAAATAATGGAAAAATAATCCGTCACTTCTTGTTGTATGTTTGTCAGCCAATCTTCTAAATGTCCTCTTCTCTCCCAAAAAACATGTCCCTGCTTTTTTTTTTTTTTTGCCTCTAGTTAATTGTTCCCCTTCCCTATATGCCTTGCTCTTTTCTTCTCTTCATTAAATCATCTAGTCCTCAGAAACCACCATTGCTATATTACTGACACTGTATCCTTCTCATTCTTCCCTATACTTCTTGGTTTCTTATTGACAGTATCATGTGATTTAGCACCTAGCTTAGCACCCTTACATTATTCCAGAATTAATGAATGTGTGCTAGTCTTGTCTCCTCAAGTAGACTGCAATCAGGGACTGTGAGGAAAGTTATTTGTTTATATATATCCACGTGTGAGATCAAGTTCGTTTTAACATATGTTGTGCGTAAAACTAACTTTGGTATTTTTAAAAGATGCCAAGTGATGACATCATTCACCTAGTATCAGACTTAAAGATTTGCAAGACCGAAGTCATCGGCGCTGGCCAGCGTAGGCATGGGGTACAGAAAACTATCTCAGAATGTAGAGTACCAGTTTTGATCAAGGGGAGGGTTTTTAAGGTTCTTCTAGGAAGGGGCGACAGACTTCTTTGCAACCCAACAAATAAGCAAAACTGGGATAGAAGGTATTTGAACTCTAAGCGGTATTAATTTATAACTTTTATTGGGACTTGAATCATTTAGAACAGAAGATAGTAAGAAAAAAATGATAAACTGGCCAGGGGCCCAGATGGAATTAGGTCAAAATAAGCAATTACACATCCTGCAAAGAGGCAATATGTGTCGGCTTTCAGTTGTGTGTGTATCGGGGTGAGCGGCCAGGGTGTGTAAACCCAGCAGGGGGAAATGAGAGGAGATGAATACCGGGAGGCAGAGAGGGTACCATGAGAGCACGCTGACAGGTGAGAGACGGCAGACAGGTAGGCTGGGAAGCAGCTTGAGGAATGTTTGGTGGGGCAGGTGCCAGGTAACAATTTATGTGCGTGAAGGTAAGAGGCAAAATATGGTCTCTCCACGACCTCAAAAGAGGAAACAAGAGGCTAGTTCCAAGGAAATTTGGTCAAGGTGAAATGGTCAAGGTAAGGGTCCGCTTACTTTTTTTTGGAATGCAAGGTCAGGTTTAGTGCAGAGGACTGATGGTCTGTCACTGGCTAAGGACCCTTGGAGTGCTTGAACCAGGAAGAGGGCTAAGTCTTAGGTGTTAAGAACGCAGACTGGTGTAGGAGCTGGAAGGATGCAAAGACAATTGGTAAAACCACTTACTTTGCTTTGCCTTTAGATATTATTCATGCCCGCTGCCTTTAGAGTTGAAAATAAACTAATAATTTTGCTTCTTTTAAGATCATTTTTTCCTTACTATGGGTAATGGTGGCTTGGTATTTCCCCAGAGGATTTTAACTCGTTCAGCACCAAATCATCTGTCTTCCCTTCTGCACTCTGTTCTCCTTTCTCATAGATGGCACTATTTACCCTGGAGGGTCGTGGATGGGGAAAGGGGTGCATTCAGAAGAAAAACTCTGCTGCACTGTCAGGGCTGGATTTGGCCCTCACTGTTCTGGCAAAGTCACGGGGGCCCTTCTGTATGCTGTTTCTGAACGCAGCCTCTTCCCACCACCAGGCTGAGCACACGGCAGGGGCTCAGAAAACACTTGGAGGGGTTGATTCGCTCCACACAACTGTTAAAAGATGATCTCATTTGCAAAGTTTACTTGCAGGAGTCCCGTTCATTGAATACAAGATTTTTGCCTTAGTTGCAGGAATTTAAACGTCACCATCTTCTTTCAGGGGTGTACGTTTTACTTTAAACCAGCCTGCATTTATCCATTTTGCTTTCATTCTGTGATGCTGACCTTCGGATTTCATGGCCCTGTAATTCTACTGCTTGCCGAGGGGCTTCTAGGAATAAGGGTCAGTCTGAAGTTTAAAGTCACATAAAACCTTGGCTATCTTCATCTTCTGCTAGCTACTTGGGGACACTTCACAGCCTTTCATAAATTCATCTCTCCCCTGGTAGAGGAGATAAATCTGCTGGCACAGCTCTTAGCAGAGACCATGTTCCATCCCTGAGAATACATGTTTAAATATTTAATAAAAGCATAAATTTGAAGAGCATCTAGCAGCTGTAGAGAGAGCAACTGAATAGAAGGCAAAAACAATCTTCATTGGGGGAGATTAAGAGAGTTAAGGAAATGGCCGAGGTATTACACAGCTCTATGGTAAACAAACACTCCAGGCAAACGGGAAAGGGGAAAAAAATACATGGAATGCTCGCCCCACGCAAGGGAGTGAAGGCAGCACAGAATATTCCGGAGGTTCAAAGCTGAGGTAAAATCCAAGCTACGACAGTGCCGAACACTGTCTATAGCCTTGCTTGTAAATCAGCCTGGCCCCTCGGGAAGACAGATGGCTCGCTGGATGACACTTACGTAACCACAACCTGAGCTGAGCTGAAGCTGCCAGAAGCAACAGAACAAGGATGCCTCTGAGAAAAGATAAATCGTGGTCTCTTTAAAACCCACTGGAACTGCTCTCCCTGGCAACCCGGGTTTCAGCAGGGGGCATCCGAATCTTCCAACACACAGGCAACCAGCTGTACAACCTTGGCAGAGCAGCCCGTAACCACAGCCAGGCGGTTGTGTGTCATTAGCTCGAGCCTCCAAGCCCCAGGGAGGCTCCCCTGTCCCCCGGGGCTGTTCA
Organism: Panthera uncia; assembly: GCF_023721935.1. Taxonomy (NCBI): domain Eukaryota; kingdom Metazoa; phylum Chordata; class Mammalia; order Carnivora; family Felidae; genus Panthera; species Panthera uncia. The sequence goes on from NW_026057580.1 coordinate 96,844,944, forward strand.
GGGGTGTGGCAGGAGCCGCCTTCCGAAGGTGGAGAGAAGTGGGCATTCCGGTGCCTCCGGATGGGGAATGTTAGTCAGCCTTCCCGAGCACAGGCAGTACCAGACTTGCACATTCCCAGTTTATAAAGCAATGATCCAAGAGAGACACAGAGGGTCACTCCTGCCCAGGCTGGAGGCAGCACCGGCGTTTCTGTTTCCAGGAAAGTCAGAGTGCAATAACAGAGCACTGAGAGACACTGTGGGTCCTCAAAGCCAGACAAAATGTGGGAAACTGGAGAATAGTTTAGAGGATTCACCTCAATCACCACTCAAGAGAGCAAGCATCTCACAGATAAGTCGTTCACTTTTGTGGGATTCATTTGGATCGGCTTGTTTTATGCTGAATGCAAGCGTGAGATCTTGTACAGTAAGAAAATCTGTGTTATGATTGAAGTTAAAGGGGATATTTTTAAAGTGCAGCATTTTAGGAACTAGGACAGATCTAGGATGAGGCAAAAATCATGTTTTAAGATAAATGGGGAGAGTCTCAAATATTCCCTTTTCCAAAATGTTGCCAAGGACCAGCCCAGCCCAGATGGGAGAAGCTAGGGCCCTTCTCTTCATTTCTGCCTTATGAACCCCCCACGTCCAGACTTCAGGCTTGTTACATGTGTCTTTTGATGTGGTGACATTCGCTGTTAGGTCGAATTTTATAGCTTGAGTGGGAACTTACCCACCACATATAAAAAATGTTTCTCCAAAAAACCCTTTTCAAGCCTTCCACAACTGACTTGATAAAATGAACTTTCGGAAAGCCACGTTTGTAAATTGGGGGCGGCCTATCTAGTCTATAACATACCAGCTTCTCATCTGTTGTGAATAAAATACATCTAATAGAGGAATATAATAAACATTCTCCCAATTTTATATTCTTCATCAACGGCCATTTGATAGTTTCTTGGGTACTTGCAAGATAGCTGTGCAGAAGTGTGTAAGACATGATCCCAGCTCTCAAGGAGTTTATCCGTACTCTGAAAAAGCAGTTACCACATGATACATGAGGGCTGTGGTTGAAGAGAGAATAAGATGCTTTCTTGAGAAGGGGGGAGTGGGGATCGGGGGCAAGCATAACAGAAAACTTTTAGGAGGAAGTGGATCCGGATTTGTACCTTGAAGGACAAGTGTATTAGATTTCTCCTGAGGAATGTCTCAAATGATACTCTCTTAAAGGGTGGGTCTTGAGTATGTAATTCTAGTGACCATTTAAAGCAATTATTAAGTGCTGCAATGATCTGAAACCCCCCTAGGCAACACCTTTTAACTACTTTCCTCCAAGTCTCCCTCCCATGCCACCATGTCCAGTGGGTTGTTTGATTTACTTTTTTGAACTTAGCTAAGATTTATTTCAGTGGAGGTAACTAAATAGAAACATTTCTACCAAGTTCCTGGATACTCTGAAAACAGTGGGCCCATGGTTTAGAGACATCTGGTAGTAATGAAACCTTGACGTATTTTGTGACAGCTTCCTCTTTTCCCTTCAGTCTGTATGTGCCTTTAGGGTCAACTGAACTGCTAGAACTCTTGGAGAAGCAATGAGTGGAATTTAGCATTTTGTTGAATATTTAAATGCCTTCATTAATTTAGGGGCACAGAATCTTCACATATTATAGGCACAGAGTTTTGTCGGTAGGTACACATGTGTTTCACCAATATAAGTAATGTAGATTAGCACTTCTCAACTGGTAGATAGTAGCACAATGCTGTGCCATGGACCAAGGGAGTGCCGAGATACTGCTTTCCTTGCCTTATGACAGCCATATGTGACCTGGAGTTGCCAAAGTTCCTGGACTGGTGGCCTCGGGCCAAAAGCATCTTTATGCATTTATCCAAATTCCATAAAATATTACCACTTTCTAATTTTGCATGAATGGAGAAAGATTGGAACGGCTTCATTGGTACTCTAAACTTGGTAATGGGACTTGACCTCACATTGTGCTGGACCGAGGGCAAGGTACAGGCTGACTGTCGTGCCCCAGAACAGTTCTCAGAAACACTGAACTGAGCATTGGGTCATTCATTCCAACCATGCACCAACAGTGCTTACAAATTGTGTTTGGTGATGATGATGGTGAAGACAAACATGTAATTGTGTTTGATGATGATGGTGAAGTCTAGATTTCACACTCCCCACTCACATACTCATCTGAGGCCAAGGAGCTCAATGAGTTGCTATCCACTCTGTACTCTTCCATTTGCCTCAAACACCCCCAATTCACAGAAGCAATTTCAAAAACCTGCTTCGGATTCTGTGTCTCCCTCTCTCTCTGCCCCTCCCCTACTTGTGCTCTGACTCTCTCTCTCTCTCTCAAAAATAAATCAACATTTAAAAAAATTTTACTTTGTTCTGACTTGTGAGCAATCAGATAAAAGATTGAGAAAAATATACAATGACAAAGATAGGGATAATATTCATATAAACTTGAGGCCAATGTAATGTCAAAGCTCAGGCTTAATGATCCAATGGGAAAATTAGTCATCAAAATCCTGCCAGGGGGGTGCCTGGGTGGCTCAGTCGGTTGTGCACCCAACTCTTGATTTTGGCTCAGGTTGTGATCACAGGGTCATGGAATCAAGCCCCATGTCAGGCTTCACACTGAGTCTAAAATAAAATAAAATAAAACAAAATACAATACAATACAATACAATACAATACAATACAATACAATAAAAACAATCCTGCCAGGGACAACAGTAAATAAGAGAAGGAAAGCCGTGGTACTGTTCAGTGTAGACGGGTGTTACCGGTGGTAATGATGGCTCTGGGGCAGCCTATGGAGCCCTTGTAACAGAGCGTTTCAACACTGGAACTCTGGACACCTGGCATCCATTTGCTACATAGTCCAGAGGTGTGAGGGACAATGGTAAGGTAGCTACGTGGAAGCTACCTCATCTAAGCTATTTTATGCCAGTTTTACCCACATGTGTCTTCTACTTCAGACTGAGGAGTTGCCCCAGCCACACAGCACTTCTCTTCCTCAACTTGTTTAACCGTCCCAGTATTGCCTCTGCAATGAGAAGTCATAGGCTTAGGACGCAGGAGGTCACGACAGTAGGCTTACAACCAGGAAGACTGGCTCAGCAGATGGGCAGCATATTGCCCTGAGACACGTGCTATAACGACAAGTGGACAAATCTGTGCTTTTGAAAAATAGAGGTCTGTACATCACGTAGCCCTAGACTGATGGGGAATATATTTTCCTAGGTCTTAAAAGGTAGCCATATATAGGAATTTTCCTGGAACAGAAGCCTAGATGGTCCAGGTTTTGAGATGACAGTTGACACTTAAAGGAAAATTCTCAGAAAGTGCTGTTCAATATTGGTTCTGAGTGAGATTAGTGTATATTTTGAAACAGAATGGAAAGAAAAATACTACGTTGGGTGTTCACAAGAGCTGTAGAGGAGTCATAAGACAAATCAAAGGTTTAAGAATAATGATTTGTTTCACATTGATCTTATTGAAAATGCCTCTAGAGTATATATACATATGTAGATATGTACATATATATTGCTCTACATATGGGCATATATAATTTACATGTATGCACATTATATACACATGCATGTATATATATATATATGTATATATGTATATATATACATATATATAGCATTAATATATACATGAGATGATTTCATCTACAAGAGAAATGAAGTCATAGAAATAAGTAGCCTTACTTCTTTACTGTAGATGTGTGTGTGTGGGAGGGTGTGTATTATAGTATATTTATCCATAGGTGGTTCATTCATCCTTAAGACATGAAAAGATACTTCTTTCTGTTGTGAAAAAAAGAGAGGCCTGTGAACTTAAAAGAAAAAAATGCAAAAAAAAAAAAAAAGAAAGAAAATAATAAAATTCAATTGCATTAACTCAAAAGCTAAAATAGAAAATTTCTAAAACCTTAGAAAAATCATATGAGTGAATTATGAATGTTGTTACATGACGTCTTAAAGGCAAGAATTGATTTAAAATTAATTTGTATAGGCTACTAGACATTAGGTACAAGGTTCACCCAGACCTCTTTTACATGTGTTGCTCTTGAAGCCAAGCAAATAATTAAGTAACATCAACTAAATGCCAAAAGTAAAAAAAAAAAAAATTAACAGTTCTAAACTCCTCTCACCCAATTTACACTACCCGTAGGGAGGCAGCATCATGTAGAGAACAGACATAGGTTGGCAGATCAGACACAACGGACTGAAATGATGGCTTCATCATTTACTGGCTAGATATGGATATTTAAGTATTTTGAGGCTTGGCTGATCTATATAAGTTACAGACTATTACCTCACAGAGTTATTGTAAATAGTAGATGAGAAACATAGGTATTTCTAACATGTGTATGTATTTCAAGTACTCACTAAATGCTCATTTTTTTCCCAGAAATCCTTCACCTCAAAATGATAAAGATACACTGAATTTTCTCTAAGTGACCAGAATAGCGTAGGGAAAAATCTTCAGGACAGCTTTAGGCAGTAAAAAAAAAATTGCTTTTCCAATTGCAATGACCTATAGTACTATTTAATACGTCCTCCAATTATGTATGTTTCCATATCCCATTTTATAAATGAGTATGCTGAAGCACTGAAGTTCTGTATTCAAAATCTAGGTCATTGCAATCACAAAGCTTTTCTTCTGTTTATATCAAGGTACCCTGACTTTCTGTTGAAGAGAAAGTCCTATGGCAGCATTTGCTCCAACAGCTGCAGGAGGTGTCAACAGTGTTAGGCTGGGGTTTCACAGCCTTGGATGCAAAGAGTCCTCCCCAAGCTCTGCCTAGGCTAAGCGTTCCTTTGTTACTCTTTCAACAGACATTCATTGAGCATATCCTACATGTCAGGCACTGCCGTAAACACTGAAAAACTAAGGCACTCGCCTCTTAAGATACTTAGGTAATCCAGTAGGTTGGAGCTTAAATCTTTAATTTTTTCATTCTACTGCTGTCCTTCCAGAGCATAATGGTGGCTTTGATGGTAACCATGGGATCTTTCCGTGATCTACATTGCTGCACACCTTGTGACTCTACTGTTTCCTTAAGCTTCTGTGGATGCCATGTAATAGCAAACTTATTTCAGATGCCACTTTGAGAACTGGAACTCAGACTCTTAAAAAAAAAAGCTTACTCTTTTCTGTAGTCAGATAAGTTCTGAGTGAAAAATCGCTTGGATAATGGACTTAATGCAAGTGGTTAATGCAACATGTAAGTGCAGCCTCTAGTGCATGGGGAGCATTAAGAAATGAATAGACATCAAACAGCAATGCAACATTACAGAGCACCTTTTTCTTGACTATCAAGCTCAAATCCCAGTAATGTGGCAAGGGATTTTAGTGAACAGATACCCAGGGTGCTCCTCACGGCAGATAATGTTAGCAAAAGTACAACACAAGTTATCATCTTTCAGAGTAAGAGTTATCATCAGTCAAGGGGAACTTCTGGCACTCAGTTGAAATTCCAAGGTGCTCTTAGCTCGTGGGGTAGTAAGTGGATGAGAATGATTACAGAATTTGTAGTGACCCAAAATTATCTTGGGAAGGATTTTCCAGCCTGAAAGCTTTGGGCCATATGGAACAGCCTCAAATCCTTTTTTTTCTCTCCATGGGAACTCTACCAGTATCCTAAAGTTCCTGGAATTCTATGGTTCCCTCACACCATACTACCCTAAAGAAGTCTTCTTATCTCTTTCTGATGAAAACGATTCCCCCTGGTTGCCAGTCAGTCTTAGTCAACGCATTGGGCTCTTTGGGAGAAATATCTGCCTAATAGCCCAACATGCCCACTAGCCCAGAAGTGAGTATCAGAAGCGTAAGAATCAAGGGCAATAAAGAAAATCACCACAGCCCACTCAGAACATTCCGTGAGCAGGACTCTAATTTTAAGTGAAGAACCTTCTTTGCCAGTTGTCTCATCACCCTTTTTGCTTTATGGATGCTTCAAGTATTGGCCCCTTTGTTCCAAATTCTATTCCTGAAAGCTCTTTGACATGGCCCGTAATTTCTTCCATTTGTTGGATTAGTGTGTGCCACATAAACCCACATATGCAACTGTGGGAAATGAACAGGAAAATGATGTCACAAAGGAAAGGAAGTAAGGCTGCTGCAAACCACAAGTCAATACAGAAGCATCAGCAAACCATTTATGAACAATCATTAGTTTTTGTCTCCAGGTAGAACAGATATGGAAAAGACAGAGAGTTCTCTTCCTGTCTGTGAATCAACTTACCTTAATCGACATTTCTTTTAGTAGAGGAAAAGAAAAACAAAAAATAAACAAAACCTCTTTTTCTGTTTAAGTTTCTCTGGATTGTCTCTCTGTAACTCTTTACAGAATCAAATAATGTTTAGCATGAGAGCACAGAGTTGCTGATACAGATAACAGGAGATCTCTCAAATACTTAAGGACTATTTAGAAAGGTGTCTGATGCAGGCAATATTATGGGTTGTGATGATTTTGTATTCAAGTCTTGAGAGTTGATGAAGGAGAGTGGATGTAATTGAAAGGGATTTAGGGCAGTGGCTCCGCCACACACACACACACACACACACACACCCCTCAGTCACCAGAAGTGTCGTCAAGAAACTTCCAAGGTCTTCTGAGCAGTTTCACGCCTAGAACACCAACTAAAAAAAATATTTGGGGACAAAGACAAAATCAATAGAGCAACACTTTCCCATTTACACACAGGTCATTCTCACGATGTGATCTCAGTGGCCCTAAAATTTATTTTAGTTGCCACCATTGCAAACATTTTACCTTAAAAAAAAAAAAAAAGAGGGGCTCCTGGGTGGCTCCGTCAGTTAAGCTTGTGACTCAGGTGAGATCTTTTGGCTTAGATCATGATCTCACAGTTTGTGAGTTTGAGCCCCCATTGGGTTCCATGCTGTCAGCGCAGAGCCCAGTTCAGATCCTGTCTCCCTCTGTCTGCCCCTCCCCAATTCGCACGCTCCATCTCTCTCTCTCAAAAATAAATTTAAAAAAAAGAAAAAGAAAAAGAAAGAAAGGACTGCTTGGTCTCTAATCAATTTAATCACAAAGTAATTGTGCAGAGATAATCCCCAGGAGACTGGAGAGCATCCTAATACCCTGTAGGGCAAATCCAGTAGTGAGGGATGAAGGGGAGCAGCCCAAGGCAGCCACATAGGCACTGGTGACCTTGTCCCTAAGGCTTGGGACACTGCAGTTTCTGGGGGGCTTATCGCTTTCGCTCTCTGTCTCACCTGCAGGTCTCTTGCCTAATCCAAGTAACCCTTTCAGATATCGGGGGCCTTGCTAATATTTCCCATCAATTCTCTGTCTTCTTCCCTTTGGAGGTACTTGCTGCTCTGATCTGAGGGCAAAACCTCAGTGAAAATCTCCCAATGTTCACAGCTTTATCAACCAATCCTCCCCATCCCCAAACTGGATGAGGCTCCCAAGGCTTTCTAATGCTCAGGGACACTCCTCAAAAGAACAACAAATGTAAAAAAAAAAAAAAAAAAAAAGGCCTAAAATTGTCTCCCTCACAGGATGCTCAGAGCATTGAGAGAAAGATGAGACTTCATTAAGATTATGTGCAAAAGGACCTCCCTTAGGGGCAGGCTCAGTGCTGGAATTCACGGGGCGTGACTTCATAATACTAGAGGGAGCAGTCCTAGAGTTTGTAGTCAGATAAAACCAGGTTAGAATCCTGGTCTTATTTATATGTTTGTTTGTTTGTTTTTAGCTATGTGACCTTGAGTAATTACTCAACTCTGAGATTCAGTTTCCTTATCCATAAAATAAGAATAAGAAAATTTATCTTCCTGGATTGTTGCACGGACTTAATTGAATAATAACTGAAAAGTACTTTGCATTGTACCTGCCATACAATGGGTACTCAACAGATGATAACCACTTAAAAAATAGGATCTTTGGTGCTTCTCAACATGTTGGTTGAAAAATGCTAATGGTGGTATTCTATGATCTCAACTCATACAGATATAGAATTATAATAATAGCTACCACATAGTGTTTCTGTGTGCCTTGTGATAGTCAGCACTTTACATATGTAAAGCATTTAATCTTTATTTCAAATAGCTAGTTTTACTCTCATCCCCATTTAAATATGAACAAATGGGGTCAAAGGGAATTTAAGTAGCTTGCCCAAGGTCCCGTGGTTAGTACATATTGGAAACCAGATACATTTATGGGTAGTTTGACTATAACTAAACTCAATGCTTTTAATCACTACACCCTCACTACACTCTCAGAACACCTGATGGTTTCAAATAAAACATCTATTTATTGCTTTCAGATCTACCTATTATAACTGTCCATAGACTTCTCTGACTTTAATTCTGATCCTTGGACTCATAAATTTATTCCTGCTCCAGCCTTCTTATACAAAAACACATACAAATAGTTCACCTTCTTAGGTGTAACTGAGAGTCAGCTGTCCCTGCTGCTTTCAAATAGGCAATATTTTGCTTCACTTCCATAGTAAAGCTCATTTTTTTAAAAAAAGTTCTACCCAATTGTACGACTCCTTTGCCCATAGTGATAAAAGTCCTAAATAGGTATCCTCTCTCTCTTTCTTTTGTGCTGCTTGTCATTCTCTTTCCCGTATGAATAGACTTAAATGTTATAAAGTGAGAAAGCTTGAGTATAAAACATTTCTTAGAAAACTCCAGAAAACAATCACTTCTTAAATTCAAAAAAAGAATGACTCCACTGTAAAATGACTGCTGTGTTTAACATACTCAATAAAACCTAAGAATCTAGGGGCTCCTGGGTGGCTCAGTCCCTCAAGTGTCTGACTCTTGATTTCGGCTCAGGTCATGATCTCACCGTTGTGGGATCTAGCCGTGAGTCAGGCTCCGTGTTCATAGCACTGAGCCTGCTTGGGATTCTCTCTCTCTCCCTATCTCTCTGCGCCTCCCCTGCTCACGCTTTCTCTCAAAATAAATAAATAAACGTTTTAAAAATTATTTTTTAAAAAAGAACTTAGGCATCTAAAACTACCTTTTGCCTGGATCTTCCTGGAAAACGGGTCCTGCTACTATCTCTGCTAGGACATAGAGTGCTCTAAGATGGGCCCTGAAACATCTGCCCAATGCTCAGGAAGGACTCTTGTGGATTCAGATCTTCAGTCTGACCGATGGTTAAGATATTGTCCAGTTGGCATGTTTCCTTTCTTTCTACTTTGTGTTAATTCCTGTGGTAGATTTGTATTGTGTCAATTTAGCTAATCTACATTTTCTAGAATTTCCATCACTGCATAGTTCTGGATTGGCATGAGCCACATGAGACATTTTGCATGAGATCTGACAGGTAATACTTTTTTTTTTTTTTTTTTAATGCTTGGAAGGTTGGCACAGACCATGAAAGATTGTTGATGCTCAGATATATTGTCACTTATCTGCTGGGTCATTTAGCATAGGGCAGGAGCCAGACCCACAGCCCCTTTGGCTTTGCCAAATCTTTTCCACTTTGCCAAGTGCACGTTTAGGTCTATGACAAAAGGCTATCAGCTGATTCTTTAGATCATCTCATCATCAAAGTTGGTGGCCTACAGGTGGTGAAGGACCAGCAAGTTCCGGAGCATCCCTGGGACTTCTAATTCATCTTCATAGTTTCTAGTTTGTCCTTGCTTTTTTTACTTCATGCCTGTCTTTTCTTCCTGACTACACACTGCATTATCTGCAACTTTAGGATTCAGCACCAGATATAGAAGCAGTAGCCTCATATGGATTATTTAACCAGTTCCAATAATTGTGTTTGGAGAAAATTATTACATATGTTAGTCTTCTCAGGCTACCATAACAGAATACTACAGACTGGGTGGCTTATAGAAAACACTTATTTTCTCAGTTTTAGAGGCTAGATGTCTAAGATCAAGTGCCAGTAGGATTGGTTTCTGGTGAGAACTCTCTGTCTGGCTTCTAGACCTCCACCTTCTCTCCATGTTTTCAAATGGAGTTTCCTCTATGTGCATGTGTAAAGAGAAAGATAAAGAGCTCTGATATCTCTTCCTGTCCTTACAAGGACATGAGTCCTATCAGGTTAGGGTCCCATCTTAATGACCTCACTTAAATTTAATTACCTCTTTGAAAGCCCTCCTCCCAACTACACTCAAATTGGAGATTAGGCTTCATCATTGGAATGTTGGGTGGACCAAATCCAGTTCATAACATTCTGTCTTCTGGTCCCTCAGGATTCATGTCCTTGCATATAAAATACATTCACCCCATCCCAACAGCTCCAAGAATCTTAACCCATTCCAGCACCAATTCCAAGTCTAACATCTCATCTAGACATCACCTCAATCAGGTATGGGTGAGACTAAAGGTGTGATTCATCCTGAGACAAAATTTTTCTCCAGCTGTGATCCTATGAAATCAGTCAAGTTATGTGTTTCCAAAATACATCGATGGGACATATATACATTAAGCATTCCTATTCCAAAGAGAGGAAATGAGAAAGGAGACAGAGGTGACAGCTTCCAAGCAAGTACAAAAGCTAGCAGGAAAAATTCCATTAGAACTTAAGCCTCAAGAATAATCTCTTTGAGGGCACCCGGGTGGCTCAGTGGGTTGAGTGCCTGTCCAACTCTTGATTTCAGCTCAGGTCATGATCCCAGTGTCATGGGATCAAACCCCATATTGGGCTCCATGCTCAGCTTGCTTAAGATTCTCTCTTTTAATGGGGCGCCTGGGTGGCTCAGTCGGTTAAGCGTCCGACTTCGGCTCAGGTCACGATCTCGTCACCATCTCGCGGTCCATGAGTTCAAGCCCCGCGTCGGGCTCTGTGCTGACAGCTCAGAGCCTGGAGCCTGTTTCAGATTCTGTGTCTCCCTCTCTCTCTGACCCTCCCCCGTTCATGCTCTGTCTCTCTCTGTCTCAAAAATAAATAAACGTTAAAAAAAATTGAAAAAAAAAGATTCTCTCTTTTAAGAGAGAATCTCTGTCTCTCTCCCCTGCTTGTGTGTGCCTTCTCTTTCTCTCTTTCTCAAATAAAAAGGTTAAAAAATTAAAAATTAAAAAAAAAAAAGAATAATCCTCTTCGGATAAATGCTCTCCCCTTTGGGATCACTTCATGGGGGGATGGCATTGCCCCCCATGGCCCTAGGCAGTGGCCCTATCCTCATGGCTCTTTCCAGTGGCTCTGCTCACATAGATATTTGCTGGTGGCCCTGCCCCTGAGGCACTAGGTGGGCATGTGATGCATCACTCTCTGAAACCAAGGAGAACCAGTGCTGTCCCCTGGGGCTTTACAGTCTGGGCCTGTGTTATATGTGACAGACCCAATGATCTCTAAATCACCTTGAGAGTCACTCTTAACCTTTGCTTGAAGAATAAAATATGTTCATAGTTAGATACTTCTTTTGTCCTCTTCTGTAGAATCCCAGGGGCTTAAAAGCCTTCCTTTATTCCATCCTGTCTCTATTCACTTTAGTTCAAACTAGCAGTATCTCCCCTAGTATAATCCCAGCTCTGTTCCTGGCTTCTGCTGATTTGGCTGATTAAAATCATGGGTAATCTCTTTATGGAGTGATTGTCTAACCACACCCTTGGTATTTTCTCCAGATCATGCCTTCTCATTTTTTTCAAATATGAATAGGCTGAGAATTTTCTAAATCTCCAAATTCTCGTTCCTTTTTGCCTAATGATTCCTTCAATTTCTCTCTCTGCTCTCATGTTTTACTGTAAGAAACAAGGAGAAGCCAAGCTAGACCTTCAACATTTTGCTTAGAAATCTCTTCAGCCACTGGGGTGCCTGAGGGGCTCAGTCAGTGAAGTGTCTGACTTTGGCTCAGGTCGTGATCTCCTGGTTTATCAGTTTGAGCCCCATGTTGAGCTCTGTGCTGACAGCTCAGAGCCTGGAGCCTGCTTTGGATTCTGTGTCTCCCTCTCTCTCTACCCCTCCCCTGCTCTTTCTCTTTCTCTCAAAAATAAATAAAAAATTTTAAACATTTAAAAAAAAAAAAAGAAATCTCCTCATCCAAATATCCAATTTTATCATTTGCAGATTCTACCTTCCACTGAACATTAGAACCATTCAGCCAAGTTCTTTGCCACTTTATAAGGAGGGCCACCTTTCCTTCAGTTTCCAATAGTGTTTTTGTTACCATCTGAGTTCTTACCAAAATCACCTTTAATATTTCTATTTCTACCAGTAGTGTCTTCAAGGCAGTCTTGGCTTTTTCTAGAATGCACGTCAGATCTCTTCCAGCCTCTCACACTACCCAATTCCAATGCCATTGCTGCATTTTCAGGTATTTCTTATAGCAAAACCCCACTTCTTGGTACCAAAAACTGCTCAGGTTGCTCAGGCTACCATAAAAAAAAAGTAGCATAGACTGGATGGTTTAAAAAACAGAAATTTATTTTCTCACAGTCTGGAGGCTGGAAGTCTGAGATCATGACCTTGTTTAATCATAATTATTTCCTTCAACATATGGAATGGGGTGGAATGTGTGTGTGCATGCGTGTGTGTGTGTGTGTGTGTGTGTGTGTCTCCATCTCCCGGTGATTCTGCTTTTCTGATCAGATACTGATTGATACAGTTCCCTATGCCCCATAAGGAGTTAACTTCTCCCACTGTAGTGAGAGGCATCCATTCCTTTCATCGCTTTATTCCCAAACCTTAACTTTCTTATCCATTGAGCCATCCTTAGCTACAGGAGTGGACCCTGACTGACCTGAGCCAATCAGTAAATTCCCAATCTCTTACAGCAGAGATTGACTCAGGGCTGTGACCATTAATTTAGTTAATCTAGTCAGAGGGAAGCCCAGGTCTTTTATCGAATAATATGAATGAGAGAGCACATAGCCCTGGGATTTTGTTTTGTTTTTAATTTTTTTCTAATGTTTATTTCCGAGAAAGAGAGAGAGAGAGAGACAGAGAGACAGAGAGACAGAGCACAAGTGGGGGAGGGGCAGAGGGAGAGACAGAATCCAAAATAGGCTCCAGCCTTTGAGCTGTCAGCACCGAGCCTGACGTGGAACTTGAACTCACGAACTGTGAGATCATGACCTGAGCGGAAGTCAGACGCCTAACTGACTGAGCCACGCAGGCCCCAAGCCTTGGGATTCCATTGCAGCCATCTTACCAGCATGTGTGAAGTCAGTCTGAGGGCAAAGCATGCAGGAGGGGGAGGGCAGAACCAAGAGCACCAAAATCGAGCTATAGCTCTAATGACTTTGTGACTTCTGCATCCTGAACCCCATCTTGGCTTTCACTTAGATAATTCATTCCCTTTATTAAGAAAATAGGGGAAAATAGTTGAATGTTCTGTAATAAGGATCCTTTCTGGTACACTCATCCTTGTGGGAGTCATCAATATATAACCTCAACGCCTGATGCAGTAGCAAATCTCAGTACTGAACAGGGCCAAACAGAGTCTTTTTATGGATGGGTAAAGGTGGTGGGGAAGGAACAGAGACTCAGCCAAAGGGAAAAAGATGTCTCTTTTATGAGAGTCTAGCTTTATTTACCATGCAGACCTGGATGTCTTCTTCTGCAGCTCTGTGGAGAGAACTTACAGGATATAGACAACAAATTTTAACCAAACCTGAAAGATGAAAAAAGAGACAATTCCTGTTGACGTTTTCTGAACATCTACATCTGGTCCTACTTCAGACCAGACCCTTACATTTTAAAGATACATAAACAAAAGATTCTCATTTTTGCTTTAGTTAGAGTTGGGTTTCTGTTGATTAGAACCTAATGATTTTCTGATGAATGTATATTATTCTCATAGATGGCTCTGCTTAAATACAAATATAGCCTTTAAGATACCAAAGAGGAGTCCACATGCACAGTGAGTTTATCACAGTAGTTGCTTAACTGCTCCATGGGGCTGCCTCCCCAAAGAGGCCAAATGGATATGGCTGCAGGTTCTCCTCCATTCAAGCTAAGCAGTACATTACTTCTGTTTTACGTACTGGGCTTCTGCATGAAATGCTATCTGGAAAAAGGATTTTGCAATTAGAAGTATTTGAAAATAGCTTGTCAGATTTAATAGAAGAGAGCAGAACAAGAAGACAATGGGATGCAGAGCAATCTGTTTTCCAAGGGAAATTCTGTAGACTTTCTGCCTAGAAGAGGCAGCAGTACAGGCAGGGACAGCCAGAGGGCAATCTAGAGACACAGGAAAGCTGAGCCCTGGTTATAAAAAGGTAGGCTGGAGGGCATTGAGAAAAGGGCTGGCTCAGACTGCCTGCCTTACAGTTTTTTTTCTTAATTTTATTTTTATTTATTAGTCCTATGGTGATTCTCTGAATTCAACTATAGTGAGAACAGATGCCACAGTATTTTCCGCTGCCTTTGTTGTTAGTCATTATGCTTCTTGGCATATATTGGCCAACGTAATTTATGTGCATTTTTTTTTTCTGCTTTACCAAAATCATCATTCTGGCAAAAGGGCAAACACCTCTGTACCTGTATGTTGTTCTTTCCAAATTATTCACCAGATTTTATGTGTTTGCCTAAGCCCATTTCCCACCACAACCCATATTGGATAATTAACCACTCTGGGTTCTTCTAATAATGGGGACCACAAAATCAATCTCTCAGCCATTTCAACCTAAGATCCAAATACTCAGGCTGAAGCCAAGGTTTTTAGATTTCCTATAAATCCAGGCAAGTTTCCCCCTGGATGTTCTTCAGTCTTGGAAACACCAATTCAGCTGGAATGGTTTCTACGTAAGTGAATAAAAGTCTGTGATGAGAACACTAATTTCCCAGTCACCTGGCTCTCCCTGTGTCACAAGGTCTTCTAGCAGAATAAACATTCTTGGTCTAACTACTGACAGGAGTATGGTGCTCTCTCTCTTTCCCTTGGCTTCCCAAATCTCCATTAGTCATTTCCTCACTGAGACCATTTGCAAAATTCTCCATAGCTTGAAAGTTGAATCTATTCTTGCTGCTTAATAGGCCATCTTATGATCTGGTTTTCTTTTCAAAAGCTTTTTATGTTCCCTCTTCTCAAAATCATTTCCACTTTGCCAAATGATACTATTTTGAATAACAGTAAGAGCATTCTAGAAGTAAATTATGATTCTAAAATTGGCTTCATCAAAATAGGAGCAGATGAAAAAAAAATTAATGGGTCTAACTCAAAGAACCTGAGCCAAGGAGGAGAAGCAGAAATCAACTGAATTTCTAGAACTTCATTTCTCAAAGAAGACCACCTGCTTCAGAATCTCCTGGACTGCTGGTAAGAAATGCAAAGTTCTGGGCCCGACATCCAACTTTTTATTTTTTAATTTTTTATTCACTTTTACATTTTTATTATTGAAGTATAGTTCACATACAATGTTATGTTAGTTTCGGGTGTACAACATAATTATTGGACAATTTTATACATTATACAGTGCTCACCATGATAAGTGTAGTTACCATCTGTCAACATACAACATTATTACAGTTATTGGCTGTTCCTTATGTTGTATTTTTCATCCTCATGACAGTGACATTTATTTTACAACTTGCTCAACTTTTTAAATCGAAATGTCTGGGGATAGGGTCTAGACGTTTGCACTGTGAACACCTTCCCCAGGGGCACTATTATTGCATGTGGACTTTTGAGAACCATTGTCCTAACAGCTGGGCCCATGCCCGCTGAACCTTCATTATGTGGCCCTTTCCTCAGCTGGATAGCTACCACACCCAGAGGTCCAAAAACAAGACTTTGAGCCCTCTTTAGCTTAATACTCTTTCATGACCACAGACTATGCCTGAGCTACTCAGAAATCCTATTTCAAAGGTCACGAAGAGGGTACATCAGCCAAAAGCCATCTCCAGTATTGGAAAGACCATGTGAGAACATCCCCTCCTGATCACAGGGCACTGGTATCATGAGAGAATACTGTGTAGCTGGCTATGCAATTCAGCATGGCCCTGTGTGTATAGGGGAGTCTAAAGAACACCTCTCTCAATTCTTATATTTTCCTATCAAGTGATCATACCTCACAAATTTCTCTCTGCTTACCAGCATCATTCTCAGCCTCTTCTCACATCATTATTGTTTCTTAGACACCTAATTTGAATTCACATATTTATTATTACCTACAATAGATGTGCTCCTGAAGAATTTTATGAAAAGGTGGGTTTTTTTTTTGTTTTTGATTTTGCTTTTGTTTTGTAAATCAAATCATTCTCCACTGACTCAAAATTTTATACAATCTCAAGAAAAAATATACTTCAACAAACAACCATTCTAACTTCACATGTTACAAATGAGGAGACTGAGTTCTTCCTAGTTCTAGAATTATAGGATTCTAGATGTCTTTGCTCTTCAGTTAAAAATTTTATTTTTAAAGACTAGTCTCTTTGTAGAAATATGTGGGTTTAGTTTATTATTTAGATATCCCTGGATCTTAAGCTATTTTTTTTATGATCTGCACCTTTAAGGAGGTCTTTTAAAAGGCCAGATTTGGGTGGCTCAGTCAGTTAAGTGTCTGATTCTTGATTTCAGCTCAGGTCATGATCTCACGATTCATGGGTTTGAGCTCCACATTGGGCTCCATGCTGACAGTGCAGAGTCTGCTTAGGATTCTTTCTCTCCCTCTCTCTCTCTGCCCCTCTCCTGTTTGCGTTCTCTCCAAGTAAATAAATAAACTTAAAAAAAATAAATAAAAGGCCGAATTTGAGACAAAGAGAGAAAATGCTAACTCCTGTCTCTCCCTACCCACAATAGTCCAATATTAACCCAGAAACTTTTACAGCCTTAAGTCCTTAGGCTTTATAATTTCCAAAGGTAATTTGCCCATAGGCAAAATAGCTCCTTTCTTTCTTAAAAGTCAATTGATTTGATTCCTTTTGGTGGAAGGGCTTAATATTTCAATATATATCTACTTCTTATTCTAAAATTGATAATGACACATGGCCTACCTCTGCCTAATCAATTCTTTCTTCTAAATTACTCTTCCCATTTCAGCCTAGAATCACTTTTTACAGTATGCATTATCAAAACTCAAAAGTTCCAAAGTTCTATTTCCCCTGAGCCTGTGAGCAGGAAAGGTGAAGGAGCTGGGCTTACTGGTGGGGCAGAAGAAGAGAAGAAAAGTGTGATTGGATATCTAATGACATAAGCAGTCGACCTGTGGGGTAGCTCATAGTACTGCAGTATTATCTTCTTGAGCTCTTCAACTGCAATGCTATGCACTTAACACAATTCATTAAACAATACTTCCTTCCATCTACCTCTGCTCTAGGTCCTGGGTGATGCCGAAATCAATAGGCAGTATAGTCCTCAAATGACGCATTGTTAGTGAAAAAGAGAGACATATGAGTAGTAATACAATGTGATGAGTGACATTAGAGTTTGAAAAAAAGGAACTTCAAAGCAAAGAAAGAACTCTCTTCTCAAGAAGAGACCAAATGTTTCTTCAAATAATGAATAACATAAAGAAGGGGGACTTGGGAGGTTTTGAGATTTTTAGATGATACAGAATAAGCTGCAACAATCGATGGTTAAGGGTAAATATCAGGTAGACAAAAAGGTATGTAACTATTGCCACTGTTTATTCAGAAGGCATTTGAGACAGGCTGATGTCACATACAGGAGGATAATGGAAGTTGAAGTACATGAAAACATAAGAAAAAATGGACTTTAGAGCCAAGGAAGGATTGGGTCACACATAAAAAGATGTCAATTTTAAGAATACATAGAATGTGTTACACTCTTCTACTTCTCTGAGCATTGCATCAAATAACTTTATACAGCAGACTGGCTGCTACTGAGAAGCCAGAATCTTGAAAGAATGAATATTGATTTAAAAAAAAATAATAGGGGCGCCTGGGTGGCGCAGTCGGTTAAGCGTCCGACTTCAGCCAGGTCACGATCTCGCGGTCCGTGAGTTCGAGCCCCGCGTCAGGCTCTGGGCTGATGGCTCGGAGCCTGGAGCCTGTTTCCGATTCTGTGTCTCCCTCTCTCTCTGCCCCTCCCCCGTTCATGCTCTGTCTCTCTCTGTCCCAAAAATAAATTAAAAACGTTGAAAAAAAAAATTTAAAAAAAAAAATAAATAAATAAATTCTCTTATTCAGGGACTATGGTAAGTCACAAGGAGAAGATGGCCATTCTAAAATGCAATTCAACAATTTGTACATGGGTGACTAAAGTAAAATGATTCCTAAAAAAGAAAATAAAAATAAACTAAAAGGTTTCTTACAATCAAGTGACCAAAGAAATTCTAGGTCAGTTTTGGTCTTGACACTGTCTGGTGTCCTTTTCATTGTCATGACTCGGGGGGGTGGGGGGGGTGGGCGGGGAGAAGGTGCTACTGGCATCAAGCAGGTAGAGGTCAGGTATGTTGCTAAATGTCCTGCAATGCACAGGATGACCCCCACAACAAAGAATTATTCAGCCCAAGATGTCGATAGTGCAAAGGTTAAGAAACCTTGCTCTAGAGTTTAACCAAAATACTATGGCACTGGTATATTAAGTCTGTTGAATTTGCATGTTTATAAAGAAAATAAAAATTGTCACTGGTAGATAACCTGAATGGAACATTGGAAAAAAGGCCTGCGTTAGAATTTTGTCAAGAGTGTATTTGGAACCACCCAAGTGAGAATATTCGTGGCCTTTGGGCTATAAGTACCTTATCCTATGAGCAAGATTATCCCTCTTTCAGCTGAAGGACTCTTTATGAGATCATCTGAATTTTTTTTTAATTGATCTCTGTGTTCACCTAAGAAACATTCTGATTATGATCTTGCTTCTTACATAACTCACCAATAGTGAGAAAATGCTGAGAGTTTGCCTTCTGCGTTCTGGAGAAATCCTTTACCTTCAGTTTTAGCCAATGACATTTTGGTCTCCCTTTGATTCAGAAAATCCCCCCCCCCCACCCTGTAAGTTCTTTAATAAGAGCACTACATAAGGATGCCTGGGTGGCTCAGTTGGTTGAGTGTCCTTTGGCTTAGGTCATGATCTCATGGCTTGTGGGTTGAAGCCCAACAATGGGCTCTGTGTTGACAGCTCAGAACCTGAAGCCTGCTTCAGATTCTGTGTTTGTCTCTCTCTGTGCCTCCCCACCGGTGTGCTCTCTCTCTCTCTCTCTGTCTCTCTCATCCATAAATAAATAAACGTTAAAAAATTGTTTTTAACTAAAAAAAGAGCACTACATAGCATTAAACAAAAACTTCTGGGCTACCTCTTTCTTTTCTTTGATTTCTTTTTTTTCTTTTCTTTTCTTTCCTTTTTTTTTTAGTTTGCTTCTGACTCATCAATTGGGTGTGAAATAGAGCTGTAGAAGAAAAGAGATAACAAACTCTAATCAAACATCAAGTATCACACTTTCTTGAAATTCACAGAAGACACATAATGAGGTATCACCTTACATATTCTTCACAACTTGCATTTACCCAAAAGTACCAAAATGCAAAGCAGTCCCCAAAGAACTCCTTCCTTCTTATAGGCTGCACAACCTCAGAGACTAAATAAATTGGGAGCATTTGAGCTTCAACTAAAACCTCTAGCGGGCATTTCTACTTCTCTAAATTAAGATTTGCCACTGAATTCAAGCATCTATTTAAATTTCAAAAACTTATGATTAATATCTAAATTGCTGATTGGATATTTTTCTAACCCTGAACACTGCTGAACAAATGGCCTGACATTAAGAGCTGGAAGAGCAAGATTTATTTTCTAAGGGACTGTACTCAGAACTGAGAGGGAGGCAGGAAGGAAAGACGAGGAAGAGCCTAAGCAGCTGAATGATAAGTAAAGAACGCTTTTGTTCTTGGCTGTGCGCTATGGAATCAAAGGCATCTCAGCTCACTTCCCACACCTGAGATGTTGTCATTAAGCCACTTCCTTCTCTCTGAAGTGGTTTTAGACAGTTTGCTTCTCTACAACTCACATCCTATTCTTTTTCCAAACCACATCCATCCATGCTTTTCTCAGCTCATCCTCCCCAGAAACACTTACTCTCATGGAGAGTTTGCATATGCAAGCGTAGAGCCTTATACAGCAGATAGAAAACAAATTAAACTAGGGGAAAAAGTCTCTTTCCAAGGAAGTTGTAAGACCTTTTGAAATGCAGCCTCTTTTGCCAGGTTTCTGATCTTTGGCAGCTTGAGGGCCAACCAAAGCAAATTACGTTGTGACAAATATCGTCAATCCCATTGAGTTTTCTTTAAACTGAGAATGTTGATAGAAGCTGACAATTTAACCTTGTTTCACTGGGATGCTTACCCGAAACTCACCTCACACATTCCAATTACTGAAGTACACGACAAGTTTTGACTTGTTCATAATTTTCTCCTGAGCTTTGAAGAGTAGAAACCTGGTATTTAACTTTGTGGTTTGCTAGGGTTTAAATTTCTGTTGCTATTGCAGCTGTCGTAGTATGGCTAATCCCAAAGCAAAGAATGATGCAAAAAATTCATGCTCATTTTGAAAGTGTTAGAGAAAAATTTTTTAAACGTTGATTCCTTGGACTGTACAGGAAATGATGTCATCCAGTTCAAACAAACACCACTTTCCACAGAGCTGTTAGTCAAAGGCACACGCTGTTCTATGTTCTTGGAACTTACTAGGTTGGTGTTTATGAAAGGTGGACAAAGCCATTAATAAATAACAGCAAAGAAAGATTCCTAAGGAATTTGGGGGATGGATGAGTTCTTAAGTGATTATCTAATTCATTCCCTTAACTTCAAACAGTTCTATTGATAAACTATCTCTGAAAAATGTCTTTCTATATTGTTTTCAAATATTTTTAGGGAATATCTGCCTTTTGGGTTAGATAAAATACGGAGTCAACCTTCAGATGGGCACTAAATGGATTAAATATATCCATTTTTCATGTCTGTGAGCCAATTCTAGATTTGACTAGATACCTTTACATTCAAGAATATGTAAATAGATCTTAGAGAAATGAAAATTATGAGAGAACACAAACAGGGGCACCTGGGTGGCTCAGTTGGTTAAGTGTCTGACTTCAGTTCGGGTCATGATATCATGGTTCCTGAGTTCAAGCCCCGCATTGGGCTCCATGCTGTCAGCTTGGAGCTTGGGATTCTGCTTGGGATTCTCTCTCTCCCTCTCTCTCTCTGCCCCTCCTCCACTCATGCTTTCTCTCTCTCTCTCTCTCTCAAAAATAAATAAATAAATCTTTAAAAAAGAACAGAGACTAGAAACATAGTTCCAAGACTCAGAGAAAAACTTGTCCATAAGAAATAACGTAAGAAAGAAATAATTTTAGACAAGATTTTCTTAATGTCATTAAAAGAAGTAAGACTACATGGCAACTGTGGAAGAGAAAGAGGAAATTACAGGGAAAATTCATTAAGATTAAGACAGAAATTTTACAAAAACACTCTGAAATCTGTTAACATAGGACCAAAATTAATATCTAAATTAAAGGCATTAATGAATAGAATTGAAAATGCACAAAATAAATGGGTCTTATGGAATATCGACATAAATGTTTCCCAGAATGTCAAGTAAAAAATAAGAGTTTAAAATATTGAGAGTGAAGATGATGGATGATCCCTATTGAGTCCTAGGGAAAGAGAGTAATACAATCATAAGTGTTCCAGAAAAAGATATGTGACTCACAGGAATAAAATAGAAATCAAAGATTTAATAAAACACTATAAATACAAGAGAGGTCAAAAAGGAGAAGCATAAAACAAAAGTAAAAGAAGAAAAAAACAAGTGAGATAGTTAAGACAAACATAAAGGTAAATGGGAAAAAATTACTTTCTAAAAGGCAAATACTTAGGATAAACAAAACTACTTAGGCTACTAGGCTCTCAATATATACATCAAAATGACAAAGAAATATTAAATATAAAAGAATAAAGAGTTTGGGCAAATATTAAACATTTAAGAGGCCAGGTTATGGTATTTCTATCCAGAAAATGTAAAACTATAATTACAAGGAGAAAGGGAATCTTTTCATAAATTTGTAAAAGTTATAATCAAGAAAAAGATAAAGCAATCAGGGACATTTATGTGACAAAAACAGCATCAAAATACAGAAAGCAAAAATATTAGACGATCAAAAAATAATTAACAAAACCCAAACACAAGCTTAAGATAATGGCACATTGAAGAAACAATAACCATCTATTAACTTCTGTACTTTATAATAGTTTCCTTACATCCTAGGGATGTCCTAGGATCCCTATGTCCTAGGATCTCCCAAGCCTCAGTCACTTGTGGAGCTTGGGATTGCTGGAAGCTTCAGGTTGGCCACCTCCAACCTTGAGCAGCTTTTTCTGGGACTGCTCTGGGAATAGCCTGAACAAAGAGTAATCTGACAATATGGCCCACAGACCCTGACACCAACGAACGCAATAGCAATATCTCTCTGTACCGCGAGATGCAGAGCGCGGTCAAAGAAATGCTCACCTCTTAGGCATCTGAGTCAGCAGCCACCTGAAGAGGGAGCTGTTGCTGCCTGTCATAGACAAAAAGCCATGAAGCTGCTAACAAGTTCATGTGGAGATGCCTGAGGAGTAGCTTGTGCAACTCAGATTATGGCTGAAAGCTAGGTAAGACGAACAAGAACATGCCCAGACAGCAGTCCTAAATCGCCGTTACATGCCTTTGTGGTTGATGTGCCTTTCAAGCCAGCAGCCAGCACAGAATGACTGCACCAGCGCTGCATGCACACACTGCAAATTAGAACTTCATTATTATCTTAAGATTTTGATATACAAACTTTAATTACATATAACTCATTTGTCTTATCACAATTTATTTCAAGAATGCATTTGTCAGGGAAATGAAAGGGAGAACTGTTAGTTTCTTTGAATATGATTTTAACTGCTGTAAATTAATTTGGGATGGTTATTTTTAAAAATTTAAATTTGTGGGGTGTACTGGGTGGCTCAGTGGGTTAAGCATCTGACTCTTGATTTCCGCTCAGGTCATGATCTCACAGTTCGTGGGTTCGAAGCCTGCATTGGGCCCCATGCTGACTGTGTGGAGCCTGTTTGGGATTCTGTCTCCCTCTCTCTCTGTTCCTTCCCTGCTCGGTCTATGTTTCTCTCTAAATAAATAAACATTAAAAAAATTTTCTTTTAAGTTTGTTATTGTCTATTTGTGTAAACAGTTTATTGCCAATGGTAATGATAAATTATTTGAAGAAATTATCCTTAAAGAGTTGTGGCTAAAAATTGCACGTACATATAACCAGAGAATAAAAACCAATGTTCATAGGAGTAAGTTCAAGGGCTCAATAAAAACGTTTGGGGAAGATTTTAAATTTAAAAATACCTTACCAAATTAGAACTAATTTTCTTTTACAATCCTGGTATTCTATTTTGCTTATTAAAATTGTATAATATAAAGAAAAATGTACTGTTTTTCCACCAAGCCCATATATATATATATATATACACACACACACACACAAAATCATTCCCTTATTTCCTCAAGTTTACCCCACTATGTCATAGAAGTACTTACCTTTCTCATGTGTCACTATATGTAAAAATTGGGAAGTATTGCCCTGAAGAATAATCTTTTTTTTTTTTTTTGGAAAAAGAAAAGATGTTTCTTCATGATTATTATCCATACCTAAAGTGAAATGTTAACTTAGTTGTTGTTTCTTTCTTTTTTTTCTTAACTTAGTTATTGACCATTGTGTTCGCACCTTCCTGAGAAGAGAGGATCTGTCATCACAGGGACCTGTCCTGCATGGTTCGTTGTTCATTGCTGTAAGCAGAGAACATGCAACAGGGCCACATGTGTACTAAACCGAAAAACTTTTTGATTTGTAGACTCAGTTCTTCTATGCAGTTTCTTTCTCCTGAATTTTTAAAAAAATTTTTGTTTATTTATTTTTGAAAGAGCAAAAGCAGGAGAGGGACAGAGAGAGAAGGAGACACACAATCTGAAGCAGGGTTCTGGCTCTGAGCTGTCAGCACAGAACCCCACGCGGGGCTCGAACTCACAAACTGTGAGATCATGACTTGAGCCTGAGTCGGAAGTTTAACCGACTAAGCCACCCAGATGCCCCTCTGGTATTTTTTTATTATTGCTTCTATACCAATCATCTGCGTTTCTTTCTTTAGAACAAAGAGAATTCTCTTTTGTTTGCTGTTCTTCTTCCACTGTGATGAAAGTTCCTGTTACTGTTTTCAACATAGTTGACCATCTGGGAATGTTTCAAACTGACCCTCTACATTATATTACCATCTTAGTCCATTTGGGATGCTAAAACAAAATACCACAGACTGGGTGGTTTGTAAACAACAGATATTTGCTATTCACAGTTTTGGAGGCTACAAGTCCAAGATCAGGGTGCCAACATGGTTGGATGGAGGCCCCTTTTTTTGGGTTGCAGACTTCTTTTTTTTTTAAGTTTATTTATTTATTTAAAATAAATAGAGAGAGCAAAAGTGTAATTGGGGAAAGGGCAGAGAGAGGGAGAGTTAGAATCTCAAGAAGATCCCGCACTGCCAGTGCAGAGCCCAAAATGGGGCTTGATCCCATGAACTTGGAAGATCATAAACCTAGCCAAAATCGAGAGTCTGACGCTTAGCCTACTGAGCTACCCAGGCACCCCTGGGTTGAAGACTTCTTGTTATAGTATCACACGGAAGAAGTGAGAGATCACTCTGGAGCCTCTTTTATAAAATCACTAATCCCATTCATGAGCGCTCTGTCATCATGACATGATTCCCGCTGCCCCCCCCCCCAAGGGCCCCACTAACCTAATACCTTTGGAGGTTAGGATTCAACCTTTGATATTGATACATTCAGACCGTAGCAATTACTGATTTATTTTCTTGTCTTCTCAGTTTTTATGGTTACTGCTTCAAATGCATATACTTTGATTTTTGCCATGACACTTGGCATTTCCTTGCATTCCTTGTTTTATCTGAGCTTCCTTAATCTGCATGTTTGCTGTGATCTCATCTTTTATCTTAACTCGCTTCTCTTTATTGCTCCTTGTTTTTCAATCAGTTGCCATGTATTCTTGCTTCTTTTGGAGACATTAAGCTCATATCACTTGAATGCGTTATTTCTAACATGGCATATGGATTACTATCATGGGATTTTATGATCATCTTCTGTCTTGTCTCTGCATCAAGGATCTATGCAAGGAACTCAAGAAATTCAAAACTTATTTTAAAATTTTGGTAATAGATTAGTAACATATCAGGCAAACCTTTCCACAGGAAAAAAATATGCTTTAGATAAAGCATTTTTAAAAATAAATGGTTGAAGGTATTGTAGAATAAACAAAAAGCTAGAGGAAAGTTGAACCATGAAAGAAGAAAAATTTACAGGGTGAGGTTTGTGTTTATATGGCTTTTCACCTGAAGGATTCTCCTGTCTACACAGTGCAGAGATATTGGGAACTGCAGCATAAAGATTTGGTTTTACTGGCTTAAGGGTCAAAGTGCACAGGTTTCAAGGATGCCAGAGCAGCTGGAAAATATGAGGATAATTCCAGAAAGAAGAGAAGTACAGAAGAGGAGACTCTAAAATCTGAGCATAAGCACTCTTCAATTTCATGGCTGAACCCTTATTCATGTATGAGACACTTCAAGAAGTTCAGAAAACAGCTGCAGTGAAAAGACAAAACAGCCATAACAACAACAAATTGAGATAAGGTTTCATCCTTCTTACTTCAGGAAAGAGAGTTTGGATTTGTTTCCAGAAAAGATTACTTTTTTTTTAAATAATAAATCAACATTTTTTCATAAGAAGATGACAGAATCAGGAGTTCTAAAATGTATTTTTTATTTTATTCATTGTTATGGGCTGAATTGTGTTCCTTCAAATTTTAATGTATCACAGAATGTGACTTGCTTTGGAGATAGGATCTTTAAAGATGCCATTAACTTAAAATGGCTTATAAGAGTGATCCCTAATCCAGTAGGACTGGTGTCCTTATTAGAACAGGATATTAGGAGTCAGACAACATAGACAGAGGGAAGACCATGTGTGGACACAGTTAGGAGTAACTATCTGCAAGCAAAGAGAAAAGAGGCTTCAGAAGAAACCAAACTTGCTGAAATCTTGATCTTCAACCTTTAGACTACAGAATTGTAAGAAAACAAGTTTCTGTTGTTTAAGCCACCTATTTTGTGGTATTTGTTATGGAAGTCTTAGGAAACCAATGCCTAAATCATGCAATAAAAACTACTAGACATGTAAGGAAATGAAAATGTGACCCACAGGACAGAGGGGAAAGCAATCAATAAAACAAACTCTTGAGATGACAGCTGTTTTGCAAAAGAGCAGACAAGAATCTTAAGGGAGTGGAGGCACCTGGGTGGCTCAGTCGGTTAAGCGTTGGACTTCAGCTCAGGTCATGATCTCACAGTCCCTGAGTTCGAGCCCCGTGTCAGGCTCTGTGCTGACAGCTCGGAGCCTGGAGCCTGCTTCGGATTCTGTGTCTCCCTCTCTCTCTGCCCCTCCCCAGATCATGCTCTGTCTCTCTGTGTCTCAAAAATAAATAAAAACATTTAAAAAATTTAAAAAAAAATCTCAAGGGAGTGGTTACAAATATATTCAAAGATCTAGGGAATTATAACTGTATGTAAGACAAATTGGGCCATAATAAATGTACTTACAGGGAATCTCATCAACAGAATTTCTAAAATTGGAAAATATAATGTCTGAAATGAACAATTCACTAGATAGGCTTAACAGCAGAATAAAGATGGTAGCAAGAAAAAGGAAGTGAACTTGCAAGTAGAAAAACGAAAATTATCCAATCTCGAGAAAAGAGAGTAAAGGACTAACAACAACAGCAACAAAGACACAGAGCCTCTTCACTCTGAGGCAATATAAAAACTGATACACATGTAATTGGACTTTAAGAAAAAGAGAAGAAAAGGAAACAATGGGGGACATTTTAAAGAAATATTTATGAAAACCTTTCCATATTTGGTCCAATACATGGACTGAGCAATCAAAGAAGTTTAGTGAACTCCAAGCAAGATAACTTCGACACAGACACACACATATATGCCTGCAAATATGCACACACAACTTGGCACTTCATAGTCAAACTGCTGGGAAAAAAAGGTTAATAATGTTTTGAAGGAAGTCAGAAAAAAATGGCATATGGCATAACAGGGACCAAGATACGAATCATGGTTTCCATCTCAAGAGCCATAATGGAGGCCAGAAGACAATTAAATTAAAATCTGTTAACCCAGAATTCTATACTCAGAGAACATATTCTTCAAAACAATGCTAAACAAAGACTATTGCACATAATACAGAAGTAGGGGAATTCACTACCAGTACAGCTTATTTACAATAAATGCAAAAAGGAAGTTCTTATTTCTTATCTGAAGGTAAATGACATCATATGAAAACTTGTCTCTACATGAAGGAATGAAAAGCCCTGGAGATGATAAATTTGTGGCAAAATATCAAAGGCTCCTAAGTTTTTCTTTTCTTATTTTCTTTAAAAGGCATATGACTGTTTACTGAAAAAAATATACCACATTGTGGGGTACATAATATATGTGGATATATTATACATGAAAAATTCACACAAATAATGGGGGTAAAATAAACTACACTATTACAAGGTTCTTATATTTCACATGAAATAATATAGTATCAATTCTAAGTATATACAGTAAGTTAGGAATGCATATCATGATCCTTACAACAGCTTATATAAGTAAATAAATGTCGCAAAGAAATATACTAAAAACCAATAGAGAAATTAAAATAGAACCCCACAAAATGCAACAAACAATTATTTTAAAAAAGAAAAGAGGCAGAAAAGGAAAAAATGGCACATTAGGAAACATATAGAAAACTAGTAGACATAGTCCAACTATATAAAACTTAAATTAAATGGAAACAAATGCTCTAATTAAAAGACAGATATTGTCAGTGGATTAAAAATACATAGGCTCAATCTTTTGTTGTGCATGAAGAGCATTTTTTAAAGGTTTATTTACTTGAGATAGAGAGAGCAGAGAAGGGGCAGAGAGAGAGGGAGAGAGAAAATCCCAAACAGGCTCTGCTCTGTCAACACAGAGCACTACTCAGGGCTCTCTATCATGAACCGCTGAGATCATGACCTGAGATGAAACCAAGAGTAAGACATTTAACTGATTGAGCCACCCGGACACCCCAAGAGCATTTTAGATGTAAAGAAACGGAAGTTGAAAATAAAAGAATGGAAAAAGGTATACCATAAAAATAGTAAGATAATAAAGTTAGAGTAGCTATAATATCACACAGAATAGGTTTCACAACAAGAAATATCTTGAACAACAGGGAAAGACATTTCAAAATGATAAATGATCAATTCATCAGGAAAAAAATCATGGTTGTGTAGATCTCCAAATAACAAGGCTTCAAAATACATGAAGGA
The DNA here is from genome assembly GCF_023721935.1 of Panthera uncia. NCBI lineage: Eukaryota > Metazoa > Chordata > Mammalia > Carnivora > Felidae > Panthera > Panthera uncia. The sequence goes on from NW_026057580.1 coordinate 96,873,259, forward strand.
AATAACCAACAAAACTAAGGGGAAAAATAGCCAAATCACAGATAGAGATTGAACAATGGTCTCACCAATTGATCAAACAACTAAATAAGAAATCAGTTAGAATACAGAAGATTTAAACAACATGATCAATTATTATGACCTAACTGACCTTTGTAGAACAAATTACCCAATAATTGCAAAATAAACATTCCTTTTAACTGCACATAGAATGGTCACCAAGAATGGCATTAAAACAAGTTTTAATACATTTCAAAAGTTTAAAATCTTACCAAATATGTTTTCGACCACACAGAATTAAATTAGAAATCAATCATAATGAAATATTTACAAAAGCCCCAAATATTTGGAAATTAATCAACAAATTGTTAAATATCCCATGGGTCGTGGAATAAATCAGAAGGAAAATTATAAAATATTTCAACTATATGATAATAAAAGTATAACATATAATATATTGGATTTAGGGTAAAGCAGTGCATAGAGGGAATCAATAGCATTAAAGTTTATATATATATATATATATATATATGTGTCTTATAGACATTTTAATTAAAGCTATTACCCTAAGAAGGTAGAAAAAGGGCAGTCAAATTAAATCCAAAATGAATAAAAGAAAATAAAAAGGAGTAGAAATGAATATAGTAGAAACCAGAAAAACCATAGAAAAAAATTAAAAGGCCAAAAGTTGGCTCTCACCAGTTGCATTCAATATTTTACTAGGAGTTTTAGACAGGATAATACTGCAGGAAAAATAAATAAGTGCATAAGGATTAGAAAGGAAAAGGCATATCATTTTTTAACTTACAGTTTGATTATGTACATACAAAACAGTTAGAAACCTACAATGCAAATATGAAAATGAATTAGAGAATCTAGCAAGGTTATAAGATATAAAGTCAATAGAGAAAAATTCTTTCTATACACCAGCAGTGGCCAATGGAAAAAATAACATTTAAAATTTTTTTCAAAATAACATCAAAATCATGAAATGGGAATAAATTTTGTTAAAATGTAAAATCTCTACTCCCGAACAATAGACTATTGCTAAAAGAATTTTTTAAACACCTAAGTAAAGAGAGCTATACCTGGCTCATGGATGGGAAGATTAAACATTTTTAAGATATTAATTGTATCCAAATTTCTATGTAGAGTCAAGGTAATACTAACTACATTCTCAGCAGATAAAAAAAAAACAAAACTAAGAAGTTGTTTTTGGAAATTTGCATAGGTATACAAAGCACTTATAAGAGCAAAATTTGAAGACTTACTTTATCTGAATTTAAAATTTACTATCATAATCAACACAAAGATTGGTGTCAGGACCGAGTTATAGTTCAACAAAATAAATGTAAAGCCCAGAAACAGATTTAATTTTGTCCAGTCAATTGATTTGGACAGTTTTTCAACCATTTGGTGGTTGAACAAATGAATATCCATATGTAAAATAAATAAATAAATCCTGAGTCTCCCCCACCCTCACACACACACACACAAACTAAATAATGTTAGGTAACAAATTAAATCATGTAAGCTAAAATCACAAAGCTTCTAGAAAAAAATACCAAAGGATATCTTCATAAACTGGATGTAGCTAGAGATTTCTTAGAATACAGAAACGGTAGCCCAGTAGCCATAAAAACAAAAGAGTGATGAGAGTGCATTGAAACTCAAAATTGCTTTCATTAAAGGACAATGTTGATTATGAAGAGGCAAGCCACATGTTGGTGGAAGATATTCTTGATACACATAGCTAATGAATGACTTGTATCAAAAATATATAAAGAACTTCTACTGGAGCACCTGGGTGGCTCACTCAGTTAAGCATCAGACTCTTGATTTCTGCTCAGGTCATGATCTCGTGGTTCGTGAGTTCGAGCCCCACATCAGGCTCCGTGCTGACAGTGCGGAGCCTGCTTGGGATTCTTTGTCTCCCCCTCTCTCTGCCCCTCTCCACTTGCTCCCACTCTCTCAAAATAAGTAAATAAACTTAAAAAATAGAACTTCTACAAACAATAAATTACTGGCAAAAAACTTAAACAGACTTATCACAAATGAAGCTGTATGAATAGCCAATAGTACTCCAAATTTATCTCTGCATCATTAGTCATACTATAAATGTAAATTAAATCCATAACAAGATGCCATTTTGCATGTACTAGAACAGCTAAAATTCATATGACTGGCAACACTTATGTTGGTGAAAAGGTAAAGAACTGTCATCTATAGCTGTTAGATGTATAAAATGATGAAAACACATTTGAAAATGGTTTGGCTATTTTCCCTAAAGCTATACTTACATTTATCCTATGCTGCAGGAACTCCACTAAAAGACGTCTACCCAAGAAAGATATGCATGTGTGTGTGTGTGTGTGTGTGTGTGTGTGTGTGTATTTTAAAGACTGTACACAGATGTTTCTAGAAATGCTTTTCATAATAACTCCAAACTGAAAAACTGGAAACAACCTAAAAGTTTATCAATCAGAGATTTTTTAAACTGTGCTACATTCACAAAATAGACTACTACTTAACAATGAAAAGGGATAAACCATTGATACATACAACAGCAGTGGTGAATTTTACACTGTGCTGAGTTAAAGAATAAGTTCTCTAGGATTTCATCCATGTGATGTTCTACTACAGGCAAAACTAATCTACGATGGAAAAAATCAGAAAGGAGTTATCTTTCACAAGGGATATGACTGGAAAGGGAGACAGAAAACTTTCTTGGTTGTTGGACATGCTCTTTATGTTCACAGGAGTTTAGATTACACAGCTTCATGTATTTGTTAAAATTCACTTAATTTTACACCTAAGATATGCATTCCACATTCTGCAAATATTACCCCTACATCAAAAAAAGTGGAATATAAATAATATTGAACACTATTCATATGTTTGCTCTTTTTGCCGAGTTTTGAGTTAGAAGTTCTAAACTGTGTGTTCTACTCTTGAGCAAATGAATAAATATATTAAGAATAGTAGAAATCAATTTTCTTAACTCTTGGATAAGGGCACTGAAAATACAGAAAACAATGAAACTAGAATATACCCTGTAGTATTAGGCTCGAATTGGAGATGTCAGTATCAGCTCATTAGAGTTAGGATGAATGGATGGATGGATGGATGGATGGATGAATGGATAGATAGATAGATAGATAGATAATAGATAGACAGATGATAGATAAGGAAAAGCTATTCCTTATAGTGGGAAGCCAACTAATAAATACATGAAAAGCATGAATGTATGCGGAAACTAGTGGTTGAATATTCTGAAAATATATCCTCAAAATTGCTTCAGAGAAGAAATCTATCAGATACTACTTTAACTTAGTGATTAAAGTTAATATCACCAATATTGTGATCAATAAACATCATGTGCCTCCTAATATAATGCAGACTAAAACACATGGCATTAAATGCAATGCGTGATTCTGTTTTAGACCTTGGATCAGGATTTAAAAATAGTTGCAGAGAACGGCATTATGACAAATGGTAAAATTAAATCTAGACTAGATTAGATAAGAATATTGTATCAATATTAAATACATTGATTTTGATCATTGTGAGAGAATGAATGAAGATTTAGTGATGAAGGGGCACAATGTCTCCAATTCACTCCTAAATAGTTCAAAAGAAAAAAATTATGTATGTGTATACACACATACACACACACACACACACACACAGTGATGATAAAGCAGATAAGGCAAAATTAAACAATCGATGTTAATCTGGAGTGATATACCAAAGTCTTTGTACAATACTTGCAAGTTATATGTTCAGAATTATATCAAAATTTAAAAGTTACATAAAAATTACTAAAATAACAACTCCCAGAAAAGTAAAATATATATTGTATATACATAATAAGCACACAAGCAGAATGATGAAATTGAATTTGGGCAATTAATGGAATGAGCAAATTCTATAGATCTCTCTCTTTGAAAAATAAAACAGCAAAATATGCATTTCCCAGATAATGTTTTTAAAAGAATAACTACAATATTACAAATTAGAAAACAAACGTTAGAATTAATATACTGAATAAATTTTATTAATATAGTGGATTTCTATACCTAGACACAAGTAGAAAGAAGAAAAAGTCTTTCTAGAAAGATAAAATAGTGTAAGCCAACAAGACATCATTTCAAGAAAAAAACTAGGTTAATGAGCCTGAAACAGGTGGTACTCGAGAATGAGAAATGGATGAGAGTAAATAACTAGAGTGCCCAACAAAGTGGACTTAAATCTAAAGATCTGAGACTCTATATTAAGGCAATGAGGTGTCTATAAAGAAGGGTAGGGATTCAGTTGCTAGTACAGGAAGAAAATTAACATGCCCAGTACAGGAATATATTTCTAACAGGAAATAGCTTTAAGACTGGCCTTTAAAACACTAAAGTCAGTAGGAGGTCAGGCATTAAATCTTCAGTATGTGCCTACTACTGGGTCAGGCTCTGGAGATACAGTGGTGAGTTAAGAGTCACAGACTCTGTATAATGGAGGGGTAAGATATTAATCAAAAGATCCAACAAATGAGGGGTGAAATGGCAACCATGCAAAGGTGCTTCACAAAAGAAGTATGTGGCACTCCATAAGAACTAAACAAAAAGTCTTTTCTAGGTATCTGAGCAACTGAAAAAAATTATCAAGCGAGTGATTGTTAACTATCTAGAAAACGGAGGGAAAGACATTCTAGGCAGGAGGACTAGCATGTGCAAATATCATGTGCTGAGAGGAAACGTGGTAAATGTATCCGTTTTCTATTTGCTGCCACAACAAATTACCACATAGTTTCTTAAAACAACACAGATTTATTATCTGACAATTCTTGAGGTCAGATGTCTACAATGGATCTCACTGGGTTAAAATCAAGGAGTCAGCAACATTGTTTCCCTTCTCTGAGACTCTGGAGGAGCAGAAACTATTTCCTTGCCTTTTTCAGTGTCAAGGGGCTTTCTTTGGCTCATGGTCACCTTCCTCCATCTTAAAAGTCAGAAATATCAGATTGAATTTGTATCACACTGCATCACACTGACCGGCTCTTCTGCCTCCAATTTTCACATCCAAAGATCCTTGTGATTACACCAAGCCCACCTGGGTAAACCAAAATAATCCCTATATATTTCCAGTCAATTCTATCTGCAACCTTCATTCCTTTTTCCCATGCAACCTAACATAGTCACAGGTTCCAGTGATTAAGATATGGGCATCTCTCGGGGACCGTTTTTCTGCATACTGCAGTGAGTTTAGTGGATATCAAGAAAACGGGTGCAGCTGGAGTGCAGAGAATATGGGGAATGTTGACAAGGGCATGATGGAGAGGCACTGCTAACACAACACCATTAGTTGTTAAGCTACAAGAAAAAGTATAGACTCCCAGTCTTCCAAACCTATTTCCCATCCTGTTTTCCACAAAGTACCTGGAAAAAGGGTGATATTTTATCTAAAAACTAGTTGGAAGTTTCAGAGTTTTAGCTGAAGAGTTAGATATGCAAAGGCAATAAAAGCTGGAAATACCTGAAATGAGAGGATTATTATTTTTGTTTTCTTAGAGAAATGGAGCAGAAGAGTTAAGAAGAGAAGGAAGGGTGACAAGAAGGAGAAAAGATCATCAAAAAACCCAGATTAGATGTAGGATCTCGAAGAACAAAGATGTTAAACAGTCCATGCTCCTAAAATGTAAATTTCTAACTTATGGCAAAATTTTTTATTCGTAAGAAAGCCTTTGAGAATAGACTTGTTGTAGAAATCAAGAACTGGCTGCATTGCATCTCTGGAAGACACATTGGTAAAGAAAAATGAAAAGTGTAAAATGAGAAGCTGAAAATAATAATTTGGTTGAGGCAAAATTCCAAACCAGAGGTCATCCTGAAATGGCACAGATTCCCTCCCAGAAATTGATAGAAATCTTGGGAGGGCGTTCAAGGCAAACTGACCAGATTTTAGAGGTCTGAAAGCCCCAAGTTGACATATGACCTGCAAGTCTGCACTTTTCCCCTAAAACCGTATTTTTAAAAAAGATACCAGTTTTCAGTAGCATTTCAAATTCTCTCATTCCTTTTGCAACTTCTTCATCTTGCCAAGATTGCTTTTCCATCATTTTAGTCTAAAATAGTTCTTTGACTCAATAGGTGTGGAGAAAATCAAGGAAGAAAAGAGAACGTGTTTGCAAGAACAAATCAGAACTGAAATGGGAAATTGAGTGAGCTTGGGTCTCTTGAATCATCTCCCAGGGCAGAATGTACAGACAGCATGGAAGGGTAACAGACATTGTATTTGACCAACTGAAGAATTTTCCAATTACTTCTCAAGCCATTGGTTAAATTTTCTATTCTGAAATAAATAGTTGTATAGTGTTCAGTTGCTCCGTTCAGGACAGAGACTTTTACAAAGCAATCAGTAGTTTAGTTTCTTGAATTGTTAGCCAAATTGAAATCACTTTGGTGTCTGACACCTCATTTTTCATGAAGTTTGGAAATGAGAGGTAGTGAGAGGAGACTGGTCTCCAAGTTAAAAGGGTTCACAGCTCTAGAAGGAGTGAATAGAAGCCAACTGCCCCCGTCCCAAAAAGGAATGCTTCCCAACACCTACATATTTTTTCTACAGTTGCATTTTGCATGTTATTTTATTTTAAATAAAAACAGCTTGAAAAACTTCATAGTGTCATGCACTACAGCTCCTTTTCCTACATATTTTTTTCTGATTTCCCAAGATTTAATTTCTCTCCTCTCATCTTCAACTCTGTATTTATCTTCAATCAGAGCAGCTACTCCCCTTAAAAGTGTTTGCACTCCAAGCATTTAAGGGCCTCTAACAAAACGGTTACGGGAATCGTCTAGGCTTTGTACTTTACCTTGATTTCAGTAGACCTCTATAATGAACACCCAGGTGTCCATCCTACAGCCTACAAGTTGAACTATTACATACGCTGCTGTGGAAGAGCACCATTTTCAGTGATAAGGAAACGTAGTTTAATAGCCAAGAAGAAAGATTATGGACTGTGGTAAGTATTGACATAATTTGGTGCATCCATAAATGAACTGGACTTTTAAAATGAGGAATTGGGGTCAGTTTTGTTGTCTGTCAAATCATGTTTAAAGACAGGACTTATATACAGCTTTTAACATCTCATATCTCACTCTCATGTACAAAAATCATGCAACAAGACAGAACTCTCATTGAAAACAAGATTTGATCTAGACCACATGAAAAACAAATGATTCTCTCAGAGATATTTATGTATGCTAACAGATCTGGCTGCTCCCAAGTCTTCATCTGTATCTGAGAAATCAACATATTAGCACAGAAATAAATTTACCTTGGGTTACTATTTCAAGAGTTTGGTTTTTTGTTTTAATTTTTTTTAAATTCACTAGCCACCCACCAACCTTTGCTAAAGACTCACAGTGTTGAAAATAAAACATGGGACAAAACAACATCAGTTAAGGTGGTCGATAATATCTTGTTACTAAAGCCAGGATGGAAAGTTTCTGCTTCTGTTTAACCTATGCTATTGTCTAATTCTTTGCTGAATCATAAGAATATAGATTGAAGTTCAGAAATGACTCTGCCCTAACTCTTATCCCACAGCTCTGTCCTCACTCCTGCCCCAGAAGTTTGATTCAAAGGATGGCAACAGATGGCCTACAATGCTTGGGACTTTGAGGAATAGCCAATACTGTGAGGAAGAAAGCAACATTAACATAAAATAAGAATGAGATGAGACTGAATGAGAAATTCATAAATACTTTTGTAAATCACACCGGTGATCCCTAATTGAGAGGGTTAACTCTCTATAAGGGAAGGAAAGAAAATGAATACACTTGAGACCCTACAATGTTCTCTCATTTAGTTTTCAAAAAAATGATATCCACTTTTGTAGGCTCAGAGAGGTCAGGTTATTGTCGAAAGTGTAACTACAAAAAAGAGTGATGGAATCAGGATTAAATCCACAGCCACCGGATTCCAACATCTTTCTTTTATTTTTTTTTTTAACGTTTATTTATTATTGACAGACACAGAGACACAGAGCATGAGCAGGGGAGGGGCAGAGAGAGAGGGAGACACAGAATCTGGAGGCTCCAGGCTCTGAGCTGCCAGCCCAGAGCCCGACGCAGGACTCCAACTCACAAACCGCGAGATCATGACCTGAGCCTAAGTCAGATGCTTAATCGACTGAGCCACCCAGGTGCCCCAGAGTCCAACATCTTACTCTTCACTGGAACGTGTAAAAATGTAACATGTTTGTGCATCCACAGTGGGGAAAGGAGGCAGGATTTCAGACAAGGAGTGATGAATGTAAGGGGAGCAAGGAGAATGCAGTATCTCCAAAATGGAAGAAAGACATAATTAGGAATTTCTGAGCACAGAGGTCAAGAAAAAAATGCCAAGTTGAACTTCAGGATGCTACAGGGAACACTGATATGGATTTGTTTATTTATGTTTGTTTGTTTGAGATTTAAGGGTCACCCACCACTATGCTCTCGTTCTCAATGCTTCCTGCTTTGTAGACCCTGTCCCCCCACCTATTACTCTCTTCTTTTCTGTAATTTTATCCTCTGCATCTTTATGGACTTTTTTACATCGTCATTTAAATATCTGTGTGTCTCTTTCAACAACAAACATCTTTTTCTCTGCCCTATATACCCATTCAACTATGGCTTTAATTTCTTGCCTACTTCTCAAGCAAACTTGTTGAATTTGTTGTTTTTACCTCCTCACTCCCTGTTCGCTCTTCAGTCCGGTTTCCTGCTCCACCAAAACCAATTGCCAATATCTCAAAAACGCCAGTGAACATTTCCAGACCTCCACCTTGTTTACGTTCTCAACAGCATTTGACACTTTTGTCTCTTTTTTTTCTCCTGGCATCACTCTCTCTTGCTTGTCTTCCTATGTCTTCATACGTCAATATCCTATTTCAACCTGTCCTTCAGGTACTGGTGATCCTCAGTTTTGCCATAGCCCCACTGCCTTCCCTACTCCAATGACTACTCCAGGGTCATGCCCATAGCTTTAAGTACCAGTCATGTGCTGATGACTCTCAACATCTCCATTCTAATTCTCCCTCAAAAGTTTCACAGACTTATTTCCAACTATCTCCTGAACATGTGCCTTGGATATCTCATGGAAACGTGAAACCAAGCATCTCTAAATCTGAACATATTCTATTATTGTCCAAACCAGGTATTTCTAGAGATTTCCACATTAGCAAATCACTCCACTCTTTGGTTGTGTAAGGTGAACACCTGGAAGTCAGCTCTTGACCTCTTCCCTCCTTCACCAACCCATTCCTACCGCATCTTATCTGATCAATTGCCCAATCAATTTTACCTACCAAATATTCAAATGTATCTATGTTGCTCCGTTGTCACTACCACTATCCCAACCAAGCCAACATCATTTCCCACCCTCACAACAGCTGTCCATACTGGCTTCTCTGCTCCCAACTTTGTGCCCTTTAACTCATTCTCCACACTGTTCTCAGAGTCCATCATGTCATGTATCTTCTTGAAATATGTAACTAGATTCCCAGTCTGTTTTAGATTAACTTCAGACTCTGAAATAGCTTACAAAGCTCCGTATGATCTGCTCTCTCCCTCTCTCTCCTACCTCATCTCCTGACACACTCCCCTCCCACTCTATGCCTTATGACAGAACTTTCTGGAATGCTGTTTGTCCCACCACATTCCCCTTCCTTTGCATTGGGCAAACTATTGTTCATCCTCCAGGCCTCAGCATAAATATCATTTTTTTAGAGGTACCTCCCTGACTGTCAGGTTAGTTTAGATTTTGCACTCTCGTGACATCAGCATTTTTCTTATCATACTATTAATCATACATATATAATCATACATGATGGTAACTTATCACTGGATTGTCTCGCCCACTGGATTGTGAGTTCCATGAGCACATGTCCCACGAGAACATTCTCGTTCTCATTGCTATGTTTGCAAAGTAGTATGTCTGACACATAGTCAGTTCTTAATAAATACGTGTTGAATAAATAAACTCAAGCCACTAAGGTGGCTGGACATAAAGTGGTACCTTTCAATCCCATTGCTCTGACCCTGTTTATTCTTTGTTCCACTCACTATATATGACAGTGAGTACATGGTATATACAATGTAATCAGAAGTGCAGAGAATAAATTGATCAATAATAGAATTTTTAAATTCTAAAAACTTCTAATCATGAGATGTGGGGAAAAAATTGCTTACCACCATGTCATAAGATTACTAAGAAATAAACACAAGCTAATAGTCTCTTATTCAATTCATAGAGAATATTATCAATTCAAAAACATGTTTAATGGAAATAACAAAATAAAAATATAAGTAGCTAGACCAGGCTATAAATTTTGTTATTGTCAAAATGTTTGTAGAAAAAGGAAATATCTTAACAAAAGTTATAGCGGTAACTTTGGCTCCAGAAAATCAGACTTGGAGAAATGACCACAAGAGAGAAAATTCTAAATGGAAGAACTTATACTTCATAAAACTTAATGTGGATTTCAAAGGTGATTGAATCAAATCCATGGTAAAATTTATTAATCCCACTGAAAATAATTTTAATAAGATGAAAATGGAAAAAGAGTTCAAAATGGCTTAATTGCTCCTTAGAGGGAAACGAACAATAAACTAAGTTAGCTTAATGTTTTCTATCTGGAAAATAATATTTGGCAAAAGTTTATTATTAAATGTGTTAATATCCGTATCATTAAATATATATATATATATATATATATACACACACATAAATATATATCATTAACTTTATATATGTATGCATGTGTATATTTGTATATGTAAAATCAACTGTGTACACATGTGAATGTATATGTATATAATATATATACAATATACACAATATATGCATATATACACAATATATATGTACATACACAATATACACTATATATACACAGTATACACAATATATGTATATATACACAATATACACAATACATACGCAGTATATAAAATATATATGTATTGTATACAGTTTATTATACATATAATATATATCATGAAGATAAAAATATAATATATATAATAACAAATATTATCTATCTATCTATCTATCTATCTATCCATCTATCTATCATCTCTCGATCTCTTTAGAACAAAGAGCAAAATCAGCTGGGTCAAAACAGTTGGACCAAAAGTCTCTGTGGTATTATGTCTTAGTCCAACCTCACAAACTCATAAGAATGTCAAGTGAGAATCAGAGGATTGCTTGGTGACCACAGAATCAAAACAAAAAGAATTAACTCATATTGAAGTATTAAGAGGGAATAGCCTGAGATAGACTAATACGTCTACCTTCATAGCCAGGACTGGACAGCCCAAATATTTTGGCCTATAGCTGAAGTTTTCCAAAGTTATGTGGGTTGTGTGGTTTTGCTAGATTTCGAATGTAAAATTTCACCCCCTACTCCTCAATATAAACCTTATTTAACTCCCAATAGACAAGTTTTCTCATTTAATCACAAATAATGTCGAATGCAAACCCATCTTTGCAGCTTGGCTCCCTGTTTGGAATTTTCCCCTCCCTTCCTCTTACCCGCATCTAATCTGTGCTCTCTTTTTCATAATGTCTACTCTGATCAACACAGCCTCATATTTACATTCTATACTCCTCTCTGAATTTCTAGAAATTTTTATAGTTGATAGAAACGTTTCCATGGCATTTACACTTGTCATGATTTGGAAGAATAGCATTTATGGGAGGAAAGTATACTGTCTGTTTCTCCTGACTAAACAATTACTTCCTTGAGGAAATGGAAAGGTGTTATCTTAGACAGCTTTGTATCTCACGTACTCTCTTGTGCATAGTAAGCAATGGATGCTAGTGTTATTGCCTTTTAGAGTCTAAAGGAAATAGTTAAGATCTTCAGTGAGCATTCTATCATAGCATTTGCTCTGAGAGATGTCTTTCTCCATGAATCCTTAAGAGAAAGTGATAATACCCTTTCTGATAATTTTATTTTAAGAAGCCCAAACTGTGGGAAGTCAGACCAGAGACTGCAAATAGCATTTGTACAGACATATTTTGTTTAGCATTTAAATATTGTTGTTGTTTCTGACCTAATTCATCATCAATCTTTAAAACTCAGAAAAAATTTATATTAAGACCTGGCTTTATACTTTCTATTGAAAAATCAGAAGAGTTGGCAACACTTGCAAAAAGGTGTTGGGTCCTTATGGTTCAGCATGGCAGAAATTGCCCAAACCCAAGCATTGATGCCCTTTTTAGATGGCATTCCCACATCTCACCATTTCCTCCACTCAGCCCTCTTCACTAGTTTTCCACTGCTAGCCTGACCCATATGTGCATTTGAGGTTACTGCCTTGACCCACTGTGTCACTCTGAAGCAATGGCAACTTTGTGGCCCGTTTTAGAATAACTTATTTTCCTAGAAGCAAACGTCCTTCTCATCAGAAATGTGCCTCTGTTTTTCTGCCCTCAAATAGGTCAAATAAATTATGACTCAGATCCCATTCTACTGATGTCTGTAGCCATCCAAATAAAAGGTAGCATTCCAAGTATTCAAGGAAAGAAACCAAGCTGCTATTTATGTGATGAAATCATCGGATGGCTCAAGAAAAAAGGGAATATATCATTAGTCAGCCAGACAGACCGTAGGATCTGTAGGAACCAGCAGAAAGTTCACTAAAATTATAGCAGAGGAGCATATGCTTGCTCCAAGAGATGTGCAGAGATTTAGATGGAGCAAGGACAGATTACTAGCCCAGCTCTGCAAACACCTGTTATTGTTATCACACTCAGAATACCTATTTTCAAATGCTGTAATGAGCCATGAATGTCCTATAATTTCTCAGAAACATCGTACAGCAAATCCACACCAAACGACCCCAAGATTTCAGTAATTTATTAAAAGTTGGTTCATTTATCACAAGAATACATTAGCGGTGGGATCCAGAAAGACAGAAAGAACTGAGTTCGATGGGGAAACAGAAAAAATTATGTATGCATTTTTATATAGAAAAAAAGATGATATTTAGGGAATTTGGTAAACATCAACTCCAAGAGGCAATTGTTTGTTTCTCACTGAGGACACTGTAAAGATTTGAAGTAAGAAAAAAAATTGTATGCTCTTACCTCTGCCCCCCAAACTATCAGGCCGTGGGATTTTTAACAAGTTGTTTAGTGAAAAGGCACTGTCTGAAGAGACTCGGGAGATTTTAATCCTCTTGTTTCATAAGTGAGGAAACTGCAGTCCAGACAATGTGCTAAGGTCACGCATTCAGTAATGACTCAGTACCTCTTTCTGATGTGCAAAGATGAAGTATCCAAAGTCACTGCACCCAGAAAACTCACATTCTAATAGGGCAGGAACCCCAAAACAATATATACTCATGAAATAATTAATGGTAATGGTAATTGTTATCAGTTACGACGTGCTGCAGTGTGTCAGATGCTGTTCTATGATATATTTCTGTCACCTCATTATTCTCCCAAACCTCTCACAGATAAGTATAATCATCCAGACTTGACAGGTGCCGTGACTGAGGCCTGGGAGTTAGATACATTCATTGATTCATACATTCATAGTCAACAAATAATTTTAATTCAAGGTACTTGAAATACGGCACTGATCAAAAAGAGAGACGATTCATATACGTATATATGCCTGGTACTGTGGCATGAAGAAATATAAAACAATGCAAGAGGATGAGAAAGAGAAGAAGTTTTCCTTGAGAGGTGATACTTAAGAAGAGACTTAAAGCAAGTGAGCGAGGGAGCCATGAGGAGACCGGGGGAAGAATATTGAGGCACTTGGAATAAAAAGTGCAAAAGCCCTAGGACTGGAGTATACATGAGAATTATTAGCTCCCCATTTCCTAGTTCTTAAGGGATACCAAGATAAATCAGTTGTGAATCCTTCCCTCAAAAAACTTAAATTTACTAGAAGGGTAAAACAAATGCACTAATATTAAAAAAGAACACGGTAGAACAATAAAGGGTAGAAATAAAATTAAAGGTCAAAAAAGGTAGGGACTTTGCTTAACTTGGAAGAGGGAAATTACTGCAGATTGAAGACTGTACCTATCCCAGAAGTGACTTTTGAACTCTACCTTTAAATGTAGAGTAGACCCCTGGGAGTTGGATATGGGGTAGGTTCTTGAGGGTAAGGAACACTTTCTAATCAGCGGCAAGAACTTGATCAAAGTAGAGCATGGCAGAAAAAGTAGTTCAATTTGGCCAGAGTATAGTGGAAATGGAAGCGAAAAGAGAGGAAACAAAACATTTGGAAACACCGAATGAGGGTATAGTCAGTCCAAGGAAGGCACTTGCAAGTCGGTCATGGCAGGATTTGATGATTTATGGAATGTGGGGATTGAGAAAGAAAGATGAGTCAAAGAGGACGCTGATGTTTTGCACCTTGGTAACAAGAGTACAAGTTAATAGAAGTAAGGGAGTCAACAAGAAAGCAGGCTGGTGATCTCTAAAACAACCGATGTGTCCAGGAGGTAAATCTGAGCTCTTGCAGTGGTGGCTTTCAAGCATGAGCATGCATTGGAATAACAGGGAGTGCTTGTTCAAACTGATCGCTCAGCTCCACCTGCACCATGTTTGCATCCCTAATACAGTATGATTTGTGTTTCTAGCAAATTCCCAGGTAATTCTGATGCTGCTGCAACTAAAGGCCACCCTTTGAGAACCACTATCTTAGAAGAACATTTAAGTTGAAACCGGAAAATTCAGGACTACAAAAAGATCATCTGCGAAGTGTCAAAAAAAAAAAAAAAAAAAAAAAAGCCAATCAGAGCCTAGGGAAAGGTGACAAGGTTTTGCAAAAGCCACTGCAGGCATCTTTCTAGAGAAATGGGATTACATCTCAGCTCATCTATTTAGGTTTCTCCCCACTTTCACGGTCACACATCTCCTGATCTTTAAATGCCAATGACAGTGACTGTTCTAGGATTGAGAACAGATGTTTACAGATTCATTTGAAAGTGTTCAGGAAAGCACCAACCAATAGAAACATAATGCAAGCCACATATGTGGTTTTTAATCTTCTGGTACACTCATTTAACACATTTTTTGAAGCAAAAAGTAACTAATAAAGTCATGCATAAAATACATTCATTTCAAAATGTAATAAATATAAAAAAATATTTAGGAGATAACTTACTTTTTTGAAATAAATATTTGAAATCCAGTGTGTGTGTTATACTTACAGGCCGTCTCAATTTGGACTAGCCACACTGAAAGTTCTCAATAGCCACATCGGAGAGGTGGCTATCATACTGGACAGAACAGTGCCAGAGCTATATGATGGAGCCTAATAATAATGACAGAGTTAAGTACACTTGAGATTTAAGAGCATGAGTCAAGGAGATGAGACCGAACCTAATTTACATGTAACTGATCTTAACTTGTTTATGCCAAGGCAAACGCCAGTAAAAGGTACATAGATGAGATTAAATAAAGCTAAACTTATTTCTCTTTCTAGCCAAAATGGAGTAACAGGAACCAGATCTATCTTCATGACTGAAAGATTTTTAAAAAGGACAAAATATATAAAGTCATGGTTCTCAAATATTAAGTATCAGTCAGTGCAGAATATAATTCCTAAGAGAAAAGAAATAAACAAGGTGAGCCTTGCCAATGACTCAGCTCACTGTTGGGGGAGAGTTTCTAGGTCATGGTAGACTTCGTCTGAACTAGAAAATTATTAAAATAGGCCAATATCCACTTTGCTTTGGCTCTAAGGATGGTGAAGTGTGTTGGTTCAGATGGATGATGTAAATCCTACCCAGTTAAAGAGACTTATCTTAAGGTTCTTCTAATTTGCTACTGTCAGCTATTAACTTTATGAGTGAAACTGCTATTACTGAGTTTAAATTTTAAAGTTAACATAATCGGAAGAACACTCAAGTATTTCCTGGGAATTGCTTAGAGCCACAAATGTGATGCTGTGGATTACAAAATGCATTTCCTCTTTCTGCTAGGGCACATCACTGCATTTGTTTTTCAGCTGTCTATTCTACCCACCTTGCTCATCCTTGTCATAATTTTTTTTGGCTTAAGTTTTCATTTTAATTACAGTTAGTTAAGATACAAGGTTATATTCGTTTCAGGTACACGATATAGTGATTCAACAATTCCAAACATCACCCAGTGTTCGTCACAAGTGCACTCCTTAATCCCCATCACCTATTTAACCCATCCCCCACACACTTCCCCTCTGGTAACCATCAGTTGTTCTCTATAATTAAGAGCCTATTCTTGATTTGTCTCTCTCACGCCCGCTCTCTTTTCTCCCCTTTGCTCATTTGTTTCTTGTTCCTCATGCATCGTCACATATGAGCAATATCATATGGTATTTGTCTTTCTCTGACTGACTTATTTTGCTTAGCATTATACTCTCTAGCTCCATTCATGTCATTGCAAATGGGAAAATTTCATTCTTTTTTTAAAAATGTTTTTTTAATTTATTCTGAGCTCTGTCAGTGCAAGCCCAGCATGGGGCTTGATCCCCAAAACCATGTGGTTATAACCTGAGCTGAAATCAAGAGCCAGACACTTAACTGACTGAGCCACCCAGGGGCTCCAAGATTTCATTCTTTTTCATGGATGGATAATATTCCTGTGTGTCTATTTGTGTGTGTGTGTGTGTGTGTGTGTGTGTGTGTGTTTATACTACATCTTCTTCATCCATTTATCAATGGATGGACACTTGGACTATTGCCATAACCTGGCTATTGTAAATAACCCTGCTATAAACATAGGGGTGCAAGTATCCCTTTGAATTAGCATTTTTGTATTCTTTGGATAAATATCCAGTAGTGCTATTGCTAGAACATAGGGTGGTTCTATTTTTAACTTCTTGAGGAACCTCCATACTGTTTTACACAGTGGCAACACCAGTTTGCACTCCCATCCACAGTGCATAAGTGCTCCTTTTTCTCCACATCCTCACCAACACTTGCTGTTTCTTGTGGTGTTGATATTAGCCATTCTGACAAATGTGAAGTAATATCCTATTGTAGTTTTGATTTGCATTTCCCTGATGGTAAGTAAAGATAAACATCTTTTCATGTGTCTGTTGTCTTCTTTGGAGAAATGTCTGTTCATGTCTTCTGCCCATTTTTTCATTGTATTATTTGTTTTTTGAGTGGTGAATTGTATAAGTTCTTAATATACTTTAGATACTAACCCTTTATCAGATATGTCATTTGTAAACATCACCCCCACCTTGCATACATTGCCTTTTAGTTTTGTTGATTATTTCCTCTGCTGTGCAGAAGCTTTTTGTTTTTATCTAGTCCCAATAGTTTATTTTTGCTTTTGTTTCCTTTGCTTCAGAAGACATATCTAGAAAAAAGCTGCTATGACTGATGTCAAAAAAGTCACTGACTGTGTTCTCTTCTAGGATTGTTATGGTTTCAGGTCTTACATTTAGGTATGTAATCTGTTTTGAATTTATTTTTGTGTATGATCAAGAAAGTGATTCAGTTTCATTCTTTTGCACATTGCTGTCCAGTTTTCCCAACACCATTTATTGAATAGACTGTCTTTTTTTTTAAAAATGTTTATTTACTTTAGTGACAGAGACAGAGCGCAGGTGGAGGCAGGGGGTGGGGAAGTAGAGAGAAAGGTAGACACAGAATCCAAAGCAGACCCCAGGCTCTGAGCTGTCAGCACAGAGCCTGACATGGGGCTGGAACCCACCGACCTTGAGATCATGACCTGAGCTGAGACGCTTAACCAACTGAGCCACCCAGGAGCCCTGAGTAGACTCTCTTTTCACACTGGATATTCTTTCCTGCTTTGTTGAAGATTAATTGACCATAAAGTTATGGGTTTATTTCTGGGTTCTCTATTCTGTTCCATAGATCTATGTGTCTATTATTGTGCCAGTACCATAGTGTTTTAATCACTACAGCTTTGTAATATAACTTGAAGCCTGGAATTATGTTGTCTCCACCTTTGCTTTGCTTTTCCAGGTTGCTTTGGCTCTTTAGAGTCTTTTGTAGTTCCATACAAAGTTTGGGATTACTTTAGTTCTGTGAAAAATGTCATTGGTATTATTACAGGGATTGCATTAAATGTGTAGATTGTTTTGGGTAGAATAGACATTTTAACAATACTTGTTCCTTCAATGCACCTCATGGTAATTTTATTTACTTAAAAAATTTTTTTTAAATATTTATTTATTTTTGAGAGAGACAGAGAGTGAATGGGGGAAGGTCAGAGAGAGGAGACACAGAATCTGAAGCAGGGTCTATCTAGGCTCCGAGCTGTCAGCCCAGAGCCCGATGCAGGGTCTAAGCCCGTGAACCAAGAGATCATGACCTGAGTTGACGTCGGACACTTAACTGACTGAGCCACCCAGATGCCCCTGCCTCATGGTAATTTGAAAATAAGATATTCCAAGGAAAGGCATCAGTGGTGATAGTTATTTAGCAACTTGTACTGTTATACTCTTACTTTAAAATATGGTCATTTTTTGCGGCAAATGGGTGGCTCAGTCGGTTGAGCGTCCGACTTCGGCTCAGGTCATGATCTCACAGTCCGTGAGTTCGAGCCCCGCATTGGGCTCTGTGCTGTCAGTTCGGAGCCTGGAGCCTGCTTTGGATTCTGTGTCTCCCTCTCTCTCTGCCCTGCTCATGCTCTGTCTCTCTCTCTGTCAAAAATAAATAAACCTTAAAAAACATATATGGTCATTTTTCATGTATTTAATTTCCTAAGTTTCAGATTTATTATCTGTTTCTTAATGTGTTGATTACCAGAACATTGGAATTTACCTAGTTGATTGTGGTGGTATTATAAAAGTTCTGGTTAAATTATAACGTAAGGATTTTTAAAAGCCAAAAAAAAAAAAAAAGAGAGAGAGAGAGAGAGAGAGAGGGGAACCCAAATGGAGCCCATAAATCTCCCTGAGTTGAGGATATTGTGTTCAAAGTCTGAAGAGACCAAGGCAGGTTGAGTTTGTAGGACAGATAATAAGAGAAGGTAGAGTTGCACACAAAGAGAACTCCAGAAATTCCTAGAGCATTCTGTGTGAATCTGTAGCTGTGAACTGTAAGGAAATGACCTAACACTGGAGAAGAAAACTCCCTGAAGTATTATAGGGAATAATCTGTGGAACTCACACAGACCTGCAAAGACTTTGTGTTCATTCCAGTGAGGGGAAAAGCCTTGTAATTCACAGGACATTGAGTAGAGAACACAAAAGCCATTGCCTCAATAGCTGGACAAAATTAGCTCTAAACTAAGGGTGTTCTGATCCAAGTCATAAAGCTGAAAAGTAACCTTCAAAAGTATAAAACAATTTCCAAATAATTTTGTGCCAGAACAAAATTTAGAAATATTTATATAAATTCAAAAATTTATGTAAATAAGATAAAATTCACAAAGTCTAGCATCCAATAAACAATTACCAAGCATGAAAAGAAGCTGGAATATGACCCATAATGATGAGGGAAAAAAATCAGTCAATGGTGTTAATAGGTTTTTGACAATGGTTTCCCCTTTGGAAGCACGTGTTAGCACTGGAAAGGATATGGATTTAAAGTTAGACCAGGATTTTAATTCAATCTTTTTATATGTGTACTTGGACAATTCACTGACCTCACTGAGCCTAGTATTCATTAACTATTACATGGAGATGCTAGATAATTACTGTGGTAATATAAATTAATAATGGCATATATGTGGCAGTATCAATATTTACATGTTAATATTTGAATTGCCTGAATATATAATATATATATATATTGCCTATAAGTATATAAATAATAACTTTATTATTTATTTCCTTTATTGAAATTCAACTTTTTTTATTAAAATTTTTTTTAATGTTCATTTATTTATTTTGAGAGAGAGAGACAGACAGAACATGAGTGGGGTAGGGGCAGAGAGAGAGGGAGACACAGAATCTGAAGC
The DNA here is from genome assembly GCF_023721935.1 of Panthera uncia. NCBI lineage: Eukaryota > Metazoa > Chordata > Mammalia > Carnivora > Felidae > Panthera > Panthera uncia. Next base: position 96,893,182 of record NW_026057580.1, read on the forward strand.
AGGCTCCAGGCTCCGAGCTGTCAGCACAGAGCCTGACGCGGGGCTTGAACCCACAAACTGTGAGATCATGACCAAGCTGAAGTTGGACGCTTATCCAACTGAGCCACCCAGATGCCCTGAAATTAAACTTTTTTCTGAAGGTTCCAATATCCACAGAGTGGAAAAATTATTCTATCCAATTTTAATAAATCTAGAAAATCCAGTAATCTTTTAAATCAAATTCTCATCTCAATCACTCTCTAATACTTATACACTTTAGGATACATATTCAGTCTTTGGGAGTGTCTTCCCTTTTCCTTTCTCTATTATTAAGCCCAAAGTTGACCCAAGTTCCCAGGGAGGTTCATCTGCTCCCTGGAATCAGGGAGGTGCTCAACAATGCCCCTGAGCCTTGGTTGGAGATACCTCATCCCTATAATCTCTGGCCTTTGGTATGGTCAGCTGCTACCCACTGAAGTTGGTCTAACCTCACTGGCCTTTTGAAAGTTGTGCTAACATCCATCATAAAAGACAATGAATTTCGTCATTGCCTCCAGATGAGAGCGCTTGCCTTTTTCAGCTTTTTATCTCAAACTTCACCTTTAGTCAATCGGTTCTCTCTGCACTCCCCTGCATCTTCCTTAGGTGCTCAGAAACTATCAGAGCTGCTTTCCCTGAAACTCCACCACACTTTCTCTAGAGCCCACTTACCCAGAAATCTTCCCGGACCATGGCTACCTGACCATACCCACACTATGCTGGCTTCTGGGGCTCTCATATTCCAAAACAGAGAGTGGAGCACAAACCTTTTCTGCTTTCAGACTCTCAACACCATATTGTCTGTGGTTTGCATTGCCTTACCTCTTCCCATCCTGGTGGAGGCACAGAGAATGAGATGTTAGTTCCCGTAGAACCCAGGTATCATCTCCAACCTAAGCCCAGTTGCTGCTGACTCCGTCCCCAAATACTTCCCCCAACTCCAGAGGCTCTTTTGGTTTCTACCCTGTGGTGAGAGAGAAGAGACTTCCTTTGTTCTAGGCTTTATTTCTTCCTGATTTATACCATAGCCAAACGTGTTCCATGTATTTAACTCTTCTCATATTTCTAGACACCAAGAGTCCAACATTAGTTTCACTGGGCTGAAATCAAGTATCTGTAGGGCCACTCTCAAAACTTTGTAGGAAGGGACTCACTCCCCACCTCTTCCATGTTCTGGAAATATACTCTCTTGGCCTATGCTCTCTTCTTCCACATTCAAAGCCAGCTTCAAATCTCTCTCTCTCTGCCTGCATCATCACATCTCCTTTTGCTTCCTGAATGTGTCCAATCTTCCTCTCCCTCTTTCTTAGCAGGACACATACAATGGCAGTTAGAGACCACCCAGATAATGCAGGATAATCTCCTTATCTCAAGAGCCTTAACTTAATCACATCTGTAAAAACTTTAGCACAGAAATTTAATATTCAGTTTCTGTGACGTAGAATCTGATATGTTGGGGGTCACCATTCAGCTCATAATAGGTGTGAGTATAATTTAATTGGAAAGAAAATCTTTTCAACAAACTGTCCTGGAACAATTGGATACCTTATGGAAAGATGGGGTGCCATCTCTATTTCATGCTAAATGCAAAAACTAGTTTGAAATGAATCATAGTTGGGTTTTTAAGTTTATTTATTTATTTTGGGAGAGAGAGAGTATGAGCAGGGGAGGGGCAGAGAGAAAGGAAGAGACAGAGAATCCCAAGCAGGCTCTGTGTTGCCAGTGTAGAGCCTAAAATGGGGCTCAAACCCACAAACTGGGAGATCATGACCTGAGCTGAAGTCAGACGTTTAACTGACTGAGCCACCCAGGCACTCCTGAATCATTGTTTTAAATGTAAAAGCTAAAACTATAAAATTTTTAGGATTGATACTTTTCTGAATGTGATGGTCCTCAAAATAGCAAGTATGTTGCTTAACATAATTATGTTGAGTTTGGTCAGCCTGAGTATCTCATTCTCTCATGCAAATATTTAATGGAAATGTTAAACAATGATGTTTTGTATGCCTCCCTCTTACAATAGAAATGCACATCAATTTATAAATACATACACTAGAATAAGACAACTTGATAATAACCAAATAAGTGAAGGTATTAAGGAAAAAAAAAGTTGAGGGAAAATTAACGTAAGCCAGGAAAGAGGTTAGTAAATAAACTTCCTGTTGGGACTCTCATACCAAGTGGCTCAAAATTTGAGCTTTTTATCTGCCAGTGCAAAAAGGGACAAAATATATATGGTATCCATAGAATAAACACATGTTTGGTACCCCCAAAGTCATAATTTTCCTGATACTGAGACATGGGAAAAATTTATGTCAGGTTTTTATGAAGTGAAAATAGGACCATACTGAACATCAATAGCAGTCTTGATTAATTCATTAAAGAACTTCCCTGACAATATCCCAGTACACCCCTCTGTGTATGCATATGGACGAAAGCCAAAGGACAACTCAATAAAGCCAGTTCTACAGAGGTTCCATTGCTCTGTCATGATTGAGTTTGATCCAGGGTGAATAGGTGTTATGTAAAAGAAAAGAAACAGGGCATCACATCTTTAAACAAGTTTGAGAAACATGGGGTTAACAATGTCAAAGAGATTTCATTGTTGTGGGACTTCTCAGAGACTTGACTTTATTAATACATATAGTGAATTTCAAAAAAAAAGAAGACATTATTTCCCATACTATCAAATTACTTTGCCAGGAATTAATTTCCCAGCCATGTTTCCAGAGTTCACTTTGTGGAGAATACTTTATTTTAGAGATCTGTAGGGGCTAACATTTTGTCAGACGTTTTGATTAAAATTGATCCAAAGAAATAATACATCTATGTAAGTGCTACCCCTTATGCCAAATTGGAGATATGTATTGTGAATGAACTGTAGACTTTAAACCATGAAAGAAGGTCAGAAGCAACCTCAGTTCTAGCACTTACTACTACAACAGAGGGGCAACACCCAGAAGACATTGCATTTTTCTGATGAATGGACAAGAGACTCTCTTGAAAACTAGTCACCAATAGATATGTCTATATGAAGAAATACTGATGTGGAGTTTGGCAAAATGTGTATAGATCTGAAGAGTTTTTTCCAGTGGCATGAGAAAAGTTAACGAATCAAAGGCTTTCATTTGGTTGGGAATAAAAACAATTTTAAATCAGAACCTAACAACGACAGTTAAAAAAAAAAGGCTTTAGCAAAAGACAAAACCTTCAAAACAACCACACTATAACAGAATAAAAAATTAATTGCTGTGAAAGTAAAAGCAACTAATTCTGAATATGCAAAATAACCTCACAGATTCCCAAAACTCCATGCCCTGAAGCTTTTTGCTTAGAGAACAAAATGCTTCTCACTTCACTAAACTAGCTGTCTCTTAAGACATAGATAAGAACTGGAAACTGGGATTTTAAGTGCCTGCTGGGGGGTCTCAGGCTTTGTCCCAAAATCACTGTCTCTGAGGGCACAGTACTCTTGGTCCCCATTTTGATACACATAAGCATCCTATTAGAGGGGAGAGCACATGTTAAAATGACTACAAGAGATTTCCCACTGCTTGAGATGTTTCATCCAAGTGTCCCAACAAAGGTCAACAGGATTAAGCAGTAATTTTCAAGGGAAAAAAAATCATCCATGAACTTCCTTATTAGACATTCTGATCTACTGTATTGGATACAAATTATTTGCCAGACTAATTCTTTGTCTAGGCTAGTCTGTTCTTGCTCTGAAAAAACTGAGGGAGAAGCATATGTGGTTTACTTCCCAAAACATAGAGTTTCATCTATCATGATTTGAGGACACATGAAAAGACCTTTATGCTCTACAAAATTTACCCCACCTGTTTAAGTGGTGACTTTTTGCTATAAATTTAGAAAGATATTTTCCTTCAGACCTGTCTGATGTAATAATACATAAAATGAGTTAAAATACTCTAAGTATGGACTCATTTTTTAGAGTCAAACTCAGAGTAGAAAGAGCAGATACTTTTGGAAGTGGATCCCTGAGAGATGTTAAATAGGTCTAGAAAAACAACAAAATGGAATAGATCAAAAAAAGCAGGCCTAATGTCCTTTAAAAGGGAAGGGAAGCATAGTCAAGTCACCTAATGTAGGAAGGGGAGCAAAAATACCTAAAGTTCAGAGAGAAGAGTTAAGGCCAAAATAAAGATGAGGAAAGTAGATAGGATGTTTCTAAATTGAGATTGGGTTCAACATCCAAGAGTTAGAAGAAAGACTAAAGATATCCCAGATTCCAAGGGCACAGGTCAGTTGGCATCTTCCAAGATCAGCATGGTCCAGAGAGAAGAGACTAAGACTGACAAGTGTGGTCTGAGAGCAGTCAGTCCAGAGCCCATATTCTTATAAGAGGTTCCTTGAGAATCTGAGGGCTGAGCCTAGGAAAGCCTCTCTTCCTGTTGCTTGTAAGCATCCTGCATAGGATGGCTTGAAATGGACAGGAGTCAGAGAGAAGCCTGTCTCCATAGGTTACTTTTATCCTTTAACCATGGTGCAAAAGGGAATCTCAAGGAGAGTTCAAATAAGCGTTACAAGTGACACTGATAATTTTATCTTATCAAAAATGCATGGCTACGTTTGCCCTTGATTTATTTTCTGAACTCTTTTCTTTCAAAATATTGAACTCTGAGACTAGGACAGTCTAATCCTGATCTTCAATCCACTCTCCTTTCTCATCAAATCTCCTCTTTAATAGTGTTACACTTCAGTCCTCTGATCTTTCCATACTGGCTCTTCTCATTTGTTCAACTCCCTGTCCAGCATGAACCAACTTTTCTCTCTGAATTCTTACCAGAACCCTCCTGTGCTACACCCCACTAAACCTAGCAACCCTCCTCTCTTGGGTCAACTGAGCCATCTGTTTGGTTCTTATATCTGCATGTTGGGTGCTGAGAAAATCTAATTACATCACTCAGCTGCTTGATTATACTACAGAATAATGGTTTCTGGTTTGCCAGAATACTGGCATGGTTTGCTTTTCAGAAACACACTTTTTCTTGAGCTCATCAACAAACTATCATGGCTCACTATTTCCCCAGAATGTGCAAAATATGTCAAGTGCTGTGATATATGTCAAAGTACTAAATATTTATGCAAGTTTGAAAATTGAAGAGCTCTTATGAGATGCTTGAAATGATTAAGATGCATTAATTATCTTTTTTACCTTTCCTTTTACCATAAGGATGATAGCATCTTAGAATCTCTAAAGGTACTCAAAAATAAAAATAAATCTGAACAAGAACATCTGAACATGTCAGCATCCATGAAGAACTCATAGATCTCAACACCTGCTAGAGACTGAACTTAAAGGAAGAAGCAGTGATTTCCTGTGACTACCTCTGTCTCCTTCCCCTTCTGAGACCTGGGATCACCAACATTCTTTGGCTTGCCAAGAGTTTCTGGCTGTACTACTCCATCTTTCCTCTTTGGACAATACCCTGACCTAGAAATCTATCCTCCGTCTCATTCCAGTTTGTTTCAGAAAGTATTCATTGGATACTTACTATATGCCAGATCCTACGGTGAGGAGATAAACATGAATATGGCAACTTCAACAAAGTCACGGAATCTCCTTTCAAACTTCCAGTGAATTGACACTTTATCATTGCTTTTATCATCTTAATTTAAAAAGGTATCATAGGGGCGCCTGGGTGGCTGAGTCGGTTAAGCGTCCAACTTCAGCCCGGGTCACGATCTCGCTGTCCGTGAGTTCGAGCCCCGCGTCGGGCTCTGGGCTGATGGCTCAGAGCCTGGAGCCTGCTTCCGATTCTGTCTCCCTCTCTCTCTGCCCCTCCCCCATTTATGCTCTGTCTCTCTCTGTCTCAAAAATAAATAAACGTTAAAAAAAAAATAAAAAATAAAAAATAAAAAGGTATCATAGTGGGGCACCTGGGTGGCTCAGTTGGTTAAGCATCCGACTTCTGCCCAGGTCATGATCTCATGGTTCATGAGTTCAAGCCCCGCATTGGGCTATGCACTGATAGTGCAGAGCCTGGAGACTGCTTCACATTCTGTGTCCCTCTCTCTGCCCCTCCCTTACTTGTGGGCTCTCTCTCTCAAAAATAAATAAATAAACATTAAAAAATATTTTATAAAAAGGTATCTTAGGCTTATATGCAATTTATATCAAGAGCAGGCTTTGAAAATGAAGGTCAAATTTCTTCGTTGAAAAAAGTAGGAAAGTCAGAAGGATAGGTAAACCTCTAGATAAGATCTCAGGTGAGTATGAGGAAAGTAGATAACTGTACACACTGGAAGCCTACATTTCCCATCAAAAAGGACCTGTAAGTGTATAGTAAGAGTGATGGGAACATGGATGAAGTTGGAAACTTTAATGAGAAAGAGATCTAGGGGAGCTGCTATTGATACGGGAAGGACAACATAACATGAGCACATTTTTAAAAATCTAACCTACTAACTTAATATGTTATTTAAACTGTCTTTTCTCTAGATCTGAAGGCTAGTTTACCCAAAGGTCAATGCTTGCTTCTTAAGGACCTTCCTTATATTCAAAAATTTTCACTTGGCCTCTTTCAAATTAAAATATGGGGCATTGTTATTGAACAGTTGACTTATCTTTTAAACTGTCTTCTGGTTTCTGTAATGTCTGAGATAGGAGATTAGAAAAGTGAATGGGACTCACCCTCCAGAAGAACACAGTCATGGGAGGCAGTCTGGTAAAACGGCTAAGAGCATAAGTTCTCACATCGAATCCATCATATGTGAATCCCAACTCTGTCATTTTTCAGTTAATAGATGTGAGACAAATGGCTTAACTTTACCGTTCTTCAGTTACCTTGTATGTAAAATGGAGATAGTTACGACATTCACTTTATAGCATTATTGTGAGGATTCAGTAAGATGCCACACATAAATATCGTTCACTAGAATGCCAGGTATAGAGCAAGTGCTACACAAATGTTAGCCACTATTCTTAACCCTGGTGCTCAAGCTATAACCAGTTAAGGGTATGAGAATGTCAATCACGGAAAGTGGTAGAAGTTTCGCATGGATTTACAGATTTACAAAAGATCATGTCTGAGTTTACTTCAACTGCATCAATTTTGTTTATATTCCAGAGAGGGATACCCATGTCCCAAGGCAGGGATCATCTGGAAGAAGAAGTCTGCTTCTCTAGGCCATACATCATGATTTACCTCTTGTCTCCTTTCTCATCTTTTCTCTCTTCTCTCTTTTCCTGGAAATTTCATTTATTTCTATGGCTGTAGTTATTACCTTAAAAGAACTGACTCTCAAATATTTTTTCCTGAGCTTCAGACCCATATTTCCCACTTCCTGAAAATATTTCTGCCTGGATATCCTGCCAACCCAGAAAACTATATCTTTGTCTTAGTCATCTTTGTGTCTAGCCTTCACCTATAAGAGCATAAAAAATATTTATATTTAGGTGGTTATATTAAAATTTTTTTCCTTAATGTTTTTTTTTATTTTTGAGACAGAGAGCATGAGCAAGGGAGGGACAGAGAGAGAGGGAGACACAGAATCTGAAGCAGGCTCCAGGTTCCAAGCCATCAGCACAGAGCCCGATGCGGGGCTCGAACTCACAGACTGTGAGATCATGACCTGAGCCAAAGTCGAACGCTCAACCTACTGAGCCACCCAGGCGCCCCTTAGGTGGCTATATTAAATCAAGTATACAAATATACGTGAATGAATGAATAAAAAATTGTGAGCAGTTCTTCCATTTAGGCTAAGTAAGGTTATTAGCATACTAAAAGCTTTAAACTATATATATCCCTTTCACCAGTCGAATTTAAATTGAAAAAGATTTCCTTCCATTGCTGACTTCCTTCTTCAGTTTGGAATGGATATTCAAAAGCAAGGTTCAAGGAAGAACCTGTTTTACAATGCAAAGTCAGCAAAGAAGGTTAATAGGCTAACAATGGGATAGAAAGAAGGTCATTAGTCTCAGCCACAACTGATGACAAACACATATCTGCATAATCACTGGCTCTATTCCCAAGGAATTTCTGATGATAGGGTAAAATTAGACATTCCAAATCTAGTAAATTTGGCTGTGCATTGTAGGAATCAACCTTCTTTATTAAAAGCATGTGAGCCGAGGGTAAAAGTGTTCTGAGATGACTGGACCAGGAACTAAACATAAAATATCCTTTCCTCCATTTTTATGATCCAAGACTCCAGAGAAAAAAGTGTTATGCCCAGAATTCGTGATCCCCAAAGACCACCAGGGAGCCGAGTCTGATGCAAAAGCAAAAGAGCCTTTATTCGAGCTAGCTCGAGCTCAATCCCCTACCTGCACCGATGCAGCGGTGAGATACCGGGGAGAGAGAGCGAGTTTCAAAAGGACAAAGGTTTTATTGGGGCCTAGGGGCAGTTGGTGAGGTAATGGCTGTGGCCTCGGCCGATTGGCTGGGGAAGGTTCGTGGCCTCGGCCGATTGGCTGGGGAAGGGTCGGAGTCCTGTTACTCATGTTGCTGGGCGTGTTTTGATCAGGAAGTTTGAACGGGTGAGCGGGAGGTTACTCAAGGGGAGGAGGCGTGGTCTAGGTGAAGGACACAGAACAAGATGGAGTCGGCCGGCGTAGGCCCGCCCTTTCAAAAGGTGAGGAAGTAAAAAGTTGGAAAGAGTATGTAAGGAAACATAACCCCACTCATTAGTTTTATTGATTTATTCACCAAAAAGTTCCTGGATTTCCAACATGTCTCAGGCATTGTCAGGTGTTCTATCAGATATCCAAACCAAGCCCCAAGGTAGCCATGGCATTCACCTATCCATCAGTTCTACGAGGACACACTTCTCTAATATTTTCAAGTCTTTCTGACTCTTTTGAAATATGCCCTCTCACACACGTGGGAGCACGAACCACTAGGAAACTTAAACAATTAACAGAAGCAAGATAATCATGAGTTCAGTCAGACCTTGAAAAATAAAATCACCCGTGGCTAAGTCCTTGTTACATGCCAAAGAAACAAACTGTAACTATGACTGCTGATTATGCAAAGACCTCATTTTTACTGTTCTTCTCATCCATGAACCATGCTTGGCATGGTTGTCTGGTACTACTGATGTCTTGGAGTGGAGGGGACACGCCTTTCTGCTGGTCTCCCTCACCAGGAGCACTCACTGACGTCAGCCCCATGAGTCCTATATGATTCAGCCTGCACTGCAGAATTAAATGTCAAACAGGAGCCAAATGGAGACTAGACACAGATTTTGGTTACTTGTCCTGACCAGGTTCAATATTTGCATAGATATCAGAGTGTTATGATTGAATTATGTCCCTTCAAATGCACGTGTTGAAGTCTCAACCCTAGTGCCTCAGAAAGTGACCTTGTTTGCACATAAGGTCTTGACGGAGGTAACCAAGTTAAAATGGGGTCATGAAGCCCTAATCCAGTATGACCGGCATCCTTACAAAAAGCGCAAGTTTGGAGACGCACACATACACAGGGAGAATGCCACATGAACATGAAAGCAGAGACCAGGGATGCTTCTACACCCAAAGAAATGCCAAAGATTGTCAGCAAACCACTGGAAGCTTAGGAAAAGGAACAGAACAGATCCGTCTCATGGCTCTCGGAAGGAACCAACTCTACTGACCCCTTGATCTTACGACTTCTAGCTTCTGCAACTCAGAGATAATTTTCTGTTAAGCCACTCAGTTTGTGGAGGTTTATTGTGACAGCAAACTAATAATACACAGGGCTCATGCTTTAAGCTTTTTAAAGTACTGAATTGTATCCAGGTTCAAGTGCAACTTCCTCACAGATATAAATGCCTGTCAAAATCTTTTCAAGTTTATATGTTAAAAGCTTTGAAAATGAGAAGAAAAAAGAGCAAATATGATCTCTTCAGAATGATTGTCCCCAAATAATGACAGTGTACGATGTGAAAAGCCCCTCTCTCTGGAAAAGTGTACCCTATATCTTCATCATTTATTTCCAGTGGAGACAACTGGTCTTTTGTTTCAATGTCAGATAACCAGGTTTCAAGGATCAAACCAAAAAAGCAGTAATTGGCACAAATTGTTGTATGTGATGCTTGTCATTTTGCACTACCTCATTTGTCTTATGAGCAGGGCACTGATGAATTAAAAAGCCAGAACAGACAAAGAGGGGCAAGTTTGGCTGCATTAATATCTACTATGAAATCATGGTTGTGATAACTCTTGTATAAAGTGAAAACCATTTAAATAAGGAAGACTTGTTTCCTTCTTGAAGGCTTATGATCATCACCATTAAAATTGAAAACAACAAACTAGGGCATAGTGAGGTCTTGTATTCTTATGACAGAAGTTAGGAGAACAGATTCTAAACGAGGCCTAGGAGGGCCAATTACATAATTTGCAAGGCCGAATGCAAAATGAAAAAGCAGGACAAGAGATTCATTGAGGGTACTAAAATATAAAGCTATTTCCTTTCTTTTACATCATGGCATTTTTATTTTTATTTAATATTACGCTAAATAAAGAAAAAATTAAAATTTTAATTATTAGCATGAATTGTACCATTTGGCTCTATACAGTGCACTGATACTTTTAAATGCAAATATAAGAGCATGTAATTCATATGCAAAAATCCTTGAGACTACACAATTCATATTTCATAGTTTTTATGTGCATAAGTATCTTATTCTTTTTTTTTAATGTTTTATTTATTTTTGAGACAGAGACAGAGCATGAGCGGGGGAGGGGCAGAGAGAGAGGGAGACACAGAATCTGAAGCAGCCTCCAGGCTCTGAGCTGTCAGCACAGAGCCTGACGCCGGGCTCGAACTCACAGACCCTGAGATCATGACCTGAGCTGAAGTCGGACACTCAACTGACTGAGCCACCCAGGCGCCCCAGGTATCTTATTCTTACCGGACAGTGGAAACAGTTTCATTGGGATTGAACTCAACTGTATTTATTTTTTTTATCTTTATTTTTGAGAGAGAGAGAGAGAGAGAGAGAGAGAGAGAGAGTGGGGGAAGGGCAGAGAGAGAGGGAGGCACAGAATCCGAAGCAGGCTCCAGGCCCTGAGCTGTCAGCACAGAGCCCGAAGCGGGGCTTGAACTCATGAACCGCGAGATCGTGACCTGAGCCGAAGTCGGACGCTCAACCGACTGAGCCACCCAGACGCCCCTGTATTTATTTCAATTATTAATGTACACACATCATACCAACATTCTCTACCTCAGTGTAGTGAGGGGTAAAGAAAGATTAAAAGGAAAATGAGCTATGAGTTTCCCCATCTTTGTCGTTCCTTCTGTGTCATCTAGACAGTGCATCATTGACTTCTCTGTGTCCAAAGCAAGCTCTCATTGGAAAGAAAAGTGTAGTCTCTTGGGGCTGTCAAGACCCCCATCTCCCCCATCCCCAGTTACTCAGTCATAGACCTAACACGTTTACTTTGTACCTGCTTTGAGTCTTAAACTCCATGCATCGTGGGTCCACCAGGACTCTGTGTTTACGGGCTCCATGTGCAATGTGCAAATGAAGTGGCAAAGAATGGTGCATGCTCCAAGTTCCATTGCACTTCTACAAATAAGTTCAAGGATAAATGATTAAGAATTTCTGTACAGTGACAGCACAGCATCAAATCACACTGTTTGCAAGCCCATAAAGACGGCCCAGGGTTCTCACGTGGCTTCTCCCAGGAACTTGCCATACCTTTGAGCAGTTGTCTAACTTCCATGGGACTCATTGTCTTTTCTGTGAGATATGAACAGTCTCTCATACCACTCACAGCTATGGATCTGTCCTCCTCATGGCATTTCTTTCCAACTTAACATTTTTTTAACAATCTCCCCACTCCTGTTCGCAAGAATATAAACTATGAAGGCAGAAAGTTCATCTTATTCACAAATGTATACACAGTGAATAAAACTGGGACTTAGAATACAGTATGTTCTCCATAAATGTATAATGAAGGAATGAATAATAAACACACCCTCTTCACCATGCTACCTAATCCCCCTCATTCTCTTTATCTATATAGTAAGATCTGGGATCAAGCACTTCAGAGACATAGTACATTGAGGCCAAAAGCCAATAATGCCTAATAATGTAGTTTTGATAATCTATGCAATTAATGCAAATACAGAGCCAAGATTTTAAGTTTGGGAGCTTTCACATCATAAAACAGAATTTCAGTTATTTGAAAATATGTTTTATTTGAGTATAATTGGTGCACCATGTTACATTAGTTTCAGGTGCACAACATAGTGATTCCACAAGTCCATAGATTATGCTGTGCTCACAACAAGCATAGTTACCATCTGTCAGCATACAACACTATTACAATACCATTGGGTATATTTCCAATGCTGTGCCTTTTAGTCCCAAGACTAAACTGGAAGGCTATATCTCCCACTCCCCTTCCCCATTTTGTTCATCCCCCAGCACCCTTCTTTCTGGCTACTATCAGTTTGTTCTCTGTATTTAAAAGTCTTAGTCTGCTTTTAATTTGTTTGTTTCTTCATTTCTTCATGTGAGTGAAATCATATGGTATTTGTGTTTTTCCTTCTTTTTTTAATCTAAAGAAATGGAACTACTCATTTGAAGTATTGCCAAATCTGTCACTGCTCTATTAGGCTAGTTTGGGTCTGAATTTCACCTGCAGAGTCCCCTCTAGATACTTGAGTCAGTGATCCCCACCTTAGACCATCTGGAAAGAAACAAAATAGATGATTGGGGAATTTCAAGTCACCCCATGGCTACAACTCCTTAAGCATTTTTTTTTTTTACTTTTTTCTCAGGGCCAGAGTTCTAACCAGCACCAATGAACTAGTGCCTGCACAATGCATGAGTAAATGTGGATCTTCTCACACCAAATTTCATTCTGTATATCCCTGACAGTGTCTTTTGGCACCCCCAAATCTTTGAGTGCTATAGAAACTCTGATAAGTAAAAAAAATTATAGCAAGGTCATAATATATCAGTGAGCTACCCCCTCTCCAGAGCATTTTTAAGAAGCTCTGGCTAGAGGTTTGTCATGCTCTATCCATTCTTAGGTAATGATCTACCTGAGTCTGTGTGTGTGTGTGTGTGTGTGTGTGTGTGTGTATGTGGAAAGAGACACAGAGGGGAGAAAACATAAGAAAAGGGGTCATATTTATGAACAGGTATTATTATTTCAGAATATATAGATGATATAAATATATATAGTAGAATCAAAAACATTATTATGAAAGAAAAATACAGTTTTCATTTGATAATGATAATCTATATATGCTTACAGCTCAGGACCCTACACTATTTTATAACAAGTATTAAAAACCAAATCACACCAAACCAAATGCTTCAAAATATGTTTTCCAGTGGATGAGAAAACCAACATTAGTCCTAAGCACATGCTTATGCCAAATCCCTCATCTTGAGGGTTTTACCTTTCTCCTTGGAACCCATTTTAAAATTCAGTCTTTTTCAAACTGCACAAGGAAAAAAAAGAAACTCTCTTCAAATAAAATTAAATTTAGATGGAAAAATTAATTTGAAATCTAACACAAAGTCTGACTGTTACTGGTATTATTCTGAAACTTATGCCAAAAAAGTGGACATTTGTACCATTTCATGCCTCACATCCAATTTCTTCTTAAATAAAGTAATGGAAAAATTCATTAATTTTGTTCTTGATTGTTACCTTACAATGGTCTCATTTAACAAGACCATCAACTGATGTTATTTTATCTATTTCATGGTTTCCACTGAGGTTAAATTTCTATTACAAACTTCAATATGTGCTATTGTCCAGACAAAATTTCTATTTGCTGACTTGTTTGTTTGAATAACTGCAATAGCGTGATACCCTTGGGACAGTAATTTGTTTAACGCCCCTCTAAAATCTTGCAATTTTTTTCCCAGGGTAAGGACAAGTGGTCTGAAGAAGGCATTAGACTCTACCTACCTTCTTGCTTGACAGGGATGATGGGAAAGAATGGGACACTTCCTCTTCCCAAGCTTTTCCCCATTGGGTTTGTCCTGTTATTTAAGAGGTTCAGGTTCTGAAAAGTCTCCACTGCTGTGTATCAGATACACAGATCTTGGAATTTGAAGATTATAAATCACCTACAATATGCTCTTCAGTGATGTGGGGAAGAAATCCTTTCTTCATTACCTATTCATGCAGGTTTTTATATTGTGATATTAATTTAGTTTAATTTTTTAAGTTTATTTATTTCTTTCTTTTGAAAGAGAGCACAGTGAACATGCACGAGCAGGGGAGAGGCGGAGAGGAGAGAGAGAGAGAGAGAGAGAGAGAGAGAGAGAGAGAGAATCCCATTCAGGCTTCATGCTGCCACTGCCAGTGCCGGGCTTGAACGCACAAACCATTGAGATTATGACCTGAGCTAAAACCAAGAGTTGGACGTTTAATTGGATGAGACACCCAGACGTCCCAAGATATTAATTTATTTTTAAAACTGAACTTCTCACTTCTGTTCTTTATTTCCCTGCTGGCTTCCCTGACTCTGCTAGCCAGACAGCAAAAGAAGGACCCAGGAATTCACAGAACATGGACTTTGCCCCCAGTCAGATCCAAGTTTGAATCTCTGCTGTACTTCCTGGCCATGTGACAAGCAAAGGAGTCTCCCCTACCATCAGTTTCCTCAATTGCACAGTTGCAAGGGTTAAAGAAGGTAATGTGGGCACAGAGTACAAAGGAAGTGTCACAAAAATTGTTATTATTTATTGTTAGTATTATTACTCTTTGTCTACTTTACTACCAATACATTAGTGGTATAAAAATTACTTGTATAAAATTTCTGGAGGAATCTGAAACTGTTGCCTGGGTAATGTGAGTAAGGGACACACCCACATACATATCCATATATATACACACACATATATATACATGTATCTATATGTATCATGCTATATCCAATTTTATTCCATGTTTCTGTTAGTCCTATGAAATAGATAAAACAGGTAATTTTCTGCAACTATATAAGTGAAGAAACCACAATTAGATCATTTAAGGAACCACCTCCCATGATTAAAGAGCTGTTCATTCCAAGGGTTTGACCCAGGCCTTTTAACTAAAGCTCTATTCTAGGTTACCTCACATTCCTAGTGCATTTAATTTCTGTTTCTCAAATGATTTATGAGCATGCACCAAGTAACTGTGAAGTGTTTGTAAAGTGGTGTAGCTGGAGTAATCATAGTACATTTCTACATTTCCAAGAAAAAAAAAGATACAGGTTAAGAGGTAGTCCACTGGAGGGGCACCTGGGTAGCTCAGTTGGCTGAGCGACCGACTCTTAATTTTGGCTCAGGTCATGAGCTCACAGTTCATGGGATCAAGCCCCAAGTGAGGCTCTATGTTGACAGCTCACAGTGTGGAGCCTGCTTGGGATTCTCTATTTCTCTCTCTCTCTCTCTCTCTCTCTCTCTCTCTGCCCCTTCCCCCACCTCTTAAAAAGAAAAAGAGAAAAAACGAGTAGCCCACTGTAATTGGATTCATGTTATGCTTCGAATATGACATTGTGTAAAGAAATGGTGGGATAAGATGTGACCAATAAAGAACAAGTTTCATCCATTTTACTCGGTTAAATTTTTGACATCGGCAATCTAAAATTCTGAGCAAATCCCCATTTCAACAATGAAAAGATTTTGTCGTCTTCCTCAGGAAGTCCAAAGAATTAGAGAAAATTCTTAAAGCTGGAAGACCTTAGAGACCGAGGTCAAGAAAAGTGCAAGATGTTCCAAAGAATGCTGTCTGGGCAATCCATTTCAAAATATTAAATGGGTTATTGTCTTTCAAAACAACACCACTGGGAGCTATATAATTATATTTTATAGATGGCATGTCTCATTCTATTGATATCTCCCAAGAGGTCTGAAGTGCTTTGTCACCGACTGGCTCCCCACCCCCAACCTCTGATCAATGACAGAAGAGCTAGTGGTTCTGACTTGTCCATATCAACTGCTTGCACACATGCGTTTGATGTACCTAGAACAGATTGCAATGAATGTGCTAGATGCTGCCCAATACATGTTGTACTTGTTTTTCACAGTTCAGGTGATAGCATATATAGATACAGATTGACTTTGGAATATAAAGACACTGGCCTCATGATAATGTGAAATATTAGCTTGCCAACTAAAGCATCAATTTCACACTTGGTTTCTACACATTTTTGCAGGAAACATTTTTGCACCTCAACCTTAGAGGTGGGGCAAGCACGGGGCTGGAAGAAGACTTCGAAGCTCTGCATTCAACCTTCACAGTGATTGACTTCACAAGCACCAACTGAGCACCTAATGAATGCTCCAAGATGAGAGCAATGCATTCTCCATGCAAAGAAGATTCCCACCAAAAGTGAGAATGACATTCACAAGCAGTTCCACATGTTCACAGATGTATGACCTGCTTACAGAGCCTGATCTTGTGAGTAATAAGTTTGGTCACAATGCTAGGGAACTCCCTCTGACATCCAAGAATTAGATGACAACAGGGCCTAGAAATGCTATGCATCCAGAACATTTGTGCCCTGGGGTATGCAAAGTTCTTGGGTGCCTCTATCTCTTCTGGTCCCTTGACCACCATAACACACTTCCTGTGTTATTCTAAAGTGTAATGGTTTTTGCCTAAAGAGTTATAAAAAAATGCTGGTAAGATTTATTTTGTTTTTGTCCGTCCCCTGGGAAGCCTAGACTAAGAGAAAAATATAAACCAGTAAATTTTCATTATGTGTGAGCACAATCGATCTGGACATAAAATGGAGCTCACTGATATGGTTGAAATGTCTGCAAAAATTTGCAGATGTGCCTTACAAAGCCATGTGTCAAGGTCTTTTGATGATATACATCCAGAAGAATGTAGTAAAAACATAAAAATTATCACAATCCTACTGAGAATGTGGGAAATAAAAACTAAACCATATATTTTGAAATGTGTTGTTTCTCACTCATAAAGCTTTAGTTAAGTAGTTTCATACAAATTCATCCATACTCAGCCTTATTTGACTATTGACATCTATTTGTAATTAATTTATAACAAGATTACTGAACTCCATTTCCAGTCACAGTGGACTTTCTTTCTTGCTGTAAACAGCTAGATAATAGAGATAGAAGATAGAAACTGAACAGTGCTCCCCCCTAATAAAAGTAAAAATCTAGGGGCACCTGTGTGGCTCAGTCAGTTAAGCGTCCAACTTTGGCTCAGGTCACGATCTCATGATTCATGGGTTCGAGCCCTGTGTTGGGCTCTGTGCTGACAGCTCAGAGCCCGGAGCCTGCTTCAGATTCTGTGTCTCCCTCTATCTCTGCCCCTCCCCTGCTTGTGCTCTGTCTCTCTCTGTCTCTCAAAAATAAATAAATGTTAAACAAAAATTTTTTTAATGAAATAAAAATCCAGATAATTTACACAATCATAACTTTTCTTGAAGTCATTGTAGAACTGAGGTCACAGAGTTACCAACTAACCTAAAATCTAAGGAAAGATACAAACTCTGAGGAGAGATAATTGTAAGCCCTTGCTTCCTTGAGACAGAACATAGGAGAAAGAGTTGCCAGAAACCACACAAATTGATAAAAGAATTCTTATATAGCTTTTAACGTATAGCTAAACATCAATTCTATTCAAACTCTTTTAGAATATAGAAAAGCAAGGAAGCTTTCTAACTCATTTTATTATGTTAGCATTACCCACATACTAAATAAAACTAGACCAAGCCATTACAAGAAAAATAAACTACAGGACGATATCCTAGCAAATATAGACCCACAAATCCTCTACAAAATACTAGTGAACCAAGGCCAAAATTATATTTTAAGAATATATCATGATCAAGTTATTTGGTCATTCAAAATGATCATTCAAAATCAACATACAATCAACATTCATTCAAAAATCAACATACAGGGGTGCCTGGGTGGCTCAGCCGGTTGAGCTTCCGATTTGGGCGCAGGTCATGATCTCACGGTTCTTGAGTTCGATCCCCACGTCTGGCTCTGTGCTGACAGCTGAGCCTGGAGTCTGCTTCGGATTCTGTGTCTTCTCCTATCTCTGCTCCTCCCGTGCTCATGCTCTGTCTCTCTCTAACTCTCAAAAATAAATAAACGTTAAATTAATTAATTAATTAATTTTTAAAAATCAACATACAATATTCAAAAACCAAAAATAATTATCAATGCACTAAAAAAATATACATTATTTGCTTGTTTCAATAGAAGCAGAAAAAGCATTTGTCAAAATTGGATATTCATCATCAAAATAAAATTCTCAGCAAACTAAGAATAAAAGGAAATTTCCTCAACTTGAAAAAAAACATTTATGAGAAAAACTATAGCTACCATAATACTCAGCAATGAAAAAATGATCGCTTTACCCCAAGGTCAGAAATAAGACAAAACAGGCTTTGTTATACTTCTACTTGATACCATTCTGGGAGTTATAGCCAGTACAATAAGTCAAAAATTAAAAATAAAATATACAGAGATTGCAAATAAAATGTCTCTATTTACTACAAAACGAGAATTTATTGATATAAAAAATTCCAAATAATCTACAAAAATTTATTAGACCTAATAAGTGAGTTTAGCAGAATTATAAGTTATAAGATCAATATCTACAAATCAAATGTATTTCTAGGTACTAGCAATATTTGGAAATATTTGGAATATTTAAAAATACCATTTATGATAGCACCAGAAACCATGAAATTAATAAATAAAAAGCTTAAAAATTATGTGCAAGAATTGTATGTGGGTAATTGCAAACACTAATTATAGAAATCAAAGACCTAAATAAACGGAAAGATACCATGCTCATGCATCAATGACTCAATATTGTTAAGATGTCAATTCTCCCTAAACTGTTCTATAGATTTAACACAATCCCAATGAGTTTTTTTTGTTTGGATAAATCGTCAAGCTAATTTAAAAGTTTATACAAAATTGCAAAGGAACTTGAATGTACAAAACAATTTTGAAAAGGAAGATTTAGATTAGAAAGTGTACATCACTAGATTGTGAGACTTACTAAAACACTACACAAGTCAAGATAATAGGTTGTTGTCAAAAGAATAGCCATATATTCAAAGGAAGTCCAAAAATAGACCCACACGTATATCAAATGATTTTTGAAAAAGACACCAAAATAATTCAATGGGAAGAAAAGGTTATATTTTCAATATAGTGTTAAAATTTAGAAAACAAAAATTAACCCTTACTCTCACTTCATACCGCACATGAATATCACTGTTAAATGTGTCAAAGACTTAAGTATGAATAGAAAAAATATAAAACTGGAAGAAAACAGAGGTAAGAAGTCTTTTTGACATTGGTTAGGCAAACATTTTTTAGACAAGACACAAAAAGAAGTAAACTTAAAGCAAAAAATTAAAACATTTGAATTCACTGAATTGAAAACTTCTGCTTTTTGAAAGACACCATTAAAAAATGTATTAGCAAATCACAAACTAGGATACAATGTTTACAATACATATGCAGATACAAAAGACCCATATCCTGAGCATATATATAAATTTTAAAAGCTTAGCAATGTGGTTAAACAGGCACCTCACTGAAAAAGATAAACAATTGGCCATTATACAATTGAAAAAATAATCTACATCATTAATCATCAGATAACTACATTTAAACCACAATAAGTTATCCCTTTATACCCACTAGAATGCCTAAAATTTAAAAGCATAACCACCAAATGTTGATAAGAATGTAAGAAATTGGAATTCTCGTACATTCTTTGTGGAATAAAATCATTGTAAATCAATTAAGAAAACTGGCAGTTTCTTATAAAGTTAAATGTGCACTTACCAAGAAAAATCTACAAAAAGACTTGTACAAGAATGTTCGTAGAAGCTGTCTTTTTAATGGCCATAATAAAAACAACCCAAGAACATCAGCAAATGAATGCTTTATTTATACAATGAAATATTACAACAATGAAAAGGAATAAATACACTACTACACATAAGAATATGGATGAATCTCAAAAACATGTTGAGTAAAAGAAGTGAGACACAGAAGAGTATATCCTATATGATTTCATTCACATGCAGTTGTAGAACAGAAAAGCATAATCTATTATTGCAGAAAGGAGGTAGGTGGTGTCCTGGAGCCAGGGTGGGTATATGACCTGCAGAGCAGGAGAGTCATGACCCCGGTGTGCCATGTCACATGAATGTGGACAGTCGTGATCTACCCTGGATATAGGCAATTAAGAGGGTGTATTTTCTGTAGAAATTTTAAAACAAGAATAAAACTAATTAAAAAACAAGTTGGATTTGTTTTTATTACTTCATTCTGTGGATTCTAAACAATGTCAATGACAAATTTCTCTTCACCACCAAGCTTTTCCACCATCTCCCACCCCTCTTGGTAAGCCAGTGGGTGGATGGAAATGTTGACCGGGGGTAAGTGTAGACATTTGTCAAAACTTATCAAACTGTATGCTTAAAATTGATTTATGTTATTTTATGTAAATTACACCCAAAACAGTTGATTTTAAAAGTTAAAAAAATAATTCATGAGGATCTTTTACACACAATGTGCTGTTCCAGGAATCATGAAGCATGTAGAGATGAATAAAATATGTTCTTATTCTCAAGGAAATCATTCTTTATAGGAGGATAGGTGGGTAGTCGGGGAACGATAAGAACGTGATAAATACTGTTAGTAGAGATATTAGTAAGAAAAACTAACTGGCCTCCACAGAGGCCACCTCTATCCGCAGGAGCTGAGTGAGGGAAGGTTTCTCATATAGAGCACTCTGTGGCACTTTTGATCTACCGTTGTCATGTGAGAGCAGAGGCAAATGAGCAACCACAGACAGAAAGAGTGCAATACCAATATGCTAAGATAGATCTTTAATTATGGCTAAAATTTGTGATGTGCAACCTGCTAACATGAAAATAAAACAAGTATGCAAATTACTGCACAAGGCTGTGACCTATGAAACATCCGGCTGTCTAAAATTCTGAGGAGGGGGAGATTGCTTCCGGATAGGGGGCTCAGAGAAGATATCACGAAGGGGATGCTATTCAGACAAAATTGTTTAAAAATGGGTAGAATTTCTAAAAATTGTGGCAGCACAGAGTGGGTGAAGGCGACATTCAGTGAGGCATTCCAGGAAGTAGGTTGGCATTGATAGAGATGCAAAGAGAAGAAGGGATTGAATGAGTTTAGGAATTTAGAGAGGTTATCTGGACCTTAGCCTGATTATCTGAATTACTTTAGGTTTCTATTTACTGTGATACAACAAGAAAATACTAAACTATGGAAAGACTTAAGTTCTGTAGGATGGTAAGGAACACATAAGAGAGAAGAGAAAGTTGGAGTTGGAAAAGTAATTTGTAGCCAAATTATTAAGAACTATAGACAGGTTCACACACCTACATGACCAAGACCAAGTATATTATATATTTGCAAGCAAGATGACACAGCAGATCTTGTAAGCACAGGGGCCTTCAAGCTGGGGGGCACTGATTACTATGCTCCAGCTCCACCATATCCCTCTGTGTGACCCTGTCAGGTCACTTAATCCCACCGTGCCTTGCTTTCCTCTGAAAAATCACAGGTTATGTTGATGACTAATTGAGTTAAGACAACCAAAATGTTCTAGAAGTGTTAACTATTAGTGTGTGTGTGTGTACACACACTGACTTAAATATGACCTTCTGTTTGTCTTTCTGCTATACACTCTGTGGGAAGTCATCGTTCCTGACAGTAGAGAATGAAGTCAGCAAGCATCTAGCATCTACCATGTATGTGACTTCCTTCCATCTGAGTTCAAGGAGTCAGTCTGATTACCATCACCACTTTTCTCCATTCATCCAACTCTAATTGGAACCATATGGGTGTTATAAAACCTTAACCTTGAGCTGCCTTCTAATACAGACAGGGGTCCAGCTTTTTAACTTCCGTTTTCCTTATGCATGAGATAGGAGTATTTCTCTATCAATATTTAAAAGCTAGTACCAAATGACCTTGAGTATAGTTAAATAGTTTTCTGTATCAGCTCATCTTTTTTGGTTTGGCTCCAGTGAAGTTTAAGGAAACAATTTGATGATAGAGCTTTTGGGATTCTACCGACTACACGTTTCTAATCTTAATGGAGGCAGTTAGTCATTTCATTAAATGTCCACCCGGTGTCTAAACCCCTTGGAAGAGTTTTTGTCATGTATGCTAGCCAGCGTTCAACTAGAAAAGCCTAACCATTAGGAGATTTATACATGTGATTATGCTTTAATTTTAATGTTTTAAATTTGACAATTGTGGGAACTGGGTAAGCAGTTTTTGCAAGGCTATTTTCTTCACATCTGATGCTGTTGTTAGAAGTCCAGAGGACAGACTATAAGAAAGAGAAGATAGTTATAAAGTGGAGGGGAGTAAGAACAGGCTGGGGCTCATGTACTTGGAGCTAGACCTGGAGGGCACAAGGATAGGCTGAAATTCATCAGTTCATATTGACTCTGGTATTGGTGGTATGGGTATCCAGAAAAAGTCAGGACCCTTGCTCATGGAGGTAAATACATAAATCTGGCTCAGGAGCCAGAGAAGGTGAAGAATCCAGAGAAAGTAAAGCAGATGCAGACTCAGATGCTCCTTCAAGCCAATAGGGTGAGTCAGCACATCAGTGAGGCTAAGGTACAAAGTGACTGCTGCTTCCCTTCTGCTCACTCAATCTCCAAAGAATAGCCTCTGTGGCTCATCAGCTGGAAACCACAAGAAAGAGAATTCTGGGAAATGTAGTTCATTCTAACCAAAGTGACACATTACAAAGCCGCCATGACATACAAGTAAATAAACTAATTTTAAAAACTTTTTAAAAAGTGAATAGTCTAGTCTTGGGGCACCTGGGTGGCTCAGTCGGTTAAGTGTCCGACTCCAGCTCAGGTCATGATCACACGGCTTGTGAGCTCCAGCCCCAAGTCGGGCTTTGTGCTGACAGCTCAGAGCCTAGAGCTTCTTCAGATTCTGTGTCTTTCTGTCTCTCTTTGCCCCCCCACTCATACTCTGTCTCTCTCTGTCTTTCAAAAATAAATAAATGTTTTTAAAAAATTAAAAAAAAAATAAAGTGGATAGTCTAGTCTTGAATATTATAAACCTAAAAATCTCTACTTTCTTTAATTTTTTTTCTTTGCATAAAGTCTGTGCTATTTGGTTATGACAAAAGAGCTGTGAATGGAGCATTCTTAATGCCCACTATGGAGAGAGTAATATCCCCCCTAATTTATTCCCTACAGAAAAGTATTGTCTATTATTGGTGTTGTAAAGCAACAAAAAACTGTGGAATCATGAGGCTGGTAGCAATTGCAGAGGTCACTTATTCCAGTTTTCTCTCTCTGGGTAGGTTTTGTGAAATCCTTGCAGACCAAGTTCAGGCCTCTCTCTCTCTTTCTCTGTGAGGTATCCTCACATAGACTGATTAACCATTCTTGGCATTATTTAACACTGGATGTGACTCAGTTTAGGTATCCATTAACTGAAAAACTGAGATAATGTGGAAAAGTCAGGCCTTCATAACACTTTTTAAAAATTAAAGCAAAAATAGTATTTGGGGGATTGGATCGATGAGATTGCTCAATAAAGAGCCGCTGGGATCATACAAGCAGAAACACTCCCAGTTTCAGCTGACAAGGCTGGAGAGAGGACAAAACGAATGAAGGCTGCTAGGCTTCTCAGACTCTACAAGGCAGGACCATGGAGCTATCTGACTGCAAATTGGTGCTGTTCTTCAAGAAAAAGGCAAAAGTTCCCAAAGGCAATTTGGAGATCATCTGGGTTGCCACTCCCACCACAGGGACAGGGTGCAAGTCTATTTCCTTCCCCATTTCAGAGGCCAAGGCCCTTGCAAAGAATGGGCAGGTGCTCAGACAGAGCTGAAGTTGGGGGGAGGTGCTGCAGAGTCTCGGCCTTGACACTGTGACCTCAGTAGGTTTGAAAGATGGGACAATGAACCAAAAAGGATTATCCTCTAGACTTAAGGTCTTTTTTAAAAACGTTTATTTATTTATTTATTTATTTATTTATTTAGAATCTCAAGCAGGCTCAGCACTACTCAGAGCTCAATCCCATGAACTGTGAGATCATGACCTGAATCAAAATCAAGAGTCAGATGCTCAACTGATTGAGCCACCCAGGTGCCCTAGACTTAAGGTCTCATGGAAGTTGCCTTGCTATGTTTGGTTTTGCCTGGGACCTGTCACCCCTTTATGCCTTCCCACCCTTCCTTTTGGGAAGGAGAATATCCATCCAATGCCTGTCCCACCATTATATTTCGGAAGCAGATGATTTGTCTAGCTTTGCAGGTTTACAGGTGGAAGAACAAAATTTTGTCTTAGGATGAATCACATCTCAAGTCTCACCTATACCAGATTTAGATGATGTTAAGATGAGACTTTGGATTTTAGACTTTAAAGATGGTGCTAGAATGGGTTAAAACTTTGGGGGCTGTTGAGGTGGAGGGGTTATATTTGCATGTGAGAAGACTCTGAATTATGGTTGCCAGGGGAAGAATGCCATGGACTGAATGCTTGTGTCCCCACAACATTTATATTTTAAAGCCCTAATCCTCCCTGTGACTATATTTGGAGATAGGTGAGGAGGTGACAAGGGTTAAAGGAGGTCATAAGGGTGATGCTTTTATAAGACAAAGAAGAGACACCGGAGCTGTCATTCTTTCTGCAGTGTGAGCACACAGCACGAAGCTGCCTTCTACAAGCCAGAAAGAGAGTCTCCCCGGAAACCGAATCTGCTGACAGCTTGATCTTGAACTTCCCAGTCTCCAGAACTGTGAGAAATAAATTTTTGTTGTTTCAGCCACCCAGTGTGTGGTATTTTGTCATAGCATCATGAGCAGACTAAAACAGTATCCATTTCATTTCTTTAGAGAAGCTCTAACTCTTCTAGAGTTAGCAGGGTAGCAAAGGATATGATCCCCGCCTCGTGCAGGATTCCTATCAAGACCGCATTTACTTTTCATCTTCAGTAATGCCCATGGTAGGGGTGGGCTGTACATGGTTACTGTTCTAGTGTAGCTTTCCTGTACAATTCTTACTTCAGAATGTGTGGCAAACAAAACCTCACCACTTCAAGATAGTGAGCTGTTCTTTTGCTTGCTGTGAAGAAAAAAGATGCAATTTGCCCTGCAAGGGCGCTTTACAGATTGATTATATCATAACGGCAGCTTAAGACATTAAAATAAAGCTTTTAGGGCCACCCAAAAGCAGTGGGAAGACAAAGGGATCAGGTGAGAGCAGAACTGAGAAGCAAGCCGAAGGGCTGCTAACTTCCTGTCCGTGATTCTGTTTAGAAGGTGACCACACTGAATATTGAAGCAAGCTACTCTGCACCAAGGTTCTCTGTAAATCCTTAAACTGTTAATTTGAAACAATGTCCTCTGCACAACTTTTCGTTTTAAAGCCTAGGAAATATGAAGAGAATGCGCCAAGATTTTAGGAGAGGGAGGGAAACCATGATGGAAGTGCTGGAAAATAAAGAAGAGAAATTAGAAGTTAAGAAAATTTGTGTGGAAGGTAAAATGTCTTTATATATGCAAAGGCCTATTTTTGGCAATAGGTGTTGAACAGTCTGTTTCTTATTCTACCTGAATAAAGAAAATGGAATTATTAAAGTTGAAGAGATTTAGGTTAGAAGCAAGAGGAAATCATCTCACTAGAAGCGGCAGTGTCTACTCACAAGATGAAGGTGTGGTCACTTGACTTTGCAAAAAGTTTTTTTTTTTAGGTCTTAGGGCCTGTTATGGCCTCAGCACAGACCATCTGGCCTTATGAGCCAGAGCAGTCATGAAAGTCTAGAGTAGCCAAATTGACCATTGGCCAAATGTAGAAATAGCCCCTATTCGTGCTTTTTAAAAAACACCTTAAGTCTAGAGGATAATCCTTTTTGGTTCAGTGTCCCACCTTTCAGGCCTCCTGAGGTGGCAGGGTCAAGGCCAAGGCTCTGTCTTGTAGAATCTGAGAAGTCTAGCAGCCTTCACTCGTTTTGTCCTATCTCCAGCCCCGTCAGTTGAAACTGGCAGTGTTTCTGCTTGTATGATCCCAGCCACTCTTTATTGCGCGACAGTATAGTCACACTCCCGGTGTTTCCTTTAGAACACTTTCTCCTTTATCCGCAATATGGACAGGCTGAGAATTTTCCAAATATTTAAGTTCTTCTTCCTTTTTGCTTAACAATTTCTTCTTCAAGTCATCTTTCTCCTCTTGCATTTTCCTCTAAGCAGTCAGGAGGAGCCAAATCACTCCTTCGACAATTTGCTTAAAAATCTCCTCAGCTAAATATCCAATTTCACCACTCACCAGTTCTGCCTCCCACTAAACACTAGACTACAGTTCAGTGTATCCTTGCCATTTTACAAGGAGGACCATCTTTTCTTTAGTTTCAAATCACATGTTCCTCATTTCCATCTAAGATTTTGCCTTTAATGTCTATATTTCTATCAACATTCTGTTCACGATTATTTATATATTCTCTAAGAAGACGGAAGCTCTCTCTCCAGCTCTCTTCTTTTCTTTCCTAAGCCCTTACCAGAATCATCTTTAATGTCTGTATTTCAATCAACAGTCCCTTTCAGGTCAGTCTCCACTTGTTCTAGTGTGTACCACACTCTTCCAGCCTCTGTCTGTTACCTCGCCACAAAGCCACTTCTGCCTTTTTAGGTATTTGTGAAAGCAGAACGTTCTCCTCAGCACCAAAATCTGTATTAGTCACGGTTCTCGAGAGAAACAGAACCAATAAGATGTTTGTTTGTTTGTTTGTTTGTTTGTTTATGTACTTAGTTACAGTTACTATTTAGCTTATTTACTTACTTATTTAACTTATTTACTTACTTATTATAAGGAATTGGCTCCCACAGTTGTAGAGGCTGACAAGCCCGGATCTGCAGTCAGCAAGATGGAGACCTAAGAGAGCAAATGGTGTAAGTTTAGTCCAAATGCTGGCAGGCTCAAGAGCCAGGAAAAGCCAATGTTTCAGTTCAAGTCCAAAAGCAGGAAAGAACAGATGTCCCAGCTCAAGGCAGTCAGGGAAGAGGACTTTCCTCTTGTGGAAGGGTCAGCCTTTTTGCTCTATTCAAGTCCTCAACTAACTGGAGGAGACCCACTCACACTGAGGAGAGCAATCTGCATTACTCAATCTACTGAGTCCAATGTTAACATCATCCAGAAACTCCCCCACAGACACACAGAGAATAATGATTGACCGAATGTCTGGGGATCCCATGGCCCGGTCAGGTTGACGCATAAAATTAACTATCACAGGTACCTTCCATTTTATTTCCATAATTTATCCAGATTTGTTGACAGGATAAATGCTTTATTATCTGTTTTATTGATTCCTCCAACAGACATTCATGAGTTACTATTATGTTCAGAGGTGTATGTATTTCTATACTCTGCACACAGTTCTGCCCACTCAAAGCAAGTCTTTATTTATTTATTCTTTTCAGTTACCACTTTAGCAGAAGAAGGGATAATTCATTTATCTTTTCCTTTGAGAGAAATAACATGTTTGGAAAAATACTAGTTATTGGACTACCTGTTCTGCTCAGCAGATTTTTCCAACACTCTGGGCTCACAAATCAGCAACTTGTGTTCTCAGATATTGTTGCTGGCATTCTCGAGACCCAGACCTGAATGAAAACCTACAGTGCAAAATATCTTTGTTTAAGTGGCCTTTTAACACTTGCAAACACAGACATGTGCTGATGGAAGGAAATGAGAGATGAAATGACCGGTCAGGCAAATTGTGTGAGGGTACTGCCTGAGCCCTGACCCTGTCCAGAGGAGGGCAGGTTTCCAGAGGCTCTTGATTTGAGGCTCTGACTCTGGGGAGGCGAGCAGCTTTTGTGTCATTAAAGAGAATGATTTGATGTTGGCCTTGTTTAAAGGGTCACTGGATAACTGTGACTCTTGACCTTGGCCTGCTTCTGCCAGATTGATGCAGAAACCAACCAACAAAAAATGTTGACTAAACTACCTTCTTCCCAGAAAAGCTGTACAGGTAACTCAGTCTTCTTGATGCTATTTAGATGTGGACAGAAGAGAGCCACAGTAAAGAGTGCCAGTCCCTAATGACTATGAGATTTCATGGCAACACACTGGATCTTCACACAACATGACTCCATCTAAGCTACTTTATTGATGTATACTTTGGAGCCCATTGTGCAATATAAGCCCTAAGCTATTATTTTCATTTTAGAGGAATCTATAGATATATTCATTGAATTTTTCCCAAAACTTTACTTACGGAGAGAAAAAGAACACCATTTCCTAACAAACACATCAGAGAGTTCTGTGAGGATAAATACATGCATAGGTAAAAGGTGACTCCGTAAGTATATTCTGAATATACAAAACCTTCAAGAGTTAACTCAAAAACCAATCATGCAAACTGAGTCACAGAGTCACTTTTTCTGTCACTGGTGACTGGAAAAGAGTTTGATTTACCCAGAGCAGAAAAATGCTTTGGGTAGGGACAAACAGGCACTTAAGTGGAAGAAAAGTTTTGACCATAAAAAAAGGTCAGTATTCTCACTAGTCTATGTAATAAATAGGTGTCATGGCAGAGTTGCGGAGGAATGTCAAAGATTGGAAATGGCATTCAACTCTTTGGTAGTGAAAACACCAAACTAACGAGGAATCAGAGATTTCACTGGTCCGATGAATGGCAGCAAAACTGTAGATGAGTTCATTGTGGAGAAAGGCAAAGTAGTGGAATGGTAGCTACAAACTGATGGGAACTGAACTATCATTTACAGCACAGGGAAAGGTTTGGGGAAGTTGTGAAAAGCATTCCGAAAACGTAATGTTTAATACTCTTTTAGTAACATGCAAGAGATAAATAAATAAATATTTTAAATAACTGACAAGTTGAGGTGCTGTTTTTAAAGCCCAGGAAAACATTGAATATCATCAAAGATGTCAAATCCCAAGCACATCCACTAACATTTGTTACATTTATCGAGGTTCAATTTAATACAATATGGAGTTCTATATTAATGTTATATGTCAAGCAAAGTAACCACACCAAACATCTAAAAATGCCTGAAAGTATATTTTCAGATATTTCTAAAAAATACTGAAGAGCGAGCAAGATAGTAAATGAGAGCAGGAACCCAAAGAGATAAAGAGTACTGAAGCCATTTTGGCCCTGAGGACATCTGCCAGTCTCTGAAAGCTCTGATTTTGTTAACTCCACAGGGCATGGATGTTAGAAATCAAACCCCAAGGCCAAATAGGGTGGAGAGTCTAAGAGGAGTCCCTCCCAACACAAAGGGCTACAGTCTCAGGTGAGGATGAACCAGATAAGTGAGGCCCATCACTTCCACCATCAATAGTTACATCCACAAGCATACTCTTGACTGACTGCACAAAATCACATCACATGAGTGGCCCCTAGACCTCAAGCCAAGAATCTAAAATTTTAGAGAGAGAAATATAACAGCTAAAAGTTACCCTCTAACAAAACGCTACAGCTAGACTGTCTGCATTTAAATACTGACTCATCATTTGACCTTGGGCGAGTCACTTAAGCTCTGTGTGCCATTATTTTCTCAACAGTGTATTGGGATGATAATAATGCCTCAAAGGGCTCACTTAAGAATTAAATAAATTCAAGCACTTAAGGCAGTATCTGGCATATAGTTAGCCATATAGAAGTGTAAATGAGTTTTAAAATCGAAGCATAAATCAATACAAGATGGGAGAGAGAGTTTGTGATTAGGAGGCAGGTTTTTTTGGGGTGTTTGCAACGTTGCTCTTGACCACAATGAGGTTATATGGAAGAAGTTTGTTTAATAGCATTTGGCAAATTATATATCTGATGTAAATTATATATTACATTATATTATGTATGTACTATCTTATGTATATTATACACTTTTCTCTATTGTGATTGTATCTTATTTTTTAAGTGGAGTAAATCCTGTAGAAGGGGTTCTCAAACTTTTTGGTCTAAGTTTCCCTTTATATTCTTTAAAATTGTTAAGCATTGCAAACAGCTTTCCCTTCCCGGTTGTATCTATCGATGTTTACTGTTTTAAAAATGAAAATTGAGAATTTTAAACTGTTTATGAGTTTATTTAAAATAACAGTGAGCCTGGGGTGCTTGGGTGGCTCAGTCGGTTAAGTGTCTGATTCTGGATTTCTGCTCAGGTCATGATCTCATGATCATAAGATTGAGCCCCTCAACAGGCTCCGCCTGAGCCTGCTTAGGATTCGGTCTCTCTCCCTCCCTTCTTCCCCACTCACACAGTCTCTCTCTCTCTCTCAAAAAATAAAAATAAAGAACAATAAGCCTATTATATGGTAATATAAATAACAGTGTGATAAAAATTTGTCACATAAAAATAGAAAAACCGGATTGTTCAGTCTGTAGGGCATGCAACTCTTGATCTCGGGGTCATGAGTTCAAGCCCCATGTTGGGAGTAGAGGTTACTTTTTTCATACATATATGAAAAAAGAATGTGTCACATATTACAAAATAAAAATTATAAGAGGAGTGACATTTTAAAATGTTTTTAGTACATTGCTTTAATATCTGGCTTAATAAAAACGTGCTGGATTCTTGCATTTTCAGCATTCAGTGCATTGCAAAATGTTGTTTTGGTTAAAGTATAGTACCAAGTGAAGTATCCAGCCTTTTACAAATATGCCTTTGGAAAGAGGAAGAATATTTTAATGGTCTTTTCAGATATTTATAAATATTTTTTTCTTTGATACAATACCAAAAATTGACAAGTGGCACTTTCCTAAAGGTTGGTTGCAATGTAAAATCAGAAATGATACCAATGAAATTTCATACTCCATTACATTAATATCTGTGAATCTAACTTTTACTTCAGATGGATCTTCTATCTATGGAAACTACTGAGTTAAGCAGGCATTTTATATTTTACATTTTAACCATCAATATAAAAAAAATCACATTCATTAATATCACCACCGATTTCATCAGTAACTTTTTAATATTAGAAAACTGTCACACTAAATGTGGCAGATACAAGTTTTCCAAAATTCTAATTTTTGCTTGAAAGCTTTAATTTTATAATTAGCAACCAAGAGTGATAATTATTTCCTTTGAAATGACAGCCTGATTTCATTAATTTTCAAGAAAATGTCTGCCAAATCCCCAAATCTGAATAACTATAGTCTGTCAGTTGTTCTTTCAAGAAAAAAAAGTGGCATTCCATGAAAAAAAAGCAGCTAGTTCAGCTTGCAACTGAAACCATCTGCTTTTCATACTTTGGTACCCAGCAGAAGTACTTCCTGTACACTTCCCATCTTTTCAAATCAAGTATTAAAAAGACCCGTCCTCGACAATCAGAATTTGATAAGTAATATTTTTTGTTACTTCATCGAAAGCATTCCTGAGTGAAATTGGCTTTCCCTTTTTTCTTTTCTGACTGCAAATGAGTGATTTGGAGGCGAAGGAAAACATCTTTGGCCTTTCACGCAAGAGTCTATGGTTCCTGTCAGGGAGACACAGGCTCTGGCCATTTGGAAAGTCATATGTCCATCGGCTGTGGGACATGCAAACACCCGGAGAAACCAGGTCCTGTCACAGCACTGTGAGAGCACAGGAGCCAGCGTTGTGCATCTTTCCCATTGAAAACACATGCCAACATTGTCCTGGAAGATACATTTTATACTTATTTCAAAAAAAAAGAAAATATTTGGTCCAATTTAAACTTAGAAATTATACCTCTACTATAATATTGTAAGCATTGATTCTGTTGGTCTTCTTACATATCTGAACTGTCCTTGGATCAAAAGATGCATTAATTTATATGTTCTAGTTTTCTGAATACCTCATACCTGGATCACTAAAATTATGTGAAAAAGACAAAGTTCAAAGAAAACAGTTAAGACTCTAATTCACAATAGAATTAATTTCATGAAATTTAAAAACATCTGCATCCTGTGGTTGAAACACTTTCTCCACTACCCACACGCACACACACGCACACGCACATGCATGCACACACTTCCCAGATGTCGTTTTGTGAAAATAAAAGCTTTACCTTCAGAAATATTAGCACCGTGAAAGCATGTACAAGGCTGAACATAAAATCTGGAGTATATATGCGCGGCTGGCACCAATGGGGATGTGAGGAGATGAGTGACCTGAGCGTGGAGGACGGGTTGGTTTATTTGGTGAAATCATTGCCATTCATAATATTTGAATAGAGTACATTTTGTATGTACTAACTGTGGGAAGAAAAATGTCTAGGAAAATTATGTGTAATCAGTCGCGGCAATTTTATACATTGTAAATAATAATAATAATAAATTGAATCTTAGGAGCATGAACTTTGGATTCTGTATTAATTTCCTACTGCTGTGTAACAAATTATCACAAATTAGAGGCTTAAAACAACACCCATTTGTTAGTTGACAGGTCTGTATGTCACAAGTCCTGGCACAGAGTGACTCTGTGACACCAAAATCTGTAAAAGTTAGCTATGGCTGCCATAACAAAATACCACAGACTGGGTGTCTGCTTCTGCCTCATTCAGGTTGTTGGCCAAATTCAGTTCCTTGCAGTTGTAGGATTCACGTCTCCATTTCCTTCCTCCGTGTCAGCGGGAAGCCACTCTCAGCTTTTTGAGGCCACCCACATTCCTTACCCTGTAGACAGCAATGGAGAGACTCCCTGGCATCCAATCCCTGTCAAGTCTCAAATCTCTTTCGTCAGGGAGAGCCCCACCCCTTTAAGGGCTCCCTCATGCTGAGACCTCTGCTTCTCCTGTGGGGCCTTCATGGCTGACAGGAAATGGTTCTAATCCTTATTTTACTAGTAAGGCAAGAACTGCAGCTCTCAGTCCCTCTCAGGTGAAGAACATGTGACGTAGGTCTCACTCAGCTGCAGTTCCCCACAGGTCAGAACTCATCTCTCTACTATGGCCACGGGTGGACATTTTTAAATGCATGTGGTGCAAAGAATGACTGAATTTTTGCTTAGTGGGAGAGTTTGAATAAACCCCTTGTTGTGTAATATGTATATGCAGTGTATCTGTAACAAAGCTAATACTTCCCTTGGCAAATGATTTAATTAACATTTAATTGCTTTACACCCAATAGAATGTGGGCTGCATTTACTCTTTTTTTTTTAAGTTCATTTATTTGAGAGAAAGAGAGAGAGAGAGAGAGAGAGCATGTATGTGCAACCAGGGGACCAGCAGAGAAAGGGAGAGAGGGGATCTCAAACAGGCTCTGCTCTATTAGAAGCCTGACTCAGGGCTCGAACTCACAAATGCTGAGATCCTGACCTGAGCGGGAACCAAGGATCAGATGCTGAACTGACTGAGCCACCCAGGTGCCCTGCATTTGCTTTTCTTGAAAGCTAATTTACAATAGAATTTAGTGTAGAGCAGAAGGCAGCATAAGTCTGGCTAGGGTCTAACATCTTTTCTTTCAGGCTTTATGGGGGTTTTGTCTCAGTGGTTCTCAGTCGGCTTCATCCCATGATTCATCCCTAAGCTTTAAACCTGTTGGCTCCTCTCTCAGGCAAAAACAAATCTCGAGTGTCAATGCTGTGTGTCTATGTGTGAGGCAAAGGAATTGTCTGGAGAGTGGCAGCTTGACATACACTCAGCCATTCTAAGAAAGGAGAGAGGGAGCTAGAAGCAGGATGGCAATAATGAGAACTGGAGGGCATCAGCTCTCACACAAGGACAGACACACACACATACACACACATGCAGGTAGGTGCACATACAACATTGTGACAGATCCTTCTGAGAAGCCTCTTCATATTTTTTGTTTTTGTTTTGCCAATCTCTCGAACTGCCTGCCTAGAATTTAACAGAAACATGAATTTTTCTCCAAACTAACACCAGTGCCAATGCCTAACGGGCCGAAGGAAGCAGCCAGAGCCCTAGATGCTGGGGTTTGGGACTGGACGACATCGGTATCTCAGCCATGCTGAGGGGAGGCACATCCAAGAAGTTTGGCAGAGCAGGAGAAAAGGAGTCTCAGCTCCTTACCTGGACTGCAGGTCTCTTAAATGAAAAGACTATTCTCCTTACATTTGTATCCTCATGACCTAAAAATGTCACTTCAAAATGAACTCAGTCAATGTCCTGTGATAATGTGAATTTTACGGTAAATGTTCCAGTGATAATGATGTTGACAGAGGCGACAATGATTACGGTAAAGAAATCAAAGTCAGTGAAAGAAAAAAAGAAGATCCTATCCTACGTGAGGGTCTACTGAGCTATGGCCCTGAGTCAAGAGAGCCTTTTGGGTCAAATATTCTGTTTTGTGGATAAAAGGTGAAAGACACAGGAATTACACATATTCCTCTATAAATGGGTTAAACGGTGAGCAACATTCAGTTAAAACAAGGAGGGTTTAAGGAATGCCTGCTATGTGCCAAAAACTTCTCAAGCACCACCACATTTAATGCATCAAATTACCTAGCACCTAAGTATTTTATGCCAACTTTTCACTTGAAGCTCATTCCAGGATGCTGGGCTTTCCAGAGATCATTCTATAAAAGAAGGGAATGGAGTTGGCAGCCTGATCTTCTATCCTGCGAGACTTCTTGCCCCTGTTCCACAACTGCTGAAACGCACCCCTATGGAACACAACTGGTGGGTCATTCTCATGGAGGGTAAGTCCAACCAGTATTTATTTAAGACAGAAACTTAGATTCCTTCCCAACGGTAATATCACCTTCAGCCAGTTGTTTGCACAAACATCTCTGCTGCCATCCAGAAATCCGTGCACATACTTTCTCGGTGCTTTCCTGCCCTTAACGAATGCTGTCCTTCCTCGGCAAGCAAAGCATGGCAGCCTGAAGCAAAGACTAGTCAGACCTGACTCTTAGTTTCTCTGTTCGAAAGCCCTGGAGAAGTCACTCGACCTTGAGCTAGAGGGACCTCTAGCCTCTGGGAAATGTTGTTCTTTAACCAAACCAGAAAGATTGTTGTCTCCCTTTTTCTTCACACTCAGATAAGGAAACGCCGCTGATCCCCTCAGAGATTCATCCTGGTCAATCAGGAAGTTGTCTCCCAAATGGCACTGGCAGTAAAAATAGAAGGAATAATTATTAACCTTCACATAGGGGTTCCAGATGGCAATCTGGCCTTTCATCTTGACTAAAGAGAAACGGCAGAGACAAAATTCAAGAGATGGAAAATGGAAGAGGTACTGCCTGTGGGTGCCTCAGCTGAGCATTTTGATGGCTTTCGAGATGAATCCCTCTCATGCACAACCGAGGTCTCTTCTCAGAAGGCAGACGGCAGCTTCACTCACAGGATGTTGAGTGCTGTTATTCCCGACCCCTAGAGCACATGTATGGCAAACGCGTCTCATTACACAAGAATAAGGCAAATAAAATCGCTTCCAATATTTTTTGGATAAATACAGTGGGAGGCCATTGAGAAACAGAAGCCAGATTTCACACATATTTAATTTTCAAAAAAAAAAAACCATTTAAATAGTATTAAGCTTTTCCACACATCCATATTGGCTTAAAATTCATAATGTTATGATTCAAAGCACTTTTTTTTTAAAAAGCTTCATGATTCTCAATACATGCCAATTAAAGGAAATGTATTGTGCGTTGACCTTACTCACTTTTCTAACCTTGTTGGATTTTAAAAGCTGAAAAGCATTTAACAGTCAGAGCCTGTGGTCAATAGTCAGGAGACCTGAGATTTCACTATTGGCTATGGAATTAATCAAATGCAATTCAACTCTGTATTCTCCTTGACTCACCAGTGCTAGCACTTAACTGGAGCCATTCTGAGTCCTTGAGGGCTCTTGAATACTAGTTGTGTTTTCCCTATTTTGTTAGAAATCTTTTGAGGTCAAGTTGGGCTTAGGAACCAGACAGAGCCAAAATCAAACTCCTTACTAATTGTACGGACCAATTACCTCCTTGAGTTTGTTTCCTCTTCTGTTAAGTAGGGACAATAATAATAAATGCTTCTTAAGATTCTCATGAGGAATTTTAACTAATATATGTAACATAATAGGGGTTCCATTAATGGTAATTTATTTTTATTGTTATTGTTTTTTTCCCCTCTGGTAATTAATTTCTTCTGCCAGACAATATATTGTCTCTCCTACTTCTTATATTTTCATCCATTGAAATTCTACCTATTAGCCAATGTCTTTTCTCAAGTATATGCTCTCCATGCTGCCTTCTCCAATCCCCACAGCTAGAAGTGAATGTTCTGATCCTAGGCCACTTCTTTTAAATATCCCATGGAGCATTTGTCACTCAGTGCTTTGTACTGGAGCTTGGTTACTTCCCCCCCCCCCCAAAACCCTGTCATCCTAATTAGAATGATAGCCTCTAGAGGGCAAGAAGCAAAATGTTCCTCCCTTAAATTACTTCTTGAAAGTGTGTTGAATGAATATGCATATACTCTTATAATGTTGTTTGGTTTATATAGTAATTTGTTGAATCTAAGCAGAAATAATTTTTTATTTCAGCTTTTTTTTTTTCAATTTTAGCACTTAGCTATTCCAGGTCAGTAAATATATCTTTGTCCTGAAGTTACCACATAATGGTTGAAGTCAGAAAGAAAAAATATATTGCCAGAAAACCTTATTCCTTTGCTCTGACAGGCACTATAGCTGTCAATCTTTGATTGCCTGTAGAAAAACATAATTCCTTCCAGATCTAGGTGGTAACACTTCCAAGACAATGGGCAACACAGCCATAAAACCCCCACCAAGCCCCTTTGCCTTTTTCTGCTTCCTCTTTCTCACCTGCAAAATGGGTGGGGGGATATGATCAGATGATCTTTTAAGGGAGTTTCCTTCTCTAAAAAGTTTTAGTTTGCCATTCTTAAAATGAGAGCATTGAACTTGGTGACCTCGAGTTTTCCTTTCTATGGTGTGATTCTTTGCCACCTGCTCTTTCCTAGACTACATAGGGTCCCAATAAGAATAACTAAAATTAATTTTTCAGGTGTTGCATCCACTATTCAAGAATTTCCTAGCTACTTCTGAGCGTTCCCCTGGGGTTTCTCATATGTGTTAATAACCAAGTTTCTCCACTACCTAAGGATTCTCTTACCATTTTCCCTTATTATAACCTTGTCTTCAGTTGCTCCTGCTTCTCATAAAGCTACCTGTGCTGTTGGAGTGTTACTGTTTCAGCACATGTTTTGCCTTGACTCTCTCGTCTTTTAAATTAAATACATCTCATTGTCTTTAAAATGAACTACACCTTGAATGTTCTTATGCAAAGCTAGGGGTGAGCGAGTCTAGGATACACATAAGTTAGACTACCAAAAGAGACACTCATTCTATAATGGTAAGGTAATTTAGATGTACTGTAAGATGTTTGGTCATTAAAAATGTTAATATAAAAGTGTAACAAAATAATTCGTATTAGAAATCCCTGAATACAGCCAGGAATGAAGGGAATTGGTCATCACTGCAGTTTGAATGATCCAAATGATTTTATGATTATTAGTGTAATTATTAAAAAGATGGCATCAACTTGGCTAGGCCACCTTGGATACTGTACTGCCGGTAGGTTGAAGATTCTCTACCAGTACCTGTATGGAAAATAATTGAGATAATCGTGCAGGGAAGAGTTTCTGCTTTTCTTCATTCATGCGAATAATATGTGGGATGCATATTCCAACCTCCACAAACAAGGAGTCTTAGGTGCCCAAACCCATTGTCCAACCGTTATTCCACATTGACAAAAATTTGGAAGAAGGTCAAAGATTCAAATTTTAAGCCAGGGTACTAGAGATTGGAGCATTCACAGAAAGGAACAAAGAAGTTACTAAAATTTTTTGGCTTCAGTGGAATGTCACTTTGGGGAATTTTCCTTTGGATTGCTTTTCTTGTGACAGGAAGGTAGTGGTGTCAGACGCTTGGGAGAAAGTGTGCTCTCAGCTGCTGAGTGATGAGATCTTGCAAACGAAGCTTCAAGAAGAAGTTGATGGTGACAAGACTGTCAACAATCCCCCTGTCCAACTTCTAACCTGGGTAATAGATTCTTCAGAGATAATTCGTACTACAAATCATTATCTGCATAAAAGTTTAGAGCCAAAACCTCTGCTAGTACTGGCATGTTGATTTTCCCAGGGGGTCCCGTCTGCTTGCTTTCCTAAGGACTTGCGAAGAGAGTAGGCAGATGGTGGAGAACTCTGGGTTTTAGGATTCTCACCAATTCTTTCTATCATTAAAGACCCTACTAATACCTACTATGTGCCTGGCACTGGGCTAAGCACTAGAAAGATGGGGAAATATCCAGGCAAAGTCATTGCTGAGAGTCGTCGCTTGGCCGCAATTACCAAAGGCTGGGGTCCCTTCAGGACCCCTACCTGCGACCTGAACAAGAGGTCCGGTTGCATCAGATGGTGGGTGCTCACCACCTCGTGCAATGTGCCTCCTGCCCTATGAGCTGTGGCAGGAACCCTATAGCTACACAGAAAACCACAGTGACTTACTCTCTGTCTGATGTGCTTGCTGCTTTGCTAGGAAAGAAAAAGAGAGATTTGAGCCAACTGAAGAATATAGGTGACAAATAGGTTGCAAAGAGAGGACTGTTTTTTGTTGTTGTTGTTGTTGTTGTTGTTGTTTTTGTTGTTAAAGGAAAGTGTTTTACTCTGAAGTATTTTCCCTTAGAAAAGCTGGATCCTTGTCTTTTCTCCACCCACTATTCTTTAATGAATTTATAAGAACCCTTTAGAGGGGGTGACATTCTGGCTATCAGAGCACTGTATGTTTCTATTCTTGAGTTAAGGAAGCCTGTGCAACTAGCAAGACAGGTTGTGGAGCTATAAGAGAGACTTACAAGAACACACAGAGAGCTTATTATGAGCAAGATGAAGCATTGAGTGATGGTCAGCATTTCTGAGAAATTCCAGGAAGAAAAACACTTGGCACTGAGATGGAAAAATAATAACGCAGTAGTAGTATTTCTATCCCTCACCTAACCTCTTACCCCATCCCTCTTCCTATGAGCAACTCGCTGTGCCCATTTTCCCACTGGAGGAGAAAACATTGACTTAGGTAAAACAGCCGTTCTTTGAGCATTCAAGGTTGCACAAGTGCTAATAAATGCTGTCCTTGTTACTTCAAATCATTTCCCCAGGGTATTTGTCATTTGTATACTGAGACATTCTGACAGCCATTTGGCACTTGCATTTTGTCATGTTGTAATGGAGTACATTTCCATTGCATTCAATATTTTTTCACTCCAATTACATGTGCTGAATCAAACCCTCACTATAGTAAAATTTGTCTGAAGCCCTCCCTAGAGCCAAGATCCACCAGAGAACCTTGCTCTGGTAAGTGCCAGTGGGTCTGTATAGTGGCTTCCTCTTGATTTGAAGAGTAGCTGATTTGATTTGGTCTCTTATTTGAGAGTGAACCAGATCATTTGCATTGTAAATAAAACCATTTCTTGTCTTTATTTCCTTCATTTTTGATTGCTTTTGGCTGCGTAACTTGGATAATTTAATCATGGGCCATATGAAAGAGAGCAGGGAAAGATTTTAAATAAGTTTAGGAGAGAGCTCAAAGCAAATCTATGGCAATAACAGATGAGTAAAGCATCTCTGGTTTCAGACTTTGTGAGCATTATATGGCACATGAGTTATCATCTCTGCTTCAAGAAGTCATAGGAAAGTTGGAATAGAAGCCTCTCAAAATGTAAAATAGATCCCTTGTTAAATCCAGGCTTAGTACCACACACCAGACAACATTTCAGTGAGACCTGGGTGTTGTATCAGTGGTGGAAGAAAGACACAAGCTAGGCAGCCAGGCCCTGATGCAAGGGCTCCCTCTGCTCCACTCAGCCTAGAACCCAAGTGAAGGCAAGGCATCACTGAGTGGAATTGGTTTTCAGCAATGATTGTTATGATATAGAAAGTGGGAAAAAAATGGCTCTTATAAGTATTTGCCTTTTTGCTACAATTTAATGATTTTGAAAAGGCAGCCATTCCTCAGGATAGCGTAGAGATAATGAACTTAAAGTAGTCTCAAAGATCTTTTGACAGCCTCAATTACCTCTGTTGTACTGAGTCCTTATTGATTTGATATTCCCACAAACTACGATTATTTCTCCAGATGATGATACTTGAAGATGGGGCCTTCTAGATTCTCAGGAAGAGCTCAGAGGTGTTTCTTGCAAAATTTC
The DNA here is from genome assembly GCF_023721935.1 of Panthera uncia. Classification (NCBI taxonomy): domain Eukaryota; kingdom Metazoa; phylum Chordata; class Mammalia; order Carnivora; family Felidae; genus Panthera; species Panthera uncia. Next base: position 96,933,287 of record NW_026057580.1, read on the forward strand.
CAGCAAAGATTTCATTCCTTCCTTGCTTTATGTTGGGTTTTGGCAATGGCCATGAACAACAGGTGCTGGGTCAGAAGTGCTGCTCCAAACAGTCTGAAGACACTTATCCCACTTACAGATAATGTGAAAAATCTCAAGGAGAGCTAGCCTTTCCTTGGAAGATGCAGTCTAACCCAGCCACAGCTGATTTTCCAAAAAGGCAGGATGGCACCCACCCTCTGGAGACACTCTCTTTGTGAGAAGGGCAATGTCCCCAGGCACAGCTGACTCTTCACGGCATGAGGGCCATGTCCTGTGAATCCACTAGAGGACTCCTGGGTCCAACCTTGGCAACTTGTGGCCAGATAACCCCATCAGGCTCACCCTCCACGACCATTTGGTTCTGATCATCTCTCCTCTTTCAACATTTTGTTTCCATATTGCTTTGAGCTGCCTCTTTTCTTACCCAGACTTCTATAGTTTTCTTTTCTTCTTAACATTTCTTCAGTGCTTCCCAAAGCTCCATATCTATGGTGGGCCAATTCTTTTTTTTTTTTTTTTTCCAACAAAGGAGATAGAAGTTTATTGAATACACTACAAAGAAGCAGCAGGTAGGACAGCAAAGCAGAGACTGTCTGGAACAAGGTGGTGATGAGAGGCGACAGTTATAGGGTAGAGTGAGGGAGTATGGGAATGTATAGAATTTTCCCCTTTTTGGTAATCTTAGGAACTATGCCTGGTTGTAACTGATCAGATAGGGCCTATGGCTATTTCAAGGTGGGTTGCTTAATGGACTTGTTTGCACTCAGCTCGGTAGTCACTGTGGGCTTTTTTGCCTTGATCAATTTTCCATTTCTCAAGCCTGTTGCCTAAAAGCAGCCTCTACATCCCCCCCTGACCCCCAAATAATTTTGACCCTTAAATATTTCAAAACTTTTTTAATGGTTCATTTATTTTTTTAAGAGAGAGAGAGCGTGCAAGTCAGGGAGGGGCAGAGAGAGGGAGAGGGAGACACAGAATCTGAAGCAGGCTCCAGGCTCTAAGCTGTCAGCACAGAGCCCAGTGCGAGGCTCCAACTCACGGACCTCGAGATCATGACCTGACCCAAAGTTGGATGCTTAACTGACTGAGCCACCCAGGTGCCCCTTGACCTAATCTTTAAGATTGTTGAGAGTGGAAGGTCTTATCTTCTGTAACTGCTGCATGCTGCATGAGGGGTGTAGAGATGTCCCTACCTTTGGGTCAAGATTGGTCTGTTGGGAATCTAACAGAAGTTACCAAAGGTCAAGGCAGCTGTGTCTAGGGTTGTAACATATGTGAGTCTCCTTGAGCAGAGAGGATCATCTGTTGGCTTGAAGTTCTGACTGTGAAGGAGTCTCAGCACCAGGCAGAGAGACATGGGTGAAAACATCAAAACATAATTAGAATAACAAGAGAAAAGAGAAACCCAAGTAAGAGTGCCCTGATAGTTGACAAAAATCCTCCTCTTGTCCAGGAGTTGAACCAATCGTTAAAGGAAAAAGAAGGATCATTTAAAGTGTCAATTTGAGTATTCATGTCTTTTAGTAACCCTGTCATATTTTTGTGGTAATCTGGAGTATACACATAACACTCCGTTTTAGTAAAGCATAGGCTTCCTTTTGAGCTCCAGTCAGGATATCAAAGGCCATTCGGTTTTGGAGGGCCACCTTTTGAATTTGTGGATGACTGCATGTTGGGCTTAGTTAAAGGCATCTGCTGTATGCCTGGCCCTCTATTTGCAATTTTATATCAATAGGGGAAGCTCCTGGGACAAATATGGCTAACAGATAAAACCATCAAGAAGCCGTCTTTGATGTCTAGCCTTACCAATATCCTAATTACAAGGAATTACTGGCAACTGGGAGATGCCTGTATGGCGACCTGGGCTTCTACAAGTGCATCATCCAAACCAATCATAAGGAAAGTGGGGCCATCCACTATCTCCACAAGTCCATACTTAACCAGCGAAGTACACTGTTTTGTTTTTTTCTTTAATGTTTGTTTATTTTTTGACAGAGAGAGAGAGAGACAGAGAGAGAGGGAGCATGAGCGGGGAAGGGTCAGAGAGAGAGGGAGACACAGAATGTGAAGCAGGCTCCAGGCTCTGAGCGGTCAGCACAGAGCCCGACGCGGGGCTTGAACTCTCGGACAGTGAAATCGTGACCTGAGCTGAAGTCGGACGCTCAACCGACTGAGCCACCCAGGCGCCCCTGAAGTACACTGGTTTTAAGCAGTGATTTTGTCATCCAGCCACACAGAATTGGTCAAAGTGATAGTCGAATTATACAGTTGTTGGGTAATCTATCCCATTTTCCATTTGTTCAAATAATCATTTGCCCGTGGGATCCTATTATTCCCACAGAATAACAAGCATGAAGACTGTCTATACATAAGTTATTGTGGCAATTTCTCTGAAGTTTACCTCGAGTTGTCTAGCTTAGGCAAACAAACATTCAAAGACAGTCAGAACTAGAATTTAACATCCACAAAGGTATGTCACTGAAACATAATTTTTCTCTCTAAAATCACCTTCATTGGTCAGCCGATTCTTTTAATTCCATTATTATTCCTCTTAACTCCTAGACTTTACTGAAAACTGGCACTTCCCTAAGGATTCCCACCCCCAGAAACTTCTCAGAGGGAAAGGCTTCCCATTCCTGTGTTCCTTGTGCCACATATTTGGGAAGCTGGATCAGCATGGTCCTCATTTCCCACGGCCTTTTCAGATTGTTACTTTCTTCCTTCGTGCAAAACTCTCTGTTCAGCTGAGGCTCCCACCAACCATTCATATAGCTCTGCACACTGATGTCAGTGCTTACTGAGATCACTGATACCTGTGTCATCTCATTGTGAATATGCTGCATATTTCATTGATTCAGGGCTCTATCTTTTATCTGGAAATAACATAACATTATTTTTTAGTTGAAGTATGATCAACGTATAGTATTATATTAGTGTCAGGTGTGCACTATAATGATTCAACAATTCTATACATTTCTCAGTGCTTAAGTGTACTCTTGATCCCCTCTGCCTGTTTCACCCCCTTAACACTTATCTACGACCACAATATTTCCTGATCCTTCCATGCACATGCTACTCCTCGCTTTTGCCATCTCTATGGGTGTACCTGTCACTTTGCTCAAACCCCTCCGTCCCATAAGTCAAGTTCTTTCCAATTCATTAAGTCTCTGTTCAGGTCCTACCTTTTTCATGAAATGTCTTCAAGCACACCAGCCCAGAGTGGCTTCTCATCCTGCATATCCATAGCATTTATTTTCTTTGCTAGGTGGTAAAAATAAAACATGTGTTAGCAGTGTGACACCCTCTGATTCTGTGAAACTTACCATTGAATTTTTGGTTCTTTCAAATATCCTGCTGTTACCGTTTGATGCCACACAGGAGGTCCCTGTTAGGCTAGTTCATCCTCTGCAACACCACCATGGCGAACAAAAGTGAACCCTACAAGGGGCAGGCAAACACCCTGGACCCAAACAACAGATTTATAATCACCATCACACATCTGGTGATTGGAAACAAAAAACTGATACCAGAACTCATCTCAAATAGTAACTTAATCACTTCATTTGCACACTTACAATTTTTTTCATAATTGCAAAATAGACTGCTAATTAGTTTTTTTTTTTAAATGCACATATAGAGACAAAGCTTACTCAGGATCATAAAATTTTAGAGATGAAGGACCTTCACTTCCTACATCTCTCACTTTACCAAAAAAAAAAAAAAAAAAAAAAAAAAATGAGGGGCGCCTGGGTGGCTCAGTCAGTTAAGCATCTGACTTCGACTCAGGTCATGATCTCATGGTCCGTGAGTTCAAGCCCCATGTTGGGCTCTGTGCTGACAGCTCAGAGCCTGGAGCCTGTTTCAGATTCTGTGTCTCCCTTTCTCTCTGACCCTTCCCTGTTCATGCTCTGTCTCTGTCTCAAAAAGAAATAGACGTTAAAAAATTTTTTAAAACTGTTATTTTATCAGTTAGTGTAATACCCACAAATACTATATATAAATAGTATAATAAACCACAAAATGTTGATTTTCCATTCACATTATGAATCAAGTGTGGATCAGAGGAGAGATTTTGTTCATCTTAGTCTTCCGGAAACACAGGATGACTGAATCTTTATCTGCACTGGGTCTGGGGCAGAGAATTCAGACCTCTACACGGTCTTTCTCTAGTGACTGCAAGTTCTTGCCCACAAATGACATCAGATGCTTTTCTCTACAGAAGCCAGAACCATTGGCCAGAACAAACCCATAATCTACCCACCCACAAGAATCCAGAAAGCTCAGTCTACCATGTGCAGGAAGTGCTGAAACTGATGAGCGGCACTAACAACTACCATAACTATAGCTAATGTTAAGCTGTTTGTGTTGTGTTTATGCCATATCATTATAATACGATGAGAGTAACGGGAAGGCAATATAATGAGTATGCATTTTGGAGCCAGAAAAACCTAAGTTCAAAGCTCTACTTTGCCACTTGTTAGCTGAGCCTCTGTGACCTGGAGCAACACACTTGACCTCTCTGAACCTTAATTTTACTAACTGCTAAATGAATATTTAACAATATTTTGTGAGGATTCAAAGAGACAGAATTTTGTTTTTAAATCCAGAATAATTTCTGGCAAGTCATAGGTACTTTATATATATATTAGTTCTTTATCTTTTCCCCTCTATATTTATGTTTTGTCCACCTCTTGTTGTCCTTCGTGACTTCCCTTATGGCTATGAATTTGTTCTTGCCTTGAGTTTGACAGAGTCAACCCCATTTCCCTCAGCTGTAGATGAGTACATTCACTTCAATGCTCTACCAATACTGTGTTTTCATCAATACTTCCACCATATTTATCATTGCCAAGGCTGTATTGTGTTAAGCAATTTTCCCTTCTTGATCTGATCCAGCTATTAGACAAATCCCTTTAAATATTTGTGAGTCACTTCTCACCTAATCCTCACCTGAATTCTGTTAATTTTTCAAGACCACATTGTATCTCGCCATATGGATCATAAATCTTTCAGGGGTAAGAGCCCCATTTTAAACATTTATATCACTAACAGAGTCAAGCATTTTACTTTCCGTTACCCGCACGGTGTCCGGTATCAAGTAGTTCATTAGTAGCATCCATGGTGTGCTAGTGTTCCAGGGTTGCTTGAGCAACATACTGGGAGGCTAAAACAATTGACATTCATCTTCTCACCGTTCTGGAAGCCAGAGGTCCAAGATGAAGGTGCCAGCCAAGTTGGCTCCTCTGAGGGCTGGGAGGGAGGTTCTGTTCGGGCCTCTCACCTGGCTTCTGGTGGTTTGCTGCCAGTGTTTGCATTCCTGGGCTTGTATTAGCATCTCCCTAATCTCTGCCTTTGTCTTCACAGGGCAGTCTCCTTGTGTGCACTGCTGTATCCAAAGTTTCCCCTTTTTTATAAGGACACTAGTCATATTGGATTAGGGCCTATCCTAATGAACTCATCTTAGCCAAGGAAGTTTTGGAGTTAAGACTTCAGCACATGAATTTTGAGGAGACACAATGCAACCCATAACCCATGGGTTACTACAAGATGAATACTTAATGATTTTACAGACAAAATAGTATGACGTTAGTGTTTCTGCCATGTCAAAGTAAATTTTTCAGAATGTTAAAAACTTGATATGGATGGAGAATAAACATGTGTTAGAGATTAATTTACCTAATTTATGAGACAACCAGCAGAATGGTAAAACTTATTCCAAGAGCATTTGAGGAATAGAAGTTTACATATTCCTCAGGAAGAATAAGCTGAAATAAGGTTGCCAAGTGAGAGACAAACTAGAAAATGGACAATAGACAATAAAGCCACATCCTTTGGAATCATCTTTTCTACCTGACGTAAATTATTTACCTATCTATAGGACAAAATTGTCAAAAATTAACATGTAATATCACAGAATCTGTGCTTTAATCAATAGTATATAACAGGTCAAACAAAGTTGCATGCTTCTATATAATTAAGTGATTCGTGGGTGGAACAGTATGATAGTAAAAGGATTCAGCCATCTTTTTCCCTTATTTCCATGTTTTGGATGTTTTCTTAGTAGTGCTCCCTAAATAATCTCCAAAGATTATTCCTAATCACAAAATGGCTGGTTTCATAATGTATCATCCCTGTTACATTATACTGGAGAAACAAGGGGTGTTATCTAACTGTAAACTTCCTTGTAATTATCAAATCTAGAGATAGTTACTAGGATCATAAAATTAACTTTTGTCTTGAAATTTCATAGAAACACCTGGACTCTGAGTAGACTTTGAAAAGAGTCCATTAGCTGTTCTTCTATCTAGAAGCTCAGAATCCAATCCCAAGACATTCTCTCCACCAGGTTTTCCTTGTGCTATGGATAAACAGAAGTGACTTCTCTCTTCAAAGTCTCCAACATCTACTAATGTACCCTTCCTGCAAAGAAATGATCTTTCTTCCTACTTATGATGCCTTTAAGGATGTTATCCATGATGGGTATCAGACCAGTTTCCTGGGAGGGCTTTATAGGTTTGGGTTCCAAATGGGAATTAGAATATTTCTTCTTTAGTCATTGTTTTATCATAAAGGTATTAAAGAGGAGGAATCCTCAAACTTGATATTCCAAACATGTATTTGGTTACACAACCAATTAGTCCAATTATGTCCTGGTTAAAAAAAAAATTCTTATGTCAAATTCTTATTGAACTTATGCAAGTAACCATATTTCCATGAAAAGTAGAGACAAAATAAAAATATCTGTTTCTGTATCCTCAGAGGTCAGGAATAAAAAGATGACATCTAGAGAGTATTTCATGTCAAACTACAAAAGTATTTTTAATTAAATTAAGGTACAGAGATAGATCAAGAAAAAGGAAAAGGGGCTTTCTGGAATACCCAGTAAAATATAGAACATTAAAAACACTATCAATAATATCTTAAGACAAATAACCATAATTCTGTTTCTTTCCTCATCAATACTAGTTAATCAATTTTTTTCCACTGGATCTTGGATCTGCAGTTGCTTTGATAAATTCATTTTATTCTGGATTGAGAAGAGTTCTAAAAATCCTCACTTACTCCCCAAACACAGCCAGCGTTGCCCAAGTCAAATCGATTTGAAAACTTAGACTATAGAATATCAATAGTTAAGTGTATTCATTTACTAAGGGTGCTATAACAAAGTACCACAGATTGGGTGGCTTAATAACAGAAATTTATTTCCTCACAGTTCTGGAGGCTAGAACTTCAAGATCAATGTATTGACATGATTGGTTTCATTGTGAGGTTTCTCCTTCGCTTGTAGATGGCCACTTTCTTCCTTTTTCTTCAAATGGTCTGTGTCCTCCATGTGTTTGTGTCATAATCTTCTTATAAGGACATTGGTCATATTGGATTAGGGCCCATCTATATGATCTCAATTTACCTTAATTACCTCTTTAAAGATCCAATCTCCAAGTAAAGTTATATTGTGGTATACTGGAGATTAGAATTTCAACATATGAATTTGGGAAGGTACACTTTAATCTATAACATTAAGTTTATTTGGTTTAGTCTTTTCCAAGAAATTCCCAGGTTGTCCTTTGTTGACAGTCAAATTCAGGACTTTGGGCTAGCTTGAGAGGAAAATAGAAACAACTTGCTGTTGCTAAGACTGAATGGTTGTTAATTCATTATGTTAACATTATAATGAAGAAGAGTAAAATTCTTTGTAGAAGTAAGGAACCTAACTCTTTTTAAAGGAGTAAATTGATATCTCTACTGAGGGTAAGAGTCCATTATAAACTAACAAATTTCCAGGGCCTTCCAAAGCATAAAGTGAACAACCAAGAAGACATATTTATATTAGTAACTCTTTCCTGTACAAAATTAACCTAAAGAAAACTGAACTTCTTTTTTAATTTAAGAACTATTCTCATGAAACTTATACAACAATATTGAGCTAATTGAGAAAAGTAGAACATACCAATAAACCTGATTATTTTTATTATCTCTCTTTTTTTTATTAGGTGAAAGAGAAAGTCTTTATGACTTTCTGATATGTATATAGAAAATCTCAAAGACAGTTTTGGGGTTAAAAGACATCTTAATATCTAAAAAAAATATGACTTACTCTTGTGAAGAGAAAATAAAATGTGATATTAGGAGAACATTATTTGATTAAGATTGAAACATAGGTACATAAGAATAATAAATACTTGAATGAATACTGGTTGAAGTTAACTACATGTAAATTGAATGGTATTATAATATTTTTAAATAAACATAAAATAAGGAATACAATTGGAAGAAACCATAACAGTTCAGAAGGGAGAAAGTTTTGTTGTTTGTTTTTGAAAACAAATTAAAGATTTAACAAAATCATTACAAAACATGGAAAGTCATTTTGCTGACATTAAAATCCTGTTATCTGGTAAGATTATCTAATGAGTACAAAATAGCCTTTTATTAATTCTTGTTAAGACCCGACTGGCTATTCCATGAAAAATTTATCATTTTAAGGTTAAAAACAAATTAAAACTTCACTCTTAACAAAACGTTTTTTGTGAATGAACACAGCAAAGTGAGCCAAAATCATCTTCTTCTAACAATGATGTAGTAACAGAGACAGGATTTACCACTCCACCCTAAACAACTAGACACTGAACCAAATTACATGAAGCAATGATTTTTCAGACATGGGACAATAACAAACATAGGACCATGATTCCTAAGAGAAGACAAACAAATGAGGTGAGCTCCATGATTGCCTCAGTTTACTGCCTAGAGGCAGGTGCATTTGTAATTAAAAATTTCCAACAAAAAATTTCCAGACCCAGATGGTTTCACTGAATTCCTCCAAACATTTTTAAAAAGAAAAAAATTCAATTCTACACAAAAGATGCTAGAGAATTGAATAGGAAAGAATATTACAGTATTTGTAATTCAGACATTACAAAAACTGAATACCAAAATCAATATCCTTCATGAGCATAGAAACAAAAATCCTTCATAAAATATTAGCAAATTGAATCAAGCAATTTATAAGAATGATAATATCATGACCAAATGGTGTTTATCCTAGGAATGCAAGTTTAGATTAGCATTAGAAAATGAATCAGTGCATTTCATCATATTAACAAACTGAAAAAGAAAAAAAAAATATGATCTTCTCAACAGATATAAAAAAAGTATTTGACAAAATTTAATACCCATTCATGATAAAAGCTAAATAAAGAAGAAAAAGAAATTTCTCAACATGATTAAGGACATCTACCATAAACTTACAGCTAACAACACACCACAATTAATTGTGAATTTAATGAATGTGTTACCCCTAAGAAAGGACAATTTGAAACATGTTATCTGCTTTTACCATCTCTATTCAATATTGTTTTAGAGGTTATAGACAGTGCAATAAGGCAAGAAAAATAAAGCAGGCAGATAGAAAAGCTGAGGGCCACATATGCTTTATTCATGGATGACATACTCACCATTGTAAAACATCCTACATAATCCACAAAAACACTATTCAAACTAACAAGGGAGTTTAGCAAGGATAGAAGATACATGAACACCATACAAAAATCATGGGTGTGTCTGTATATTAACAACAAACAACTGGAAATTGAAATCAATAAAAAGTCCATTTACAATAACATCAAAATATATGAAATATTTAGAGGTAAATTTGACAAAAACTGTGCAAGACCAGTATACTGAAAATTATAAAACATTGTAGAGAAAATTTAAAGAACTGAATGAATGGAAATACATAAATCAATCAATACAGAGCCTTTTTGATTTTTAAGGTTTTATAGTTTATTAATACCTTCAAGAAGTAGGAAAGCATTTCAAACTTGAACAATGAGAGACTTTTCTCAATAAAGCCATATAACACATATAGCATCAGTTCTGCAACTTTAGCCATGGGTTAAAAATGAGCATAGAACATAAAATCTTACTAGTCCAGATCTCAAAGAGCCATTCTCCTTTCCAGGGGGCATAAAACATTGTTATAGTTGATTTGAGTTCATTAAATGGCAAACAAAAAGACTAACCATTTCCATTTCTCTGTGGTATGCCACCCAATAGAAAATCTCTCTCTACTGTCCACCTGAGAGAGATCATTAAGTGATGAGACCATAAAACAATATTTCCAGTTATCACTGTCCTCAACAGGGAATAAATTATCAGTTGTGCATAAACTATATTCCCATATACTCTCCTGACTACTCAGTTGAGTCCAGCTTAATGGTCTCATAATCCCTATGCTCTGGACCCAGTTGTAGAATAACAGAATTCCCATAAAATAAATTTTATATACAGCTCCTTTATTGTTTGTGCAGTCACAACCAGTTGATCAGATAACTATTAGTCCCTGCTCTCAGCTGTAGAAAGGAATATAATCTTACCCTAATATAGACAAACATCACAGGCCAACACACCTAACCGAGAACAAGAAAGAAAACCGCAGAAGTAGAAAAGAAAAACAGAGAAACTGAGATTCAACAAAGGATAATTTCTAGGGCCACCTGGAATTCACTCTTGGAGGCAACTGTGTGTCCCAGCTTAAACATCCAAAGAGAAGCACTTCTCTAGCAACACAGTTTAATTGGCTCTGATAGATGTGTCCACTATGACATCTTGGTGAGACCTAAAAAACTGTTGTATAATGCTTAATTGTGTAATTTTCTAAAAGATAAAAACACATTGCCATGTGACAATGAACACATGTCAAAAATTTAACTCATTAATGAGGATATCAGCCAGATATTAAGACAGGTTCCAACAGGATTTCAGGAGCATAGTCTCTGAGAAAGCATGTTGAAATAAATTCTCTAAGTTAGAAGAAAATTTAAAAACAGTTAATGTCCAAATATCCAATGGGAAATAAAACTGTATCCTTTGGGGTTCTCTTGCTTCTAATCTCTTCTAGACAAAATGGACAAAGTAACATCTTCAAGTTTGTAAGTATCTTCACAGAGTGTGGGTTATAATCAAGGTAAATAGCAAGTCAAACAAAGATACATGCTTCTAGAGGATTGGGTAATTTTTGGATGGACCATTTAGACAATCCTCTGAATGACAGCCTTACTTTCCTCTAATTTCCATCTATTTGACATTTTTTATTTTTCTTTTTTAAGTTTGTTTATTTATTTTGAGAGAAAGCAAGTGAGGGAGGAGCAGAGAGAGGGAGAGACAGAATCCCAAGCAGGCTCCGCCCTACCAGCGCAGAGCCTGTTGTAAGGCTCGAACTCCCAAACTACGAGATTATGACCTGAGCCATGATCAAGAGTCAGACACTTAACTAACTGAGCCACCCACCCACCCTGGACATTTTTTAACAGCTGCATGAGATATATTTGTTTTTAGCATGGATACCAACCAGGAAGTGATTCTTCTCACCAAAAGAGTAGAATGCCCCCTACTTTCCATCACCACATTATAAGTTGAAATATAACACAAAGGTGTGGATGAAAAGAATGCCTTGAGATGCAAGCTGAAAAATAATCCTTTTTTTTTTTTTTAGATCAGAGTAAACCCATGACAGAGATTTGGCGTTTACTACAGTGCACTGGTGAGCACGAGCCTAGGGCTCTCATTTATGAGAAAACCACTCAGGATAAAATTTGAGAAACCATGGAAGCAAAGGTTAAGGATATTTAATGGTATTTATCAACACTCTTCAGGAGCACCTGGGTGGCTCAGTCAGTTAAGCATCTGACTCTTGGTTTCAGCTCAGGTCATGACTTCACGGTTTGTGAGTTCAAGCCCCATGTGAGGCTCTGTGCTGACATTGCACAGCCTGCTTGGGATTCTCTCTCTCCCTCTCTCTCTGCCCCTTCCCTGCTCACTCTGTCTCTCCCTCAAAAATAAATAAACTTAAAAAAAATTTTAAAAACCTCTTCAATATTTGGATGAATTCTCTATGAGTTAAAAGAGAATGACAAAGAAAGACAAAAGATGTGGATTTCAGAAAATATACTCACTTTAACAGGAAAGTACCAGTATGGAAGGGACACACATATGTACAAAGACCCATAACCACCAAGTGATTACATATTTTCCCTCTCTCTTTTCACCTTTAATCTACAAAGTGAAACAATTATTTTAAAAGTATCTTATGCCTACAACATGCAAGTGTTATGCTAGGTGACATGAGACATTCACAGGTAAATACGACAGAGGAGCATTGAGTTCGAGTTTAGTTCCACTAACCATCTATGTGACATCAGTTATTCCAAACCTTTCCAGGATGAAGTTTTCTCATGGGTAAAAATCTGCTAGTGTTCTTGAAATTATAAAAGACTATAAACCTATGATTTTATAATTCCTGTCCTCAAAGAGCTTGGTAAAATTTCTTGAAGACTTTTAAAGTGTACAGAGTGGGATGGGAAGGTGGGTTCCCAACAGAGAGACTATTTCATTCATAGTTTTTCAAATTTTTATCTTTACCACAGAATTGTTTGTTCAAAAATCACTATTAACTGGGAACATAAAGAAGTAGAATAAATATGTGGAGATGTTGTGATCGGATCAGGTGAGAGGTACCCAGACTCCGAGTTGGCAGACCCTCCCATCTCAGCCTATAGACTTCTGTGGTCTCCAAGCAGCTCCATCCAATCTCTAGGACTCTCTGGAGCATGTTTGAAAATTATTTATGAAGTTCAACCAATTTAGTTCAAGGATAATAAAATAACAGGCAAAGAGAAGTTAAGTTTCCTTAACTAGGAAATGTTCTTCTCCAAGTTCACAGAGATCAGAGAGAATTTGGTCCAGACCACCGAGCTGCCTCCTCTCCAGAGACTCTCTGGTGTGCTATGTCAATTGCGTGTGCAATACCAACTTATCAACCCTCTTTTCATAGTAACTCCTCAAAATGCAAAAGGGACTCATATTTGTTTTTGAAATTACTAACGGTTATTATTTTTATGGCCTTGCAAAAGGACCATTTGACACCAAGATCAATACATCTGAACACTTTCATAAGAGTTATTTTGTAAATGGAAAAAAAATATAAGATGGCTTGGAACTAATATACTATGCTTGGATAATACTTAACTCCTAAACCATTTTGTAGAATTTTCTTTTTTGTTCATGAACATACTGATGGAGGATCTGTATATGTTTTCTAGAGCTTCAAAGATCATTTTCAAATCTTTCCATTTTCTCTGTCACTTTATATTACTTCCTGCTCCTAGATCAGGTTATATATTTCCTGCTGTGTCTCTATGTTTTTAGTGAGGCAGAATTTCATTGTTTTTTTTTTTTTAAGTGTGTCAACTTAATGGACTACTTTATTATTTAGACCCAAATAATAGTGCTTTTGTGAAGAAGGGCAGGGTGCGGGAGACAGGAAGGAGGAAAGGAAAGAGGGGGTGTGAGGTAAAGAGATAAACTCTAGCATATTGGGATTGCCTTTTAAAATCCTACACAGATTTTTTCCCCCATTCAGATAACTTGCTGACCTTATCCTATGCTACATCTGATTGCAATTACTTCAGTTTGTTAGGCTGACCAATTTTAGAAACTTGGACAATGTACTTCGTTGCAATCAGATCTGCATTAAATCCCAGAAATGAAGGATAAATCAGTTATTGCCATTGAAGTTGTTATGTTGTATTTTTTCCAAAAGAAATACACTCATGTCAGCAGGCCTGAACTTTCATTTCTCTAAACTTCTAACATGTCTTCTGCAAGTAAGCCTGGTATCGTCTACATAACTAATCTAACAATCTCATGAAAATGGAGGACAAGCCTAATTCATCATTGTTCTTGTCCTTTGTAAATTTTATAATTATTGACAACACATTTGAAGGTACAGAACACACAGAGAGCAAAAGATTAGAGGAAAGTCATACTATACACTTTCCAGCATTAGAATGTAGACACTCTCTGTTCACCAATAAATTTCAATTTATCTTTCCATCAGGCTGCCATGCCCATGGGTGGAGTGATTTGGCAACTTCTTAACACAATATGATATGAGGGGCACAAAAGAAGATATCTCTGATTTTTAAATTCTCTCCATGAATTGTCTTAGTTTCCAAAATCCCCACACTTTCCCTCTAGAGTAAGGACTGGAATACAGAAACCTCAGTTAAAATACAGGTATGTCACCTAGGAAAGTAGACTCTAGGATCTCTGCTCGATGCTTTGTAACTTCCCAGCCAGAAAGCAAAGCCCTGAGATAAGATGCGATTTCAGGGAGGTAGAGTGAGTCAAAAAAGGTGCAGGGCCTTTAGGGCAGCTAGTCAGACACTTCCAATCGTAAAACTATACGCGCTTTTGTTGGCAAGGAAGAACAGGCCCACAGGAAATATTTTGACAGGGCTACCAACAGGCGTGGGATAACGAGAGTGACAACTACTCACCAGGAGCTGGTTCTCTCAAGTACGTGATCTTGTCTCACTGAATCCTCAAGGCAAACTGGAGTGGTAGGGGCGACTATACTCATGGAGAGAAGAGAAAATGAGCCTCCAAGAACCCAAGTTCACTGAGCTACTGTACATTAGCATCTGGGTTTGAACTCATGGTCAAACACCTCCACCTTCACTATCTCATGGAAAAAGCAGGAAGGTGTAAGATGTGGAGCATGACACCTGCCAGGGAGAGAGAGGAAGCTGAAAACCACTGGTGCCTACTTCTTGTATGCCTGGCACAGGAAGGTGAAATGAACTCTATGTCTGATTAATGCTGAACAGTGTAGGAAAACTGGTTTCCAGATGGTAAGTAGTCAGCTTCAAATTCATTTCATGAGGCTCCTCTCCCATCTCTTCCCTGTGCTCACTCTGTGCTCCAATATTCTATTCTATGCCCTCTCTGCCCTTGTTCGTGTCGCTGCTTCTGCCAGGAAAGTTCTTTTCATCATTTGTGTTGTCAAACTCCTATAAAGTGGAGTCACTTCTGGTACTTCTCGTTAGATTATAAAGTCCACATATAGGCATAATTCAGCTTAGTCAAGTTTATCTGTGAAACTCCTGAAATCACCCCTGGAGTTTGATATTCCCTGATTTGTCCTTGCAAACTTCCAGGGCATAGGACACCCGAGGTGACTGAGGTAAGGAAGATTCATAGCCATCATCTCCTGCTCCTCAGGGATGCTTTGTCACTAGGCAGAAGCTGGGCGGAAATGGCCTCGCCCTGATTTAGTTGCTTTGTGTTTTTCCCCCTTGCTTCCAATTGGATCATCCACTCATATGATACAGCTTTGCTGTGATTCACTCAAAGTGGATGGATATGACACTTCAGCAGATATGCCATTATAGCCTCTCACCTCTTTGACACTTTCTCTCACCGTGTTATTTTTATTGGACTGATCTTCTACATGGATTAGAAGATTTCTGTGGTCACAGATTGTGTTTCACTCATATTTCTAGGCCCTTGCATGCACAACAAATGTGCTGAATTTAATTAAAGTAAGCAGATAGTTCAGCTCTGGCTGGCCAGGGCCATTTGCTGTAAAGTTCCCAGATACTTTACGACCTCTATGGGCATAACAGTGGCACAGGGATGTTGGGTGGAGTAGGGAACTCCTAGCCAGAAAGGCCCTGGTGTCAGTTTACAGCCTGGCAGCCTCAGAGAGGCGAAGTTGGTAGTTCCAGGTTAAGGTGGGGAAAGGACCTAACTCTGCCATCCCTCAGGAAGTGCCAGAGGCCTCACTCTGTAGAGGTGGCTCTGCCTTGGGATTGATGAACTGTTTACGGGAGCCAAGAGGATCTCAGTGCAGACAGAACCCTGGTGATGAAAGGAAGTGAGCCGAGATCATTGAAAGAGTCTTAGGCACAAGTGTCACAATAAATAGAGAGGCAGACTTTCAAAAATGTTTCCTTGCCGGAAACATATGAGTATATATCTCATCTAAAGAAATTATCTGACATCAGCATAGTAGGGAAACATTTTCATTCCACTCTCATATGAGCTCAATGCCGGCCTCAATATTTAAATATCTGTTCATCCTGAGTTTGTCTTTCAACACTGGCAACTTTTAGATATATGACCTTGAGTGAGTTTTTTTTTAAGTTTATTTTTATTTATTTTGAGAGAGAGAGAGCAAGCAGGGGAAAGGCACAGAAAGAGTGAGACAGAATCCCAAGCAGGCACCAGGTCATCAGCACAGAGCCTGATGCGGGGCTCGAACTCACAAACCGTGAGATCACAACTGGAACCAAAATCAAGTTGGACACTTAACTGACTGACCCACTCAGGCATCCTTGAGTGAGTTTTTAGACCATTCTGTGCCTTAGTGTTTTCATCTTTCTGGTGGAAACAATTATTATACTTACCTCAGAAGGTTGTTTGGTGGGTTAAACGAGCTAGTTCCCACAAATCACATAGGATATTTGTTCCTTAGCCAGCTCTCTATATTAACCTGCACCTCACCCATCATCATGAATTCATTTGTTAACTTGTCAACTTGTTAACTTGTCTACTTTCTACCCTATTTCCCACTGCTCCATTTCACATACCCCAGTCTCTGTAGTCAGCCTGCACCATCTCAGTTGCAGGACTCCACTCACATTCCTCCCTCAAGTTTACTGGCAGAACTATTGGTTGCTCCTACTGTATTCTCTTTACCTCCTTCTCCTGAGTTTTAGCTGGGCCCTGGGGCACCCAGGTAAAGAATACATTTCCCAGCCTTCCTTGAAGCTAAGTGTGGTCATGTGACTATGCGTTGGCCAATGAGACCCGAGATTAATTGATGTGTACAATTTCCAGAACGTGCCATTAAAAAAGAAGGGGTATGCCCTCCACTCCACTGGCTGAAGTGTGGACATACCACAAGATGGAAGGCACATGGTGAAGAAAACAGAACAAGAAGACAGAGGCCTAGACCTAAGTTGACTTCCAAGAGCAGAGCCACCCACATGTAAACAGGCACAGTAGGTTATCTTACTTTCTCTTGTGACTTATTTTTTTTTTTTTCTGTTTAGTATCTTTACTCTTTATGGCCTATTATTACTTACATTAGAGAAAAACACATTAACACAGAGAATCAATATCAGGGTCCGAAGGACATATGATCTTGAGAGATGTTAAAAGTGAGAAAAATGTCAAGTGGATTTTTTCCAGATTCCACTATAAAGATTTACTGAGGCCTGCTCCTTCCTCCTTCTTTGCTTCTTTTATGGTTCGGGTCTTTCCTGCTAATCAGTATGATGTTTTAAAAATTGAGACACCTTGGCTAAGTCATAACTTTTTATTAAAATGTATTTTCTGTAAAAATTTGCCATGACTCACCTATGATTGCTCCCAAGACTTATATGACCAATTCGTGTCAGTTTTTCCACAGCGTGATCTTCCATTTTTTCCGAATATCTAGCAGCACACATCTGCGCTGTGTGTACAAAATTTCACCTCCTGAGAGCCTCACATTTGACAGAATCAAGTTTGCCTCATTTTTCAAACAGTGTTAATTCAGTTTAAAAATACTTTTCTCATTATGTTATTGCAAGGGTCTTCTTTTATTCTATCTCATGCTTTAATCTATCCTGGATCTAACACTTATTTCATTAGAATTTTACTGTTGGGAAGGGGAGCTCAATAAAATTTGCCAACCACTTCCCACCCCCTGCATATTTCTTGTGGTGCATCAAAGAGTTGAAGGAAGGTATTACTTTCTCAAGACAAACACTAGAGATTCAGTCCATTTGGAAAATGTCTCCCTCACATCTTCTTTTATCTGCAGGGTAATTTCCTTTGTAGTGGGTTTGACAATGCAAATTAGGCACAGTTTATTTATACCCAAGTGCACGAAAATGAATTTAGATGTACCCCAGAGAAAAAGTTCCATGGAAACATCGGCTTTTCCTCACTTTCGGACTATAAGAACCTCTGCAATATATCATCTTCCATAAAGACCTTAGGGCTATGGAACCACTTTTCATGAGGCAAGACAGCCCCACCCTTGCTCTCCAAGGAAGACTAACTAGAATCATTGTTACCACTTTAAATCTCTTCAATTGGTTTAGGGTGTTGTCAGTAGTATAACTAAACCGACCAACATACATTTATTGGTTTCCAGTTAGAAGAAAGGTTCTGCCCTTTATAAGAAATACAAGAAAAGATATCATTTCTGCCCTTAAGGAGTTGCCCATCTAGTTCTAGGAACTTGTGAGAGATCTAGTTTTTCAAGTCAACTTTAGAAAAACAGAAACATGGCTCTCTGATGCCTCACAAAAGACCATCCCTGAGAATGGCTACACTCTCCCGTGGCTGTTTAAATCCATTATGTTTGTCATTATATCACCCGAGTTGGAATAGACTCTTCAATCTTCAGTGAATTCAGTTCTCAGTAGGGGCTGCATCCAATAAGTCCTTGTTGTCCTCAATGCCTAACCTAGTACCATATTAACGAATACATGAGAGAGTGAAAGAGTGAATGAGTAAACTTTTGGTATACGGTCAATGCAATTAAAACTAATTCATTTTGGGGGCGCCTGGGTGGCTCAGTCGGTTGAGCGTCTGACTTTGGCTCAGGTCCTGATCTCACAGCTCCTGAGTTCCAGCCCCATGCGTCGCACTCTGTGCTGACAGCTCAGAGCCTGGAGCCCGTTTCAGATTCTGTGTCTCCCTCTCTCTCTGCCCCTAACCCACTCGCATTCTGTCTCTGTCTCTCTCAAAAATAAATAAACATTAAAAAATTAAAAAAAAAAAGATTTATAAAACTAATTCATTTCCAGGTCTATATGCAGGACATGATACAATCATTCCTATTCATGCTCAAGGACTAGAGACTGGTTGTTTCCATTTATATCCAACCAAATCTTTAACAATTATTTTCTGAGGGCTCGGGATATGACAGTTAGTATTTTAGATGCTGGGAATACAGTGATAAATAAGGCAAGAATTTGCCCCAGTGAAGTTTACATCCTAGAAGAAAGTAATGCCGAGGAAAGAATTTCTCTGTGGTAAATGAAGCAGCCAGTAAGGGAAGGAAGGAAGACGCCATACAACCATGTCTTCCTAGGCTTACAGGTAAATAGAACTTGTTTACTTAAGCTTTATTAAATTCAACAAGAAAATAGCTCCTGTCTCACAAGTGAATAAACCAAAATGAATTGCTCCTTGAAAAGTAGAAATGAAAAATTATTACAATTCTCCTTTACCTAATTGGTAAAGACATGTTTAAAATAAACTAAAATAAAAATTTTAAAAGTACCTCAGAATGAAATAGCTGAACTATACTTTGCATGAAATTTTATTCTGTGCTTTAAGCCAATGCTTCTCTAATTTATGTGCTTTCCTCTCTGAATTCCTTCTGTCTCCTTTAACAGCCTCTTACCAATGCATTAATTTCTTCACTAAAATTTTCATGAGGAGAAAAACACTGATAAGATGCCCAATCTAAAAAAAATTACTTACATCTTATGTAATCTACTGAATAAAATATGGTTAATGAAGAACACAAAAGTGATGCATTTAACCCATGTGGAAGTTAACTGTTCATAGATTCCTCCCTGTCACCCCTCCTGCATGAGTGATGGGGCTAGAGATTAACGATGAATGTGGTGAATGTTTCTTTCTTTTTAAAATTTACATTTCTAATTTGCTATATTTGAATGATGATCAGGCAGGTGCTTTTGATCATCAATGGTAGATAAAGATGGAGAGTAGAAATACATCCTTCACTAATTTGAAAAATTATTTTTAAAGTAGGATATCTGAATTTAAAATGTTACTGTTATTCATTATACATTATAAATATCGCCAAATATCAAACTAGGTTAAATATAATTTTTTCCATACATTTGTGACTGCTGAAAATATTTGGCTAAATTTATTTTGGAAATATTTATTTCTGTGACATAATCTACACAAAAACTATCTCAGGAAGTTTTCATCTTTTCTGTTGAAAATAATATATTGATGACATATATGTCAGCCATATTTCATTCATATTTTTATCCTTTTATCTCTTAATGATTAAACATTTTTAAAAGTAGTGTTTTTGAATTTCCTTCCAGATCATCTGTGCATCACAGTGTTAGGTTTCCCAGTATGGAAGTTCTGGTACCCAGGTACGTTCAGGGAGGGGCAGAAAATGGAAATCTCTCACCAAAGCACCTGAAACTCAGTAGACTCTGAGAAGGAAGGAAGGAAGGAAGAAAGGAAGGAAGGAAAGGAAGGATAGAATAGAGAGGGAAAGGGATGGAAAGGAGAGTCTGGTATCCAAAGTAGAGCTGGCCAGATATTAACAAACTAATTTCTTCTCCTATGCTTAGAAATAAGCCATATTTGCCACACACACACCCCACCCCTTGCAGTTGGGAGCAGCCATTAGACTGAGTTCTGAGGGATGGAATGTGGGAAGAAGTGAGGTTTGCGTCTCCAAGCTTGACCCATAAAACTCCCTGCAGAAACCTGCACACATTCCTTCTTTTCTGGGTCACCAGCTGCGGAAGATTAAGGAAAGCCCTCTCAGGAGGCTCTAGGGGGTGTTGGAGCCACTAGATGGAGCAAAGGCAGCAGAGTACCCACACTGGATGGGCCACGTGAGGAAGAAATAAAACTTGACTGTGTTATGCCACTGAAATTTTGAATGTTTCTTATAGCAGTGGTCTTCTCTGATACAGCACCTAAAAAAATAAATCAGTAATGACAAACTCCACACCTTCTCGTCCTGTGAACTAGTTGATCCTCATCAAAAAGACTTATTTAGGGCATCTCTAATGAGAAAAGGAGCCGCACTAGAGGCTTCTCCATGTCCACCGAGCAAAGGGTGCAGCCTGTTTATTTATACACCATAAAACATCAAGGGGAGGGTTTCATTGCTCTGTGCGGGAATTTAATATTCTTTGATGCTGTACTGATGGCCAATGATCTCTTTATTCCTTTGGGGGGAAGCAAGAATCCTGGGGCAGTAATGTTAGATTTCACTGACATATGAAGCAATTTTGGCAAACCTAGTGAGCCTTTTGGTTGTGATTTATATCTAGTCAGGGAGAAATGACATCTGGGATGTCTGATTTATTCACTAGCAAAATGCTGGCTGAACCTAAAATAAGAAAATAGAGATTTATGTAACAGATTGCAGAGCCTTAATTTAAGAATGGCTGGGAAACCAGCAGACACTCCGTGGCTCTGCTCGGCTTGGAGTCACATGCTGCAAGTTAATATTACCTTTTCTCAAAGTATTAAGTCACATGTTGAGAGTTATGGCATTATTTTATCACCTGAACATTTTCAAGATGACTATTTCGTGTCCAAATAAGTCCTGGCATTCAATTACATGCCGACTGCCATAAAAAAGCAAACAGCTTTTGTAGAATTTAGCAGACAGCTAGAGTCTATTGTAAGTCTGCCAGGAAGCCCACAAGCTACTTCATACTAATCACGCCGGGAGAACCAAGGAAATACTGGGACTTGATAGTAAGGAATTCTGTCCCTTCTATTAAGAGACTACTTGAAGTCAATGTCTTGTTTCCTTTTCAAAACTTTGCAAAGTTTTCCTGGATCACACTCAATGTTGTAAACACCAAAAATGCGATTTCTCTCTGGTCTCAGCACCATCATTAGATGTGCTCCTCTTAAGCTATCAATGTCTTCTTGTGTCAGGAACATGGAGTTATGTAGCAAAGTCCTGCTTCCTGCTCCCTGCTTTGCATTAGCTATGAGAAAGCTCAAAACCAACACATAGTCCCTTCTAGAGAATGCCAAAAACTCATGGTGTGGCTGCAGTGCACTAACCTTATTCAGACTCCTCTCTGCATTTTGCTGTCTATGACACTGTGACCTATGTTCTCATCCATGCATTAGTTGGTCAAGCAATACATTTATTATGTTGGCTGGCTGAAATTCTTTCTGAATAAGCCTGGGGATCCACAGAGGGAGCAAGAAGTGCTAAAAAGGAGAATAACAGTGAAATAAGAAGGAAAGGAGAGAGAGAAGAGAAAGAGGATAGGGAAAGAACAACAGAATAGAGGGATGAAGGAGAGAGGGATATAGTCCACATGTCTATCAGTGTTCAGCAGGTGAAAAAGTTGAGTGCCTTATCAAAAGATCGGTAAACAGGTATGTTTACTTTTTTCCTTTAGAGAAAACTAAAGCCCTTGCCAGTGTTCTTCTGCTAAATTCCCCATAGAGTAAAGAGATTGCACTGAAGAACTCCTCCTACAATGAGATTCTGTTACTTCATCATGCCTTCCCTAATGTCAAGGTTTGGGAAGAGTCATCATCTTTATGATTGGGGATGAGATCTTTATCCCTAGCAAGACTAACCTTGGTAAGCCAGTGAAGGCTGTTTAGTTGCCCCCATTCAGTTCTACCTTCTTTTGGGGACAGATTTTCAAGTGTCTCAAGGAACATGGTTCCAGCTTCTTCGTACCCTTCACTCTGGGCAGCATGGCTCCCAGGACAAATGGTGAAATAAGTCATTCCTATCCACCTCTCTTCTTCAGGAATTTAGCCCTTTGCTCAGGCACCTGGTGCCATCCTGCTGACTCTGGATACTTCCCTGGCTTGGCCGTGGGCCTCTGCCTCTGTATGTAACTCAACAAGTCCTAGAATGAGGACTCAATTCTTTCTCCCGCCAAGATTAAGTGCTTTCTTCTTTTTCCTTGGTAAAAATTTAATAAATATTTTCGCCATTAACTGCTAAGAAGTTATAGTCCCAGTTCTCAAGGCAGGAATGGAAGGAAGATAAAACTACAGAATCTGTCAATATGGACTTTTATAAGCATGTACAAAACATGACCTGAAAAACCAGGCAGGTGGCATTGCAGGTAAGCTGTGTACATTTGTTGTTTCATCTCTTGGGATGTTTGATCATGGACACTAGGTTATACAACTTCTCACAGGAATATTTGCCACTTAAAAACAAAATTTTGTCTTTAGCCTAAAGGAATGGATCTGTAGTAGATATGCAATTTTGTTCATAAAACTAAAATGCAAGAAATGTCACTTTAATTTCTTTTCTTAATCTGTTTCAAGTTCACTTTTCTCCCAAATGGTGAGAAATACAATCAATATCAGGGCTTTTTTTTTTTTTTTAAGTTTATTTATTTTTCACAGAGAGAGAGAGAGAGAGAGCATGGGGTGGGGGAGGGTCAGAGAGAGAGAGGAGGACACAGAATCTGAAACAGGCTCTGAGCTGTCAGCACAGAGCCCAATGCGGGGCTTGAACTCACCGACTGCAAGATCATGACTTGAGCCGAAGTCAGATGCTCAACCGACTGAGCCACCCAGGTGCCCCAATATCAGGGTTTTAATCCCACCCCCAGTCATGCAAGATTCTCTGTGATCTTCTGCATTTGGCAATGTTGGAGAAGGGCTCTCATTTCTATTCAGATATGGTCATCTCTGATATACTTGCTTCCTAAGCCCAAAACATCCCCCAAAGGCAGGGAATTCCTCAACATCCATGCCACACCTGGGCTCTCAGAGGCTCAGCTTTAATGTCAGCCTACCCTCAATCCTCTGAGAAATCCCTCCCCTGGGGGATGATTGTGTGGTGTAGACAGTATCTGGCACTTTCTTGAACCTCCAGTTTCCTTTCTTCCTTTCCAGCCCAGTCAATTTTTTTTAACCCCAAACACTACAGTTCATCTGCTGTCTCCACTTTCAGGACCATCCAGCATGACTGGCTTGTTTTCAAAAAGAACAGGAAGCATCTAAAAGGGAGAATTGCCTTTTTTGCCTCATAACTCCTGCTTTCCTCCCTGGACCATACATTTTCCCCAAGATAAGGGAACACAGAGACCTAGTCATGGGAACAAAATAACAGTCAGCAACTCAATAAACAATCCCTGCACAAATAACCAGAGATGGAACAAGAGGCACCAATGAAAAGCTGAAGTGGACTAAAACGTGGGGCAGCATGGGCTTTGCCTCACACCACATCCTTCCCCCAAAGAAGGAGGAATGACCACATGTATCCAGACAAAAGGACAAAAGAACTCCTTGGGGAAGGGCCTCAATTTAGTCTTGGAAAGAACAAAACTTTTTGATTGTGGAAAAGGGGTGCTCAAATATGAATTCTACCATTCAGCACCTCTGTGACATTGTGCGAAGTGATGTCTACCCTGTGTCTTCGAGTTCAACCCATAAAATGGGATAGAAATGACTTCTGGCAAAATATTCATGAGGAGTAAGTGAGTCCCCTCTCTGTTTGACTCCTGTCCCAAATATACTACAGTAATTTCTAAGAGGCTGGTAAAAGGGCAGGAAATGGTAGGAAAGCCAGAGGAAACATCCTAAAATTCCAAAAAGTTTATCCTCTCCAGCCCATGTCTTATTAAGTTCCACCTGCCAGATCAAGCAGGAGCAAATGAAAGGCCACTGCTCCTAACTCCTCCCCTCTCTCCATAGCCCTGAAGGTGATCCACTCAAATGCAGAGTCATGGTTAAACCCTAAAGCCCTTCAGTCAGTCATACCTGGGTTTGGATCTTAACTTCATCTCAGACAGTGAGTTTACCGATATGTGAAACAGGAATAATCCTACTTATGACAAGAGTTATCATAAGAAAAAAAAAATGAGATGACACACAAAAGGTTTAGCCCAGCGTCGGACAACAATAGTGGCCTTCCTACTATTTTTATTATTATCATCCTCCTCTGTGGACTTGCTAAGAAACCTTTCAATAAGTGTATCGGTTACTGAAGCTTTTCCTTTTCCTTCTTGTTCAATCGGTTTTATTCTCAATCTTTTTAGCCTCTTCCTGATTCTGTTCCATCATGTCTGGATTCCATTAATCCACTAATTTAAAATTCTAATAATTATCCGTCATTCCAAAGCAGCTCCAAGGTACAAGAGCTCACAAACAAGAGAGAGCTGCTTCCATGGAGCTCCAGTGCTCGTCCTGCCCGACATTTGCAAAGCCAAGTGTACACAGGACCTATGCTTATAAACAGCCTCACCTTCACCCAGGATACCATCTTTTATTATGATTATTACCCTCTTTTTTCCTTGTCAAGGCTGACAAGTTGCACCAGGTATTTCCTTCTTACTTAGATACCAAAATAAAGTCTCTTCCAAACTTCTGGCTTTTGAGTTCGTATGCCAGGGTGTCAGAGCCAGCCCCTGAGTCATGCAGCCCAGAGCCAAGCTGAGGGGAGGTGGTTTTCATTTCAGGAACTCGGCCCAGCTTCCTGGAGACTAAACACAACGGCATCAATAAATAAGGGAGAAAGGAGGCAGTAATAAAAGAAGAATTTCAACTTCAGGTTCAGTGTTAACTAACAAGTGTACAATAGTTAAGTGTGGCTAGACAAGAGAACACATTTCTATATGGTGGGAAGAAAGGATCAAAATCAGAGGCAGAACAAGGCCTGATTCTGCCATTACACAGCCGACATGGATGGAAATAGCATTTTCCTAAGTGCACAGCCTTTTTTTGAAATGAACCAGACGTCTCTTAATGGGCAATTTTTAAGTCCTATTTTTTTCTTTCTCTTTCATTCTGTAGATTTCTACAAACACCTCCTATGTACCCAATGCTGGAGACACAACAGGGAACAAAATACACTTCATGGAGCTTATATTCTACTGGGAAAGACAAATCATAAACAAGACTTTGTTCTTAACCAAGGGACTACGAACTCACCATGTGACCCTGGGCAAGTGTCCTAAACTTCTTATGCCACCATTTCCTCATCGGCATCAGGAGGATATTAATAGTCTGTACACCAGAGGCTTGGTGCGGGGGTAAATGAATGGCTATGTGTTCCAAGCTGAGAGCAGTGCCTGGTGCAGGGTGAGTCTTTCCTCAGTGTTGGCTGTTAGGAACCGCACTGGAATGCAGGCGCAGAGGACAGGCCCTTCCGAGGTTTTGGTTATTGCCATATCCCCAGTGCTGAGAACAATGCCTGAAATAGAATAGGTGCTCAATAAATATTTGTTGAATGACCAAAATCAAGTCAAATCAAACATTGTGACCAGAGAGGTGAACAGGGTCTTCTAAACAAAAAATGGGAGAGCAGGGAGCAAGGAAGCTCTATGGCCAGAAAGTCTCTCGGTAAAAAGCTAATAAAGTATTCCAGGAAGAGGGAACAAAAGCAAGGGCCTCATGGCGGGAAAAGCTTGCTGTGTTCAAGAATCTCCTACCCCGGAGGGCAAGCACATACAGCTGCCTGGCCACTGGCTTCCAGACTGTCTCCTGCAGCACTCCGATGACCATCGCCTGCCCTTTCCTTTCCCCGGCCTGTTTTCCCCACACAGCAGCAGAGGGCTTCTCTCAATATGAATAGCTCTCAATGTGAATATTTCCTTTAAGGAATAGTATGGGAATGTCAAGGTGGCAGGAAGTAGAGGAATATGTTTTTCTCAAATATTTCAGCTCTCTGCAGACTTGGTGGAACCTGCTTTCATGCAGTGTTGTTGGTCACCCATGAGTTTCTACACATCTCTCATTTTTCTCTTCTGTGTTTCACACCCCTTCCTGATGACGTGTAGCAACTTGGAATTCCTAAGACTTGTTTTTAAGCATCTAAGCAAACAACTTGTGTTGCATCTCAATAAACTCCTTCTCCAGTAAGAGATTTCCACCCTCTGTGTTTTCATCCCCATAAGCCCCAAATTCTTCTATAAAGGAGTTGCTGGTATGTCTTTAGAAATGTTCAGATTTGCTCAAAAGAGAAAGTGGTATTTGTTTTCTCATAATAGAAGTGAAGTAGACTTCCCTCTGCTTTATGAGATCTCATATAGTCTAGGAAGGATTGTTTCCCACTAGAAAGAGAGGCGGGGAGGAGGACCTTCGACTCCTCCTGAGAGCCAGTGGATGGGTCCAGCCACTGATGTGTCCATCTAGACAATGAGACATCTCAGCTGCCATCACACAGTTCCCAAAACTGAGCCCTTCCCCCAACAGATTCACTGTCTACCTTCACAAATTCATTGTTTTCCAGCCATGCTGAGGCAAGAAAAAAGGAGTAACTGAAGACATGTCCATTTCCTCTGATGGCCAGAGTCAAAGAAAGGAGCAAGAGAACTTCTAAGTAAGCTCTCTGCTCACTTCTTTGTCATGGTTGTTTAACATTCAGGTTCTGCTTACATTACACATTATCTTCCTACTGGAAAGCAACATTGATTCCCCTTTCTTTTTTCCAAGACTGTTTGGTATGGTTGTAAAAGTACCCAACTGGGAGCTGAGGCTTAGGGTTCGAGTCCTGGGGGTGAAATTCTTTTCCTCAGGAAGTCCCCTTGGCCTGCAGCATCCTTGCCTATAAAATGAAGGGCGTTGGACATGGTGTTTGTTCTAGCTCTCAAACATTCCATGGATCTATTTAACAAGCATAAACTTGTGGATGCTCACTTGGCACACCCAGAGAGGAATTTGCCATGCTCGGGCACCATTTAGTGAAGGCTGCTGCTTACTGCCTCTACCAGTATCAATTGGACTTACCCACTTCAGATATCTTTCTGTGGCAAGATCAGATGGGATTATTTTTTGTCTAGATTTTTTTAAGGAAAAAAAATATATATCTTAAGGGAAAAAAAAATATATATATATATATCTTGAACTGATGCTATGGAATATAGGACATACAGTTGATTGGTATTATGCTTAAAGATCCAGAGTTGTAACAACTAACATATAGATACAACTATAGGGTGGTTTGTTATATTACCTTCAATCTTTCCGTACTAAGGTGTTGATAAAACACTTAGCCAGGTACCTGTAAGGTCTAGCATGGTCCTGTCCTTACTTTCCTTTTGTAAGCCTTATGCTGAACAGGGCAAGACCCCTCTTATATACTGTACCAATCTGTATGTGACCCTCCTTCTAGACTGATTTGAAGAATTCTTAGCATCTTCTATGATTTCACAACATTCACACATTAAAGTTCAGAGTCCCCATCAGTTGTCTTTATATAACTCCAGCT
Organism: Panthera uncia; assembly: GCF_023721935.1. Taxonomy (NCBI): domain Eukaryota; kingdom Metazoa; phylum Chordata; class Mammalia; order Carnivora; family Felidae; genus Panthera; species Panthera uncia. The sequence continues at coordinate 96,961,095 of NW_026057580.1, forward strand.
ATTTCTATTCCTACTTGTGAAGGCACAGACTCATGCAAATGCAAGAACTATGGAAAGCATGGCTCATCTCCAGGGCCACTCTCCAACTTAGGAGGGGTTGCCACTTGCCTGCTATAAAATATCTTCTCTTCTCTGTCCCACAGCACAGAGGGCTTTTGGAGACCACCCTGACTTTTGGAGAGAGAACATCCACTAGGCGGAAGCCATTACCCTAAGGTACTTCCTGAGACTCACCAGCCAATGGCCCCAGAAAGACAGCAGCTGTGAGCAAAACCATGAACTTTCTGGCCACGGGGATTTTCTTGCTTAACTGCTTTACCCCCATTTATTCCACATTATACTGTCCTGGTTGTCAGGGATTTGTCTTCTTTAGCTTATGTCTTTGGAACTCACGGTTATCTGTGTGCATCCAGTGATTCACCATTTGTTGGGAATTACAGAAGAGGAAGCTCAGCAAAGCCTCCTTTCAAAAGTTGGCCCAGAATTATGCAAGTGGGTTGAAATGAGTAGTAGAAACAGATGATTTTAATTCATCTCATCTGTTCATTACCTGCAGTGCAGATGCATGTGTTTTGTGAGTACTGCAGCATATGTTCCATTTTTCTTTTACCACACCCCTTGACCCTGTCAGTGCACTAGAGATCCTTAAATTCCCCTTCCCAGAAAGTTATATATAATCTCAGCATTCCTGAATTTCCATCCTATGCCTTTCATGTGATCAACAAAAACATATAAATGATTGTGGAACTGCGAAAGCTACTTCTTGTTTCTACTGAGAAACTGGGATTCATTCTCAACATTTCCTTGTGATGTATCCCCATGCCCACTCCTTCCAAAATGTGTGACTGTAACTCATTATTCTTACCACTTCTGTTACTTTCACTATGAATGCTTGTTCGAATTCAACCTTAGGAGTCATCAGTTTATGGCGCATATAGATTTCCCCTAACTCTCCCTGGGCATTTATCACTTAAGGAGAAATTGTCTTTGTACTATACAAATCTCCAGGAAATATAGGTGGTGGGATCCGTTCCCTACAATAGGTTAATATTCTTGTCCTGAATTTTCCTACTTAAGATGTACAAATGAAAACATCGTCAAAACACCGTCTTGCATGGTGCACACAAGTCCCTACAAAAAGGCTTCCATACCGACTCCCTCCTTCATGGACCACCACCTCCTCTCCAGTTCCATAGCACAGAGGCTCTGTGTCTCCATTCGGTGCTTAATCAGATCCTGTGTCAAACTGATGCCTGTTACTCTGTGTGGGGTACTCTTGTCTTGCCAATTACATTAGCATTTCCTTGAAGGCTGTATACATGCAGCTAGTTCTTGGAGTCTTCCCTGGTTTTCTGCCTCCTCCCCATACAAAGAATAAAATAAACCTTCTCTATGATCCCCTTCCACTCTCTTTCTCTTTCTAGAATGATGGTTTTCACATTGACTATAAATTTTTCTTCTGATATTCCTCAATAGACCACTAGACTGTGAACTTTTTGAAGGCAAACTGAGGTATTGTTCATCTTTATATCTTCAATGTCCAGGAGAAGAACTTTTCAATAAGTTGTTCAATGAGTAGATAAATGGATAAATGGGTATATAAATTTTTTCAAGAATGTTTTAATTGCCTATAATGCTTTAATATAATGTGTTAACAGAACGCTTGTTAAATATTAGAGAATAATAAGTACTACATTTTAACAGTTCAATGAGCCTTATATTTTTGACCAGCCAACATTTTTTTTCCCTGTTCAGATCTTCCCAATGAGCAAAGCATGCAATAATATGCAAGAGGAACTCAGTCATTGCTAAGATGCAAATAGAATGTAGCACTCTGTGCTGAAAATGTGACCAGAAAATAGTTGCTAGTTTATACATAACACACTTAGAGAAGTGCAGAAATGTTCAAACAGTGATTCCTGTGTGTTTGATAGCTCCAAGAACGACATCAAAGTATCATAAAAAAATTTCCTGCTAAATGTGAAAACCTGACAGTCTGCCCTGTCTCCTGCTGAGGGTCTGCCTCATGTCTGGTCTCTGGGAGAAACATTTTCTTTGTATCATCAAAGTTGGCAGTGAATATCTGAGTGGGCTTTGACCTTGCCTGAGACCTCCAACAACATACCCCTCTGCATACCTCTGCTCTCCAAGCTCTCTGCAAATGAGCTAAGCTAAAAATCACATCACCCAGTTCAACCCACTGTTATTTCAAAGTGCAACCCACATGTGAGAAAGAAGCCTGTGGCAAGCCATTCAAGGTATTAAAACCGTGACTCACTGCCAGACAGAAAAAAAGTATTCTCTGCCCAGAAATTCAGTAACATGTTACTGCTAAAATTAAAAATAAAAAAACTCTCGAAACAGACTTGTGATGAATTTGTATTAATGATGGCATTACAACAGAAATCTGAAAAGAAAAAAGTCGAATTTTCCAGTAAGTGCATAGAACATTAGATAATATCAAATAGCAACAGCAAAACACAGGAGATTGTCCCTGAAAAAATGCTTTCTTTAACTGAATGAAGTCATAGAGTTAAAAGAAGGGAAGGACAGTCTGGCTTTCTTGGCAAGACTGTATTTAAACCAAGTATGGAAGTAGTTTCAAAAAGAGTTATATATATTTATGTGTGTGTGTGTGTGTGTGTGTGTGTATCTCACATATATCTGGAGGGCAGATATATGAGATATATATATCTCAACTATATCATTTCAACAACAGTGACTTTGCCCCCAGGACAGAGATTCTTCCTGGTGTCTCTGGCTCATCAGTAGGATTGATCTGGTCACTAACAGTAACCACAGGGTACTTGGTACTCTGATACTCACCACATTTTACAACAAGACACCCAGTCTCTCTGGGAGCTTACAATCATGTATCAAAAGCACACCAACATGATAAACTAAGGCAACAATACACGAACAGAAATCAGTGTTACTATTAGAATATATCACTTTACCTTTTTTCCATCCAGGTAGTTGTTCAAGATTGGTGAGAACAAGGAAAGATCAACATGTGCCTCCACAATGTCAAAATTGGTTGAGAAGTTGGAAGATTCATCTAGTCTCTCCGTTGTTTGCATTTGTGATATAAACACACAGTTGACTGTTTGGCACACAGGGAACTGAATTGGTCCCTTTGGATATTGCAGAGTTAGAGTAAGACTTGGAGGAATGATGAGCACACAATTATTTAAAAGGGCAAAAATGAGCATAAAAACATGGTCAAGAATAATGGAGGAAGTCTGGGAGCAAAGGCTACAGTATGTGGTGAAAAGCACAGTTTAATATGCTCACCAGCCAGCTGAGGGCAATTTCAGAGAACACCACCCAAAGAGCTAAGAAGCTTTAATCGCAGACATTCGCTTCATAAGCCAGAGCTCATGATCAACAGCTCACTTCCAGAGCATCGGGGGCTGTTTGAAATGTTGTGCCCACACTTGTCCAGGATACGTTTTCAGAGGCTTTAGGCATGTACGTGATTTAAGCAAGGATTCATAAAATCATTCATTCTCTACATTTCATACCATAATGTGGATGCCATTCTACCATTCACAAAGAAAAATGAAAGACATGATTGAATTGAGGCCTGGAGTTGTCTCAACAGCCTCAGACAATAGGCTGAATCTCACAAAAATGAATCTCATTCTTTCAGGCCTTTGCCTAAATCGTATTTTTTAGCAAGGTCTTACCCAAACTTTGGACCATGTAACATGTCTGTGTGCTCCTGTAGCATCTTGCCCTGTCTCTTTCCTTTTTGCAGATTATAAATTTGTTGAGGGTGAGAATACATCTATCTCATTCACCATTGTATCCCTAGTGCCCACAGCAGTTCCTGGCATACAAGTCCTCGATGATTATTTGTTGCATTAATGAAAGCATCTACAAACCATTATGCATTCAAGATAAGAGCACTGAATGCGTCATTAGAAGACGTAGCAGGCGTGGTGGAGATCGTGATAAGCTAAGCAGCAAGCCGGTGTGACAGCAAGACCTGGAAGCGGATCAGTAATGAGCCAAGATTTCAAAAAATGTTTAGTATGTTGGCCACATAAATAAATTCAAAATTCCACCAAAAAAGGAGGGCATAGCTTTCCTCTTCCTTGGAATTTTGTATCCAGTTCTGGGGAAAATGGCAAGCTGAAATTAATCCACAGGAGAGCTATCATGATCGTGGGGTCTGAGAACCATGAAAGATGTCTGAACACCTGCAACCGATGAAAACCCAAAACTAAGATTCGGAGAGACCTGTAAGCAGTGGTCACATATTTGAAGTGCTGACCTGGAAAGAAAGGATTACACTTTTTATTGCATGCAATTCTGGAGGGCAGAGAAAGGACCAATGCGTATAAATTACAAAGAGGTAAGTTTTGGCTTGATAGAAGAAAAAAAATTCTAATAATTATAGCTATTTAAAAAAATGAAATGTGCTTATTCAGCCTTTGAAAGTGGTGTTATGGAAAAATACTTAATGACAAAGGATGATAAAATCTGGTTCCAAAATATGGATGGTATGATTTTTTTTCAAAATAAAAGTATACACATGCACACACACGCGCACGCACACACACACACACACACACACACACACATACATCTGGGTACATAGATCAAAATGTTAATAGTGGTTATCATGTGATAGTACTATAGATATTTTGGATTTTTATTTCATGCTTTTCTTTCTTGTTTTCTAAAATTATTGCAGTGATGAAGGATTATTTTTCTAATGACAAAAAAAAATACTGTACAACAAAAATTGTTGTTTTGGAACATGGGGAGTTCCTTTTTGCTGAAGGTGTTTGAGAAAAGCTTGTATTTGTTTTTATAACTCTTAGGGCGTCAAAGGATAGCCCTTATTTAGAAAAGAAAACATACCTTAGCTCTACCAGCTTTTAAGTTGTCTTTAGGTTCTGAGAGTCTATTGCACAAAGTATTAATTATGGATAACTATTATAATTATTAATAATATATAACATGTGTAGACATTAATTATTATTATTAATTATTAATAAGAAGTCATAGACTCTCATATTTGTTAGAGAGCTCAGAAGTCATCTTTTCTAGCCAATACAGATGGAATTGAAGAACCTTTAGGCAATAAGTGCAGGTATATGATTGCGTATGTCCAGGAACCTGTTGCCCATTCCAGCATGATCTACCCTTGTAGGTAAGAGACATGTCTGTCCTAAAAACACCCAGCCTAATGGTAGGTGAAGGAATTTAATATATTCCCAAGCGACAGAGGATGGCGCATTCAAGTCTATGGCATTATTACTCCTCTCTGATCTTTCACAGTGAAAATAGAGAAGGGTTCTTCACTTTATTTATACAATATTGTTTCCTTGACTTGAGAATCTCATCTTTTTATAATTTTTATTTTTATTCATTCTTTTGAAAGAGAGAGAGAGCAGGAGAGGGGCAGAGGGAGAGAGAGAGAATCCTAAGCAGGCTCTATGCTCAGCTCTGAGCCTGACAAGGGGCTCAGTCTCACAACCGTGAGATCATGACCTGAGCCAAAATCTAGAGTTGGATGCTTAACCAACTGAGCCATCCATGTGCCCCGAAAATTTCATCTTTTATTGCTTCAAAGCACAGACTGATTTTTTTTTCCTTTTTTGTGTGTCTTGTGTACTGTCAGCAAATCTACTTTCTGTTTTTCGCTCTACTCAGGATGTCTGAACATTGTTACATAGAGTGATTTTAAGTACAGACCTAAGCAGAACTCAAGACACCTAACTCTAAGGAAACCCTTGGGTAAAGTTTTAAAGTACAGGATACATTTTTCTTGAATACTGGAAGATATCCAAATTCTCCTTGGGCATCCTCTTTCTGCTTCCCTCAGCGAGCCAGCGCCTTTCCAAAGTTTCTTCATTCCGCCACCTTAGAATCAAACTCCACTCTTTGGAAAGAATTCCGAAATGTTTTCAAATCAGAGCCTAGAGTAGAAAACCAATCAACTGATCCTGTTATTGTCTCACATAGACCCTCCCCTGTGCAAGACCCCATGGAAGAAACGAAGTGATATAAGACAGATCCTATTCTTATGAGCAGACAACTGTGTCGGGAAAACAAACTCATGAATCATGAAATCACAAAGTAATATGTAGTAATTAACATTACAAACAGTAAATGCTATTGGTAAATACTACTTAAGTTCAGAAAATAAAATATAGTTATCTTGAAGCTGACAAATTTACAAGGTGATCAGATGAATGAGGAAGCCATTACATGGTGCACTAGAAAGGCTGGCAGAGGGGTGGTAGAGATTGCCGCCCCAGCAGAACTCCAGAAAACTACCAAACAGGCCTGGTGGAAGGGACCAGTCAGTGCCCTGTGCTACTTAAGTGCCATCAAAGTGTTGTCTGTGGACCAACATCCTCTAGACCACTCAGGAGCTTGTTAGAGATGCGGAATCGAGGCCCCTCCCCCAGAACTACTGAATTAAAATCTGTATTTTAACAAGATCCTTGGATGATCCACATGCACACTAAAGTTTGAGAAGCTCAGGTCTAAACAACGGAAGTCTGCCTACTTTCTTCACACTGGAGCTCTGAGTATATAAAAATGGCTTGCTTTTTAACACAGTTATTACTTTGTCACCTGTGATTGTCAGTTGCAAATTTAGCTCATTGTTTGCCTTTGTTTCTAATTTATTTCCCCTCAATATCTCCTATTCATCAAGGGAGGTGATTAAGAACGGCTGACGTATTTTCAGCTCCAACCCAGTATCCGGGGAACTACCCTATGTTCTACACTAGGGGGTGTGTGAGGACTGGGATTTGGAATCTTCTAGGCCACCTTCTCCTCAATGATTTTTATCAGCTACTGCCCCCTTGCTCCAGAATTGGTTTTCCAACGTCATTACTTGGAAGAATGAGAGCAGTTCCTACAAGCCTCCTCTCTACACTCACAAACCAGGCCATTTCCTCAACCATGGCTGCTTTGTCCACTCGCCACTATAGGCCCATTTGCTTGAGGGACACACATGCCATGATCTATCCACAAGGAGGGCCACCTCTGGAGCATCCTGTGTGGAACCAGGGACCAAGAGAAGGAGAAGCATTGCATTAAATACAAGAGCACATCAGAAGCCTTTCACTCAGTATTGCTGCTTTCTTTTCTGGTGGGTTTCTCATTTTATCCCCTTATGCAGCACTGGGTCTTTGACAGATCTCCTCTTCAGATGCCATGTCAGAAGGCCACAGTCTTTCATCATCTAATTAAAAAAAAAAAACAAAACATTAGAATTCTGTTCTTTCATTTAAAGATATTAAGAGACCCACAGACAGAGAGCACTAAGTGATGTGTGGATGAGGAATATCCAGAATCCTCTCTGGATTCCCCACTAAGTTACTCACTCAACCTTTGGTCTGGAACATAAGTAGAAAATTTAACATTTCATCTCTTTAGGAAGTCTTTCCTTTTCCACAGTGGAACCCAATACTCTCCCTTTGGTTGTGTTCTAGAGAAGGTCTAGTAAAGCCAATTTACTCTGAGTCCACAAAGTTTGTCGTTGCTCATCCACAGTGCCCTCGGCATCTTGGCAGGATGCAACTCATAAATGCATTTTGGAAATTGCTATAAATTTCCAGTGGTATAAGGGTCTTCCGCCTCCAAAAAGCCTTTGTTCTGGTAGGATGCTTTAAACAATAATCTCGCTGCATTTATTCCTAATAGGGCTCTATTTCAAATTTCAAAACTTGTGACTATTTGTATCAGTGTCCAACCCCACACTTTAACAAATTGGAGCCCACTCCAAAGTAAAATTAAAACGGTTTCAAAGACTGACAGAAAAACATTTTTTTTTGGCAGGGAATAACAGGAAGCCAGAAGGAATAGAGGAGAAATCCAGTGGAGAGTGTAAAGCAGTGAGAGACCTTTTCCATATGTGTGGCCATTAAAGAAATTATTACGATTCCTTATGTTGCATATGTAGAACACAGCTCTATCTCATAATAAAAATAGTCTCCTTTTTTTTTTTTTTGCCATTCCTGCAGATATTACCAAAGAATTTGTCCTATAAAAGAGAAATAATATGATGAAGCAACCATATAGAACATAAGAAGTAGGGCCCAGGGCTACACAGTACACCCAGCCGACACCCAGTAATTTCAAGTGGATCACAACACTTGACTTAAATATGCCTGTGACACAGAGTGGGTTTCTTCTGCATAAATTCAGAAATTCAGAACTGGCTTCCTCAGGCTCTTTGTCATAAATATGTAAAATATTTCACGGCACAGTCCCATGGGTCCTAAAACACTCGATCCTCAGTGCTGTTTTATGTGAAAGTGTTTCCCCTTACATACCAGCCCCCTCAGCAAGAGAACATGGCATCTCCAGCATCTCCTGGTTATATTCTAATCAGATGACTAAACAGCCATTCTGTTGACCTTTCCTCCCATTACCTTTGCTTTCATTTCATGATGTCATGTGTTGACCTCAAATGGAGAAAGAAGTTAGATGAAGTACCATTATATACTGTGTACTCATCCCCAAACCTTTTCTGCCCTTTACTCCCAGAAGAACATGGTCGTTGCCCAGTTAACTTCTGTTTAGGCTGGATACTCCTCAAGTCTTCCTCTAGTGAAGAGAATCTGGCTGTCCAGATGAGCCAAGGACTGAAGCAAACACTCCTTTAGCTCATTCATTTCCTCAGGAGTTTAGATATTTTTTTTTTAGTTGGGAAATTTTCTAATTACCATAAATACAAATATTAGTGGGGCTGCATATGCTGTATCAGGCACACAAGAGCCAAGTGCCTATAGGTACTGGGTCTCACCAATAACCATTTTTTTTCATGGTGATAGTTTCTGTTTCTTTAAGTCAGCAAGTAGAAAAGGAACCATCCCATTTGCATTTAAAAAAAAAGTCTAGTGTCCAGTTTTGTATGACCAAGAAGAGAAGGAAAACCATTCTAAGCTGGGGAGCAATGGTAGCAGAAACAGAGAAAGGAAACCAGAGGACTGGGTTCAGAGAAGTGTGAAGAAAGTTATCAGACCCACACAAAGCTACATGTGGCAGTGGCAGGGGGAAATCTTTCTGGATGGGTGGGTAGGACAGTGTAGAGAGTGCCCTGAGAGCTAGATGAAGGGTCATGGTCATAGTGACATAGGCAGTTGGGAACCATGTCGTGACTTTGAGTAGAGTTGAAGCCTGCTGACAAAGGGTAAGTTTAGGCATGCAGATTGGATTGGAGCCACAGATGTCTACAGTGAAACTCAGTGTCTTTTCAAAGTCCTTTTGGTTAAAAGTATCATAAAGCCAGAGAAGTCAGCCTAATCATTAAATAGGAATTTTTTATAAAGATGCAAAGTCATCTTCAGAACCCAATAGAAGGAAGTGTATCCAGGCCTCTTTTCACTCTGCTATCCTCTGTATATTTGCAATTTTCTTTTCCCCCACAGACCAGCTTGTTCTGCTTCTCTCTGCAGATGACCACCTTGGCTCCCAAATGCATGTCTGAGCCAAACTCAGATAATTCCTACGAGAAAGAATATAATTGTGCACCTTGGGTCAGTAGGTGCTCTGATGGAATCCATGATCAAAGTGGAGGGTACTCAGTGAATAAATGGTTACCTGAGTTGATCTTGTGGAGAGGAGGATGATTCCTATAGAAATGTAGTTACATCATGGCCTTGGCAGCGACTCTGAAAAGTGTTTACAATGACTGGCCAGAAGTCTGCTGGTGTATTTCAATCCTACTTGGTGTCAGTAAAAATGAAAAAAATGTATATATAAATATAGGAAATTTTTGTCTTATTCCTGTAACAGGGCCAGTTTAGGACACATGGATTGTCAGCCACGGGCGCAGCATCAGCATAAGGTGGTCTGGGCAAAGCTGAACAGGGAAGAGGCATTTACACAAGACTGCCTGAGATGTTGTGTACCATGCTGGGGTCAGAAGAATTCAAAGACCTATAGAGATTTTCTACTTAGAATAACCCAGAAGATCACATGTGTGCTGGCTTTTTCCTTTAATGTGGAGATGAGTGTGGGGTTCTTAGAAAGCTAAGCAAGACCTGACAATTCCCAAAACATGGGAGGAAGAGTTTCCCTCAGTACATTCACAGTATTATTAATCACTTCCCCAAATAGTTACTAAGGTCCTAGTCTGTGCCCTATTGTAGTGTTGAGTTTGGGGCTATCAAGACAAAGAGGCTATCCCTAGGCTGTCCTGGGGAAACTGGGCCCAGCATTGCAGGAAGTCCCCTCTGGGGTTCTGAAGGGAACTTGATGCCAGGAAGTTTCTAGTCTCCTCTCAGCTTCCTTTCCACAGCTCAAAGGAGCACGTGCTCCTTCCACCCTCCTCTTCTGCCTGCCAGAATTTCCAGATTTGTTCTGTTTTGCAGTTGCATCAAGCCACACTCAATTCCAATCCTAGCAGAAGGCATAAATTAACATTTTATTATGTGTACTTATTAGGGTCTCTTAAAGTAGACATGCAAATGTAAGGCTCCCATAGTAAATTACAGCATACCCAGATTAACTGAAAATAAGCCAGGTTGTCCTGGCCAAGCCCTTGGAAAGCAACACCTCGCTGAGCTATCCTGGGATAGACACTCACCTCAGCTTCTGCCCCCAGTTGTTTACCCTGGCAGTTGGCCATTTCCGGCTCCGTTTGGCACCCCAGACCTCTCTGTCCAGCTGCCATTGGCTCATATGACTCCTGGTTGACTTTCATTTACAAGGAACCAATTTCACAAGCAGCTGTAGGTGAGCCTTTTATAGGCCTCTGGCGAGTGAGCGAGAGGCCTCGGGGCCTTCTCCTTCAAGCAGCTGGACAAATACATCTGCCTTGGCCTTCCACAGGGACCAGGCTATTTTGAGGCTGCCCTTGATTGGCTCTTCTTATTACTGTGCCTTTAATTCTAGCTTATAGCTCTTAAAACCTTATATAACAGGAACTTCAAGCTAGATGGAGTTTGATTTGATTTGGCTTGGCTCTAGTGGAGGAATTAGTAAAACCAAAAGTGAGAACTACTTGATATACCACTCATAGTTCTACCAGGTTGACTTTTAAGCTACTCTAAGGTATTTCTTTCCTAAATGCTGATTTGCTCATACATTTTTGTGCATTCACTGGGGAGACGTGGACTGGGGAAGAAGAAAAGAAACTTTTCGATGGCCCCTTGACTCTTTGAGATTCTCTTTTGTATCCCTTGTATTTGATGTTATAAACATCTGCCTTCTTGTGAGCCTATGCGGGCAGTCCCACCCAGCAGTGAGAGAAGGCAGTAAAGGAACCGAAGACTAGAGGCTTCCATAGCTCCTCCACAGGCGTTGGCCATTGATTGGAAATCCTGGTTCTAACCTCAAACGTGAGAGAGTTGGATTCCAGTGGCAGCCTAAGCAATTGCAGGGTGTAATGTTGGAGCCTCCTCACCTTGGAGGTTATGCCCAAAGCCACCTTCTAGCGGGTCCTGTGTAGTGAGGGTGTCTAGAATTGCCCCCCGATTCCTGCCCCCTGCTTCCAGGTGAAGACTGTATGAATCCCCCCACCCCCCACAACCCCTGTGGTTCTCATGAAGTGAACGTGCTCTTTCCAAGTGCTCAAGGACACTGCTGTCCACCGGAGTGCCAGTCGGCAGGTCCTGGTTTTCCCCTGCCATGTTGCTCTGCTTGATTTTTACTTCCAAGCAGATGTCTCTGAACCTCCCTCCTCCCTTCTCCCACCTCTACTCCAGCTTTTCCACTTCCTTTCTGTCCTGATTTCACTCAGTTTTTCTTAACATCTCATTCATTTCACCTCTCTGCTCTGTAGAGAGCTATGAGCGGTTCTTACCTTCCCCCAGTGGCATTTAAAGTGTTTCTTAGTGCAAAACATCCTATTCATTGCCATAGAAACAGGAAGCTCAGTGTGGAAGAAAAAGAAAAAAAGAAGTCTGGGAGTCTGAGCTTTGCAATTCTGTTATTTTGCCCAAATCCATAAATGGCAACGTGCTGGGAGGCATGCAAAAGCCTGCTCACCGCTGGGACAAGAGAAGTCAGGGCCTCCCATTCTAGGAAACTGGGCACATGTTTTAAACGCTGGTTTAAGCCCAGAGAGAGCCAGCTTAAGCAGCAAAGATCTCTGCTTTTCCCTCCTATCGGAGCTCCCAGCTGAGTCGAGAAAAGTCAGACAAACCTGCATTCTATGATCATGTCTGTGTCTCAGGAGCTGCGGCACCCAGGACATTTGCTGGACCCCTCGCAGCCTTCCCAGCTGTAGAACAAACATCTCCACAGCCTTCAGGTCAGGATCACATGAAAGCATGTGGAGTTGCAGCCTCTTTGCTCCCCTCGATGGACTCACCATTTCCTCATCACACCCTTGGACAGCACTGAGTTTAGATGATCTGTACATCGGGCCATCTCGATGGATTTATACATCTCTGATATAAAACCAGAAGAACTTCACATTCACATTGTTCCTAAAATAAAGTCAATGAGCCACAGTTTCCCTCGATAGGCAGTAAAATGTGTTTAATGTTTACATCTTCATGAAGAATCTTCAAACCATTGATTTCAAAGATGTATCTTCAGCTTACCCTCAACTCTGCCCTTTTCTTCTGGGTCCTCAAGCACACAGGGCCATTATTTCTATGCTGACAATGGGCCAGCTGACTGCATAGACTGGAGCTTCAAGCTCAGGACATGAAGTTTGCTGGTTCAGTCTCTATGGAGCAGTGAGTTTCTCAGAGGCAATCTATATTCCATTTCCAGAAGTGCACCCTACTTTCAAGCAACTGCCTGTGATCCGACTGTGTTTTCTCAGATTCTGTATCTGTCTAGTTGGTATCCATTAATCACAAGCTGAACTAGGGGCCAAAGCTGTTTACATCTCCCCTGTGATCCAGCTTTTGCAGGGGCACAAAAATCATATTAGAGACTCTCCAGCCAGTTCTGAGCCCATACCCCAGCCACCTCTCTTGATTAATGCTCACTCACCAAACCAATGTTCCCTCTGCTCTAAATCACCCAGACCCAGGTACAAGGTAACTAAACACCACCCTTATAGCCGAAAGCATCTGGATATCATTCAACCCAGCCAATCCTAAGCTGTTGGCCCTGCCCTGCTCTGCCCTGCCCCTCCCACGGAAAGCACAAGAAAGGCTCTGGGCTATCCTTTCCCCTGGATCCTACATCTGACTCCTGATCAAACCTGGTACTTTCCCATGTGGCCCTGCATGACATGGCATGTCCCCTCCACTTGGAAACTGTAAGCAATGAAAATCTTTCAATAGCATTAGCCTCTCTGTGCCATCACCCGATCACCTTTATAAGTTAAGACCCAGGCAGAAATCAACTTTGCCCACACCGGTTTTTTCAGCTACAAGAATATCCTGGTAAGGAGATGTAACTGTCTCGTCGCATATACGTCACAGCTGTGGAAGGACCGTCCCGAGGCATGTTTATTGGTGCCAGTTCAGCAGCATCTTCATCTATAAATAGAGTGACCATATGTCTCACTGTGCCCTGTAGAGTCCGAGTTTATCCACCAACCTGGGCAATTAATAGGGCCCTCATTCACTCCCAGAGCAATCCTAGTTTAGAATGTATATCATACATTCTAATGTTACCCTAATACAAAGCACCAAAAATTAGTCACCCATTAAATAGGTAAATGTCTTTGTTAGAGAGGACTAATTGCAATGTAAACACTTAGTCCCACATTTCCACTTGAGGAAAAGGTCTAAATGAACGTTGCAGACTTTCTAATAATATAAGTGTTTGTCTTCACATAATATGCAAGAAGTTAAAGAGGAAAAACCAGCTGCATGAAGTATATACACAAAGCAAAGAGATGAATCATGATTACTCCGAGGTTTCGTTCGTGAGACCTGAGCGAGATAGTGGTACCGTCCGCCATGTCTGAAAAGTTGGATAGGGATAGGAGTCACTATGCGCCAGCCAATTGTGCCGCCTTCTCCATGTGTTGTTTTTATTTATTTTTTAAGGTTTATTTATTTATTTTTGAGAGCGAGCGAGAGAGAGACAGAAAGAGAGTGGGGGAGGGATAGAGAGAGGGAGAGACAAAATCCCAAGCAGGCTCTGTGCTGTCAGCAGCAGAGCCCCACACAGGGCTCAAACCCACAAACCATGAGATCGTGACCTGAGCCAAGATCAAAAGTTGGATGCTTAACTGACCGAGCCACCCAGGCACCCCTCTCCATGTGTTTTAATGTTTAGTACCTGAGACGAGATGTAGGCACTCAATCATCCCACAATATATTTTGTCTCTAATAAGTTCTGGAATTTGTTCTAAATGCCAGGGATACAATTAGAACCAGCTTCAGTTTCTATCCTCAAGAAGCTTATTCTATAAAGGGAAAAGTTAGCATACAGAAGTATTGCAAAAGGTGTGAGGACAAGCTATTACAAGTCCATTTAAGAGAAGCACTTACCCTAGTCCTGGGAGCTATAAGTCACTTTTCAGTTTAAATTTGGAGTGCGTGGGGAGTGCGTTGTGGGGAGAGAGGAGAGTGAATTATAAGACCCTTGTAGTAGCTGAACCGATGATCGTAGAGCCCATTGGAAGGTTCCAGAAGCAAAAGGCCAGTATCCGAGGGTATTGGAACACCAGTCTAGGGGGACAGTCTAATATCGAGCATCCCAATAAACAGGATATAATGACACCTGAATGCTATGAAGGTCTGGCCACAAGTCTTAGCATTTTTTGACATTGAGAAATGAGGAATGTTCAGTCCCTAAGCAACCTACATTATTCCTTAGGCTCTAGGACTGGTGCTGATAGCTGCCCTTAAGATCATCAGCCTCAGTTCCGTGGAGGGAAAGGATCAGCTGTGTCACAGGGACCACTTCTTTGCCATTCTCCCAGGGATGTCTGTCGAAGGCCATTTATAATCAAGCCCTAAAAATCTATGACACGCAGCTGCACTGTGATGGCATATACGTCAATGAGAAAAATTTGTGATTTAGGAATGCATCTGAACTATGTTTTGCTTCTCCACACCCTAGTCAGATGCAGGGTTGTTTTGGTCCTCTACAGAGTTATAAATAAAGAGCCGGCTCTAAAGATTTGCTGAAGCAAACCCGAGGCTGGAGGAGCAATCCTTCTTAATTGACCTGACTTGCACAATGTTTTTGGCATATGGTCTTGCTCTCCCCAGGCAAAGAGAACTCCTATAAAAAGAAATACATAATATTGGCCCTAGCATTATTTTGGAGTCCTGGAATGTCAGACACAGAAGGAACATTAGAGATCTTTCTGCCCTACACTTTTATCTTAAAGCTGAAGATGCCAGACATTGTAGAGCCATTTAATGGAAGTCCTCAGCTGGGATTCTTTTTTATTTCAGGAGCAAACACAATTAGATTCAACACCTCAGAAACCGGAATTCTGTTATATTGCTGAGGTATAGGTAGTGATCTCTATTGTATGATTAGTACACTTAGACTATTCTGTACCTCAAAGCATTCAATGCCTCAAAATATAGCCCCCGGGATCTCCAGGGCCCATCATGAGGCATATCATTAGTGTTCCCTACTTGGGATCCCTTCTCCTACCCATTATCAAATTTCCTTCTTATGCTCCCTGTTATCAGAGCTATGGCAGATAAGAACTGGTCTGATAAACTTATTCACCCCGAGATACTCACATATGATAATATTCTTTTTTTTTTCAGTTTATCTATTTATTTTGAGAAAGAGAGACTGCGAGCAGGGGAGGGGCAGAAAGAGAGGGAGAGAGAGAATCCCAAGCAGGCTCCGCACTGTCAGCACAGAGCTCCGTATGGGGCTCAAACTCACGAACTGTGAGATCACTACCAGAGCGGAAATCAGAAGTCAGACGCTTAACTGACTGAGCCACCCAGGTGCCTCACATCTGATAATACTCTAATGAGAGTAAATTCATAAAATATTTACCTACTGAATCACATTTAAAAAACTAGAAGCCAGGATTTTTTAGTGTGAAGAGCCAGGCATTGCACTGACCATTTTAAATATATCAGCTCATTTAGTCATGACAACTCTACAAAATATCACATTATTCCTATTCTTTGGATGAGGAAAGTCAGGTTAGGACTGGTTACTCAATGTCATATTATTAGTAAGTGGCAGTAATGGGATTTGAACCCAGGCTATTTGAATTCAAAGTCTACGTACTTTATCACAGTACCTGCAATGAAGCAGCTACTCCATGAATTGTGAGGACTACAAACAATAAAACAATGACAATGGCATGTCTGCTATCGTGCATTTCCCCAAGGCACAAATTATGACCCTTTCGATTATGACAAATTCAGGTCCCTTTCATTAGCCTTTGTGTTGAGAGTTTAACTAAACTACTCTCCATAATGCTGCTGCCTTGGCATCCATTTGGTGTGGCCAAGTGGCCTGCGGGGGCCCTGGACTGATACAAGCCCCTCATGCAAGCACGTGCCCTAGACAATAGCTCTCAGAGTCACAGATAAATACAAATTCCTCATGTGACTCCCCACACCACGCTGGTGATAGTCTCCCCCACCTCCCAGGGCCATCCCCTTGTGCATCCCTTAGATAAGACCCCCATGAAGCTCCTTTTGGTTTGAATAGACCAGATAAGCCTTAGCCTGGGAACCCCAAAGCACTCTATTCCGGGACCCTCACAAAGGCGTGAACCTCAGGTCCTGCCTTGCTCTCTGCCTGCACCCTGCCTTGGCCTCCCACTGTGGTCCCTGGAGGCATACCATGTAGCTCCTCTAGGACCTGTGGGTAAGAAACTTCTCTCTTTCAATTCCCTTGTGGGTTTTGCTGAACCTGCGGCTCACCATCCAACACCCCAGGGTACTGCTTAACAAATGTTCATTCGACAAAGTCACAGCCCCTCTGCTTCTACTTTCTCAGAAGCTTCCTGGACTCTCCATTCACTGGTTTAATACTGATTATTTGGGTAGATAGTTCAGTAGATACCAGCGGCCAGTAAAGACCTCTTTGACTCAAATCTGCCTCCACTTTTCCAAGAAGAAGTGCAACATCTGCTTCCATCTTCCCTGCCCTGTTTGTAGTTGGATCATCTTCATAACTGTCATTACTGATCTGTTTCCTCCCTTGGGATTCTGCTTATATGCCACAGGCCCCTGGAAACAGTGTCTGTCACAGCAAAGGGCTGTGAACTGGCCCTAAACCACACTGGCAACCCCATCACCCCTTGAGCTTCCCCTTTCCTCACTCCTAGCTCTACTCTGCTAGTTAACTTCTTCATCTGCAGCCTGAGAATTTGTGCTGTGCAAAGGAGCACAGGACAAATCCCGGAACACACTACACATTTGACTTTCATGAAGAGAACAGTAACCTCTAGGCCCAGATGTGCTCAACGTCTGAGAAGGGTCCCATTGCATCAGCCTCCCTGAGACACTCAGCCACTCTGGCACCACCACACATGGCCATACTGCCTGTTGTGGTGGGGGGTGGGGGGGGTTACCATCTCTACCCATCTCTGGAGCTTCTGCAGCTGCCTACATTTCTTTAATCCAATCAAAGCTACACTGTCCTGTTTCTTTTCTCATCATGATGAGATTGCCAGAAGCAAGATATTCATCCTTTCTGGCAAACCCATCTCTCTCAAGCAAGACCATCTCTGAGGCTGCCTGGCTTTCCTTACCTGTCTAGACTGTCCAGGGACTGTCTCAGGTAAGACCCCACTCCTTGGTACTTTCCCATATCATTCACACTCTCTCACTCTTTCTAAAATCCTTGGGGGCAATTCAGTGTCCTTGATAATGTCTTGATTGTGAAGGAGAGCCTCACTTCCCACCATGTAATAGAAGGGAATGGTGCATAAAGGCCGAGCTCTATCCACAACACTCAACCAAGGACCTACTCTCTTGTTTTCTCGAATAAGCCACCTCTAAACCCTCTCTAGGAAAGACAACACTTAGAAGTTCCCTGTGCAATTTTTGCCGAAATTATAATTCCATTTTTTCTTTGAAGGTAGGCAGAATTACCACCACCACCACCACTCCACACACAGAGATGTTCACATTCTAATTCTAGAAACCTATGGATAAGATTATCTTACCTGGCAAAAAGAACCTTGTGGGTGTGATTCAGTTAAGCATCTTGAGATGGGGAGAATTGATGAGACTATCCATGTGTATCCAGTGTAATCACATGGGGTTTTTTAACAACAGAGAACCTTTCCCAGCTGTGATCAAAGAACAATAGGGAAATAGAGATGAGACATTGCTAGCTTTCAAGATTGGGGACAAAAAAGCTGCAAGTGAAGGAATGCAACCTCCACAAGCTGGAAAAGCCAAGAAAACAAATTCTCCCTTAGACCTTCCAGAAGGAGCACAGACCTTCAGACACCTTGATTTTACCCCCAATGAGACCTGGGTTGGCCTTCTGACCTCCAGAAGTGTAAGGTAATAAAGTTGTAGTGTTTTAAGCTACTAAGTTTGTGGTAACTGGTTATGGCAGCAATAGAAACCTAATATAGGCTGAAAAAAGAGTAACAGGCAATTCAAAGCCTTTGTCTTCTCAGAGTCCCATTAGACTAGACATTAGCAAATGACTCCCTCTCAACTGGCACTTATCTTTCAATAAGCAACTGTTACAACAACTATGAAAAATACCAAATAAATTTCAAGAAAGAAAGAAAAAATGTACAATGTCATCATTATCCAGGCTACTGAGGAATGTATAGTG
Organism: Panthera uncia; assembly: GCF_023721935.1. NCBI lineage: Eukaryota > Metazoa > Chordata > Mammalia > Carnivora > Felidae > Panthera > Panthera uncia. The sequence continues at coordinate 96,979,725 of NW_026057580.1, forward strand.
CTATGGATAGAAAAGGGCATGGACTGGTATATGTTAACTCCTGAGATCATTTTCAATGCAAACTGATAAACTTAACATGAAAGTTCATTTTTTTATTACAAAGTACATGAGTACATTACAGAGTTAGGAATTTTGTTTGTGAGGTTCTGAAAGACATAAAATGGCACTGAAGAATTTTTGAGATTGTTTGGAGTCAGGGCATCTTGGATGATCTCAACTCGCTATTGAACCTGAAAACTTGTTCACAGACCCCTGAGAACTCCATATCGTGGTGTTCAGTGATTGTGTAAAGTCCAATCTCCAAACTCTTCCAGGAGAGAGAATGTGACTCAGTGCTATCCCAGTATGTAATGAAGCTTCACCAAACTGGGTCAAGAGCATTTAAAGCAAGTGTCAAGGTAACTGATGCTTCCTCTTATCATTAGTGTTTCATTTTATATCCTTTTTCAAACACTAAAAAAGTGATTTTTCAGGGGTGTCTGGGTGTCTCAGTCAGTTAAGCGTCAGACTCTTGATTTTGGCTCAGGTCATGATCTCACAGTTCATGGGATTAAGCCCCATGTCGGGTTCCATGCTATCAGTAGAGCCTGCTTGGGATTCTCTCTCTCCCTGTCTTTTTTGCCCCTCCTGTGCTTGTTCTCTCTCCCTCTCTCTCTCTCTCCAAATAAATGATAAACTTAAAAACAAATAATTAAACAAATAATTAATAAATAAGCCATTTTCCCTTCTTCCCTGCCTCCAGCCTTGAATACGGCTTTCAAAAGTTTCATATTCCCTCTTACTATTTACTTTTATTTATAAAATTGTGAAAAATTGAGTCAATAAAAATTCCTGCCATTTACTGAGTAACTACTATGTGCTAAGCACCTGACATTCACTGTCTCATTTAATCTCTTAACTAAGGGTTATTATTCCTATTGATTGGAAGGTGAAACCAAGACTCGGGAAATTCAAGTAACATGCCCAAACTCACAGAGGAGAGAGGTGGCAAAAGTCAGAGCACCTTCCTTCCTTAGTCAGAGGCCTTTTAGTTTCATATATTATTCTCCATGTTTCTTGAACGTGAAATATTCACATTAAATGGATCAGTAACTGGCAAGTCCAGTGTTAGGTCATGAGTCCATTTCCCCAACCCAGGTTAGGGGTTCCCCAGAGCAGCACACAAAGAGGTTTCCGTCTACAGGATGGACAAACACAGAATTAATAAAGTTTTCCTTGTTTCTCAGTGTGGCTTCTGTCACTCTGTGATTACCTTTCTTTTGTGAGGGGTCCTCCTTAGAACCCTAGAAGGGTAGAAATACCTACATGACTTGAAGGTACCTATCACAATTGAGGGTCACAATTAACTCACCATTTCTATCAGGTAAGAAAACAATGTTGTTTGGTTACTAAGATAGAACACCTCATTCTTTACTTTGTTGCTTTAGTTTCATTGAAATAATACCATTTCAATAAATATTCAAAAACTATCTTATTAAATATTTTATTGAATTTCAAAAAAACTATTTTGTTGGGATAGTTTTAAAGAAAGAGTATGCTGATGCCATGTAAATTGAACAACTTATTCAGTCAAGAGAGTTAGCCCCCAGATACTCCCTCTCCTACCATTTACCCTCCACTCCGCATCAAAACAGTCATTGCATAGGGGTTTTCTACAGCAATGATTGCTGGAGAATAATTCCTAACTCATTCTCCTTTCTGAGCTTTCCTTTAGCTGTCTTACTTCTGCTCCTTCTGTGATTTCAGAAACCATTTTTAATTTCCTCAATTTGCTGTAGAGTTGCCATGATGTTATGATATCCTTGTGAATCACATTACAAGCCCTGGAGCCCTTTCAGATGGGTAGATTTACACAAAGAATTGGTAATAATAGTATGATTGCATCGGCTGCTATAGAAATGACCAAGCATAAAGTAAAGGGAATTGGTTTCTTTCTGTTTCCATTCACTAAGGAGCCAACTTTGGCTAATTTGTATGGTAATAAATATCTGTAACAGTTTACCACTTATACCGGTATATAATTAATATAATACAATTGTTCTTCAATCTGTCTATGGTAGTAGCTAAAAGAAACAGGAGAGGTGATGAGAAAAAACTGACTTTTTTTTTAGGATCATATTTACAGGCTCAGAAGAATCACAAAGACCATGTGCAACATACCTATAGTTGGATCAAAATAGAAGAGTAATGGCTTGTGAGGAAGTAAGTCACTTCTTGTGGAGGTTATCCTAATGCAAGGAATAAAAAAGAAAGCAATTGATCTGGGATCTGGCCTTTGGTTTTCTGATTTAGGGTTCAGGGGTAGAAGTAAGAAAACCTGTATTCTATTCCTGTACTTGGTACTCAATTTCCCAGGGTCTTTTAGGGATACAAATAATGAAACAGCAGGGGATTGTAAGCAAGAAGACACAAACTTCCTTCTAAAACATTGGACAAGATTGGGATGTTCTACAAACTAACAGAGAGTGAAATTCAGGAAAGATGATATTGGCAAACAAAAATCTTTATGCGAACTCAATATCAAAAAATCTAGCTACCTATAATTTGCCTCAAAAATGCCTGAAGTGAAATGTAAGAACTATAAACAAGACTGATGAAAAATAAATTGTAGAATTTGCAGGTGCTGGTCTAGGTGCAATCAGACCTCAAACACATCAGATTTAATATCAAATTTCTTGATGCAAAATATTCCCCAAGGGAAGATGAGAAAACCTTAGTATATTAAAATTAAAAATATTGTCTTTATTATAAGGGCAAATGATACTTGCACATATAGAATCTTATTGGAAGTTATTATTTTCCCCAAATATCAGGGTTTCTAATGTCTATCTCAGGGTAATGATTTTGCTCTCATTTCTAAAGTTTACCAAAAACATTACAAATTATCTTGAATGGGCTGTAGGGTGGGAAGATGAAGGCAAGATACTATTATTTTTTTCAGGTATTGACCAAGAAATAGACAAAGATATGTTGAGTGATATTTTCAAGATCATATGTTAGACTTTTACTTCTAGCTAAGATAAAGTAGTTTGCACTAGACCAATTATTCTGGGAAGAACAAATAGAAAACTCAGATAAAATGTAAAGAAAAACAGCAATAACAACAGCTGTCTGACTGAAGGCATTGGAAAATGACTGAAGCAACCAGGAATTGAAGGGCCAAGATCAAGCAGAGTCAAAAAAAGGGAACCACAGAGAGCTGAGATGATGTTCTTCAAACAGCTTTTCGCCTCAAGGCAATTGCTAGTTTTTGGCTTGGAATTAGAGGCTAACAATCTACCCAGAGAGCTGTGGCTGATAAGCAGAGAAACAAAGTTTCTGGAAATCTCACAAGGGTGCAGACAAAAAAGGGAAAAAAAAAATTGAGAGCAAAGGGGAGGTTGGGAGATTGATTGGCCAAAGTATCCAAAACTTGAAGTAACAGAATCCTGAAGAGAAGGAAAGCATGGAGAAGCACATTAGATACTCATTTTCTCCCACAGGCATATGCTAAATCCTTAAACTGCTAAGGACAAGAAGCGAGGCAGGAAATCACAGAAAATCAGAGGAGTTTTGGCCTACTTGCAGAGTTGAAGAGACAAAAATAGGAGAATACAACCTGACAAGGAGAAGCCCAAGTCAATACTCTATGCTCAGGAGGGACTCCTGGGAGCCATACCACGGTTGAGGAGCTAACCAGAAGTATATGTAACTTTCCAGACTTCAACCCAGCCTCAAATCTGTTCAGTTGCTAACTGAATCAAAGTCATCAGCTTCTTCCCTGAATACATATGAAAAGAGAGGGTAAGCCCCCTCAAAGGAAGAGAGTGCCTCCACAGTCTTTCATATAGAATATATAGCATTCAATCAAAAATTATGGTCCTATCAAGGAAAAGAACCAAGAGGAAAAAAACAGGTAATATAAACAGACCCACAAATACTACTGTTATTAAAGTTATTATACTTGAACGTTTAAGGATATGATTAAAGTGACAAATTAAGAAAATATAACTCAAATATAGTCCAACATGAATATATTATCGATAAAACATAAGTTAAAGATGGAAAATTTTTACTTCTCTGGTTTTCTACTGGTATTTTAGAAAGAATTAAATGAAAATTATAGAGTAGAAAAATAAAATACTTGAAATTAAATACCCAACACATAAACTGCAATTTAACAGCAGTTGGGACTCAGCAGCTATGTGGATTAGTGAAGGAAAATAGGGAAGTAGAAAATCCACTTCCATCTTTCTGTATGGAAAATACAGAAAGAAATATGTGATAGATAATCTTATGGGTAAAAATGGCCAGGCCATCCCGCCCAGATATTTGATCAAGCATTATTCTGGATGTTTATAAGAGGGTGGTTTTTTGTAGATGAGAATAACATTTAAATTACAGAACTTTGAATAAAGCAGTTTGCCTGACATAACATCAGTGGGCCCCATTCAATCAGTTAAGGAAGGCAAAGACTGACTTCCCCTCAGCAAGAAGGAATTCTGCTGGTGGATGGCTTTCAGACTTGAACTACGATGTCAGTGCTCTTCCTTGGGTCTCCAGCATGCTGGCTGGTTTACTCTGCAGATATTGGACTTGCCAGGCTCCATAATTGGATGAGCCAATTTCTTGAAACAAATCTGTCCATATATCTATGCATATTGCATTGGTTCTGATTCTCTGTGAAAGTTGACTAATTTAGAACATGAGAGACACAGAGGCACAGGAGAAAGGTTTAAAATGTGTAATTAAAATGCCAGAGGTAAGGAGAGAGTGATAAATGGGGGGAAAAGACAATTCACAAAAGCTCCTGGCATACACATATATATTTTATAACAAATTAGTTATTACATTAAATATACAGGGATTAAGCATTCCTATTAAGGGGCAAAGATTGTCCAATTGAATTTTTAGAAATTTATGTACAGGGACTGATCTACAAAAAAAAAAATGAGCTCTGTTGTCAGTCAACTCTATTTTCTATGACAATATTTCTTCAGTCTTCCTTAGCTTGTATAAGAATCTTCTAAGAGTCTTGTTAAAACACAAGTTCCTGGGAAACATCCTCTAGAGGGTTGAGGATTCAAAGGGTGATCATTTGCATTTCTATGAGCTTCCAGCTTCCAGGTCATGCTGTTGCTACTACTCTTTAAATGCTAAAACCATTTTGTGCAGCTATTATCTACATGATGATAAATGTAGATTCACAGAGGTTGTGGTCAAGATCTGACCCTTCTCTTTCTTATGAGCTCATATGAGAGGTGAAGTCAGAAGAACAGATAGGCCCATGTTTTGAGTTTGGGTAAGACCTCACTCTGCGTTATTGTTTTGCAAAGAAATAGCACATGGATACGACCATCTTCATCTTTTCCACAAAGAAAATAAGACTCTCCTAGTCAGCTACACCAATCTCTATATTAAAAGGGAGCTCTCACAGTGCAAGATAAAATTATGATCTCATTTCACTAAAAATTCTGCTGATACCACTATTAAGCCAAAATGGCACCAACCATTATCTTCATGCTTAAAAATGCACCAATGCATAACCAATCATTTCATGCGTGTTTTATCTCCTCATCTAAATTATACACTGTATGAGGGAAGGAGTCATCTCTGCCATTTTTTTGGTTTTTTTGGTATCTTCCCAAACATTAAGCACAACAATCTCCTTCAATGAATTATGAAGACTAAGAGGCAAGGCAATCACTAGGAATTAGCACGGAGTTAACCTAAGTTTGCCTTCTGCCCTACCCAGCGTTCCCATGTATCTTATTCATCACCCCTCACCAGCAACACCCACCTGACTCATAGCAACGCACTCAGGACTTCCACTGTGGCTGATGGAAGCCTCATGCTACCAAAACCTGAGTAGGAAATCATTAATTAACCTCCTACATTTACAACTATTCAGAGAGCATACCAAAATGACGGCACACTCCCTGCCATCCCCATGTGGCAGCAACATTCAACAGTGAGAGTCCAGACACTCCAGCTCCCGAGTACAGCAGACAAACCAGAGAGAGTTGCTGTCGGAAGGTCAAACCCCTTCAAATTATATTTGTAAGTGACCATCTAGCTGGTTCCTGGCAGGCCAGACAGCCTTTTCCTGACTTCAACTCAGTCAGTCCAGGCCTAACTGAAACCAAGCCTCCGAGACTGTTTTTTGTTGGCTCGAAGCCGGTTGCTTTGTTTAATTGTTGTCTTTATGGGTGCCAGGCACTGTGGTGGACACTTGTGACTAACACCTCACTTATTTGAATGATACCAGTTATCAATGGTTTCATCAGGTAAATGGCACATATCATAAACAAACGATAAAGCAAGATTAATGTGAAAGTTCTGAAAGAAACAGTCTTAAGATGGATTTCAACTTTATTTCCAGAGCATGGCATGAAAGTCAAACCCTTTTCTTTTCTTTTCTTTTTTTTTTTAGCAAGAGAAGGGAGATTACATGCCTCTTCATTTAGGGTTAGAGGGACCCCAGAAATATTAAACTAACTTATAAGATCCAACAAGCTTTTCTCCTTAGAGTTAAGTATGTCTGCTTTAAGAAAATGGATATCTGACCCCAGGTAATATTTTATTTTTTGGAACCCTGCTGAATTGGGAGTAAGCATTCTTTCAGGCCAAAGAAAGTCCTGTGAGATCTTTCTTGAGACAAGTATATTGGTTGAGAGCTAAACAGCTGTCCCTCAAGTAAGCATTTAGAGTTATGGAGATATCCAGGAGAACCAGGGAAAATGAAGAGAAATGCTACTTTTCATTTCTAGTTATAAAGAATGTATGACTTGTTTGTGTAACTTGTTTTTATAAGCCTATCTGGAATATAGGGGACCTACGGGATAGTACTTCCAATAGGCAGTGAATACTTCGTATAAATACGGACCTCCTCCTTCTCAAAAATAAGTAACGCCAGTTGTTTCTATCCTGCTTCCTCACGGGTCTCTCTCCAAGACCCTGTTCCCATATTCCGGGTCCTGAAGTCACTACCTATGGGATATCACCTGCCACAAGGCGTTAACCCTCCAGACCACTGAGTACCTGGTAGTCACCAAACCTGACTGACCATTCACTGCCTGGCTGTCCTTAGAAGGAGGCACAATGCACTCCCAAGACCTGTATCTTTCCACGCCCTACCGACGAATGCATAGCATTTCCAAGTTTTTATCACTCCTAGTCTGTCTCACTGTATCTACTACCTCTTAAGCCTGAAACATCAAACTCAGTGTGCATGTGTATATATGTGCATGTGTGCGTGCATTTGTACTCAGAGAATAACACAGTAGAAAAGACCTGAGCTAATTAGTGCATATACTGTCGACCTTCCTCTTTATATCCTGTGGATTCCGTGGAATCACTTCAAGGTTAGGGGAGGAGATGAGGAAACCCAAGGGGCTTCAGGTCCTCCCAAAGCCCCACAATCAGTACAGCTTCCTGACAATCAGATTTATATATTGACTTTCATAGTAAGCATGCTTTTGAGGAAAGGGTACTCTCACCGTAAAAAGGCGGGTAGTGTTGAAAACCAGATATTTACTTCAATCCCCTTTGTTCTACAGAAGAGTGAATCAAGAAGAAATGAAGGTTGTCCCCCAATCACATAGCCATTTAGCTAGAGTTGGAAGTACAGCTGAGGTTGCTTGATTCCCAAGTGTGCATTTTCTATGTACCATCCAGCAGGGAGAAAGGGGGAAAAGAAACATACTGTGTGCTTATTGCACGTGTTAGTGATCAGGATATGTCTTGATGACAATCTAGGGTTTAAGTGGCAAACAAAAATGTGGGAGTGGAATGTCCCATTCTATAATGTGTCCCAAAGACATTTCAGGAAAATCAGACAGTAAGCAAAGGGTTGAAGTCCTGGGCTAAGGGAGATTCTTTCTAGACATGTTTGGTAAGCCACAGCCTACGTCTCATAGCATAAAGAAGCTGCACGAATCCTAAAGAGCCCTGAAAGGAAGTTCCCCACTGGGAACATAATGAAGATGCACCGTATAAACTAGCAGCGTCTGGAGTTTTCTGCTTCTCAGTTATTTGTTAGGAGTGTCCATAGGATTGTGGCAAGGCTTATGAAAAGAACGTCAGCTTTATCTTATCAATATCATTCTAGTGAAGAAAGCTGCCAAAGTCCAGTGGAAGGGTCTTACTAATCAGAATCTTTATATATCCAGCCTTGCAGAATCAAACCGTGAAGGGTTCTCCTGAGTTTTAGATTTTTATTTTGTTGGCAATCATGGATACATATTAGAATCACCTAGGGAGTCTTAACTATACTGATGCCCAGGCTCAACCCAGAAGAATTAAGAATTTCTGCAGGTAAGCCTAACATTTTTTTTTTATTTTGTTAATGTTTATTTATTTTTGAGAGAGAGAGAGAGAGAGAGAGAGAGAGACAGAATGTGAGTGGGGGAGGGGCAGAGAGAGGGAGACACAGAATCCGAAGCAGGGTCCAGGTTCCGAGCTGTCAGCACAGAGCCTGATGAGGGACTTGAACTCACGAACTGTGAGATCGTGACATGAGCTGAGATCAGACACCTCACTGACTGAGCCACCCAGGCGCCCTGTTATTTTTTAATGTCCCACGTGACTTTAATATACCACCAAGGTCAAGAGCTACAAAGTCAGAGGGTTCAAAAGAACCCAAAAGGTGAAAGAAGAGGAATGAGAGGTAATGAGAAGTTACTATGCCCGAATGAGCCAAAATGACCCGCTGTCCAAGCAAATCTCCAGGCTGAGTGACCTGTGTCACTTAACAGAACCCTGCTAGGAATATGTGGCTACCATGTCACCACCCCGGATGTCTCACTGTCCCAGTGCGTCTCCCTCTCGGGGTAAACCTACCTCTAGAACTCTGCCTATTGCACCGCTACCCAATCCTCACTCACCACTCCTGCTTCCACTTCTAGCAGATACTACCTTTACCTCCCTTCCACCAAAAACAGCCAAACCTCTCATTCAGAAGACACGTATGTTTCTCCACCACGGGTAAACGAGAGAACTTTACCACACACTACTGGTTTTTATGAGGCCCTAAGAGAATCCTTCTCACAGCTCGTGCCCACCTCTAAGGGGAACGGAGACCCTCCTGGGAACAGATCTTCCTTCTTGACTGAATCCATGTACAACTCTTGCATTTTCCAAAGATACGGCTGCTCGCAATAGCCGCAATGGCCAAAAGAAACTCACCACACCTCTGCTGGCCCCGGCGAATGTTTAAGTGCTGCCGGCCCTGTAAATAATATCGAATCCTCGATATCCCTGGTTCCTCTGAGTTAACAGGAGCTTACTGAGGACCTGCTCCGTGTGGGTGGGGGGCTTGCGGAATTAGAGTTTGTCAGAGGCAAGTGGGACAATGGGATGATACTAATTCCAGGAGTCAGGAATGATGAAGTCTGGTCCCAGCTTCATCAATCATGTGCATGGGACTAAGGGCAAGGGTGTATTTCCACATTCCTACAACAGAATGATCTCCAAGGAAAGCACAATGGGAAAGGGAGGGTTTGGCATTTCTGCAGCTAGAAGTCCGAATAGGAAAACAACTGGAGCACAAAGGAAATTACGGGTTTCCCTTGCTGTCCAGAAGTGGAGCATTCCTATGAAACTTTTCCCAAGTTGAAACGGCAGAAAGCAAAGAAAGTAATTACCATTAACTCCCATAGAAACAATTTTGAGCATCCTCAGGCCCCAAACATAACCTTTCTTAGACTTTTCAGATACCTTAGGCCACATCTTGTTAACGGACACGCAAAATAAATTGAGATAAAGCACAGATGGTCACAGACACGGTTCGAAGCTATGGCGGCTTGATGCTGAGGTGTTGAGTGCAGTTTCAGGGGAGGGGGCTTGGAAGCACCATTCTCACTGCCCTGGGCACGCTGCCTCCGAAACAGCTCTCTGCAAAACAGGCGCTGAACGTTCTCTTGGCTTTTCGCCTTTTTTTGTAAAAGCAAAAATCCTCTTTGGATTTCTTCCGGTTAGCAGAAACAGGTCCTATTAGTTCTCTTGTAAAAGTGAGTGGTGTAACGCGAGCTTTTGGGAAGTGGGGGGACACCTGTTTTTGAGAAGAGTCACGGGACAACATATGCAAAACTTGAAAAGGGCCCTCTTCGATGCCTTAAAAATGAATAAAGTAGACGATTGTGATCAATATGAACAATAATATCAGAAATTCCAAAAAAAGAGAGAAATGAATAAAGTGATAGCTATATTAAAGGGGTGGTATATCAAACAAGAATTGAGGGCTCTGAAGAAACGGCGATTAATATTTGGATCGCTCATGGCACGTGGAAGAATTGAAGGTCCCCACTTCCTGAACACGCAGACCCTTTGTTCTCCATATGCTGTGTCTCTGTTCCATGCACCTGCTTCTCATCAGAAGTATTCAGAGTGCCCAAATCTTGGAGAACTGGGATGATTTTGCATCTAACAATTTCCAACTTGGATCCTCTGGGAAACGAAATTCTAAAGGGAGGTTTAGTCCAACTGGAGCCCCCACAGGGAAAGCTTGCGGGACGCCAGCTTCGGCTTTTCAGAGCACCCTCGGTAATGCTGAGAACGGCAGGCAACCATCAAGAGGAGACAGAGAGCCAAATGTGTTTCACAGATACATCCACCCTGGGAACGTGCCAGTGAATGTCTGGAGATGTCCCTGACAGCACGGCCTGCTCCATCACGGACCCGAGGAAGCCCAATCACTTGAGAGAGCTAAAACTGGCCAGAGAGGAGGCCGACACACATCCTTCGTGCCCCGCGCCGTTCTGACAGGGAAAACCCACAGCGTGTCCTCATCCAGAAGGTCTTTTCCTCTGCGGGTATCTGGGGATCTGCGGGCTGGGAGCTTCCTAGGAGGAACAGAAGGACGGGTCTGTGCATGTTCACACATCTCATTTCATTCATTCACACTTCAAAAGGCTCCAGATTCTGTTAAAATTTTAGCTCCCTCTTATTCTCAGTCCATTTTTGAAGCTGGCACCAGTATGCCTGCGTTCCAGGTATAATATATAGCTCCCCGCCGCCTCCCACTTCCAAGCCTTGTTACCAAGAATGCCACTCACATTTTCCTCCTTTCAACACAAACATGATGCTTTTCATGCTTCCCTTTGCAAATGATGGATGGAAGCTGAGCTAAATATGGAGACAGGGGCTACAGACACATCTTGTTCCTATTAAACGTTCTACTTCTGTGTCATTCCCCTCCTCGGCTTTCACATTAACTCGCTTCCTTCCCGGTATCCAAAGAGTAGGTGCCTGTGATTGGAGTCCTGGAAGTGAAGAGCTAGACTCCATATTCTAGACCTATCTTTAGGTGTAAAGAGTGTCTCTATCTGTAAATTCTTTTTTTTTTTTTTTTTTTTTTAGGATGGAGTAAATCACCTGTCACTTCTGTGGTCTAAGATAAACACGCTCCTTGAAATTTGGGACACCTGGGGGTTTTTTGTCGACCGATGAGACGAAGTGGGTTGTGAAAACGGCACTTCTGAAACACCAAGGTTTAAAATTCTTCTTTAACGTTCAACAAGCTAACCGTGAGATTTTGTAAAAACCCACGAATAGTGACAAAAAGTTGAGCCTAGGCTTTGGAGATGAGCACAACCAGCTTGGTCTCCTGTTTCTGCCTCTCACTGCCCGGTGACCCTCGTGTATACTTAGAATGCCTCAGTTTCCCAGTCAGGGTTCCCACATCGCATCTGAGTGTCATGTCTCTTTAATCTCCTTTAATGTAAGACAACTGCCTTGTACTTTTAAAAAATTCATTGCTGTTGTCTGTCTTGACATTGACCTTTTTGAGTAATTCGGGACAATTGTTTTGGAGAATGTCCTACATTCTGAATTTGTACTATTATGTCCTCATGATTAAATTCATATTTAAAATGCTTGGCGGGGCGCCTGGGTGGCTCAATCAGTTAAGTGTCCGACTTTAGCTCAGGTCGTGATCTCACGGCTGGTGAGTTTGAACCCCTCGCCGGGCTCTGTGCTCTCAGTGCAGAGCCCGCTCTGGATGTTCTGTCTCCCTCTCTCTTTACCCCTCCGCCCCTCTTTCTCTCTCTCAAAAATAAATAAACATTAATTTTTATTTTAATGCCTGGCAAGAATACTTCAAACTTGATGTATCCTTCTCATTGCATCTTGCCAAATGGCAAATAATAGTCCCATTACTACGAATACCAAGTTGATTACTTGTTTAAGGTAATTTCTGTCAGAGCTCTTTATTCCAAAGAAACTTCTCTTTGTAATTAATAAATAATATTTGGTGAAGTAAAAATTTTAAACTGTGTGAATATTTAGTTCCTCAAAAAAATTTCGCCTAGTGGTTTTAGCATCCATTAATTATTCTTCCATGAAACATTTATTCACTTATCATTTATTTATTTAGGTTTGCAAAACAGCAAATTTAAAAAAAATTTTTTTTTAACGTTTATTTATTTTTGAGACAGAAAGAGACAGAGCATGAACAGGGGAGGGTCAGAGAGAGAGGGAGACACAGAATCTGAAACAGGCTCTAGGCTCTGAGCTGTCAGCACAGAGCCCGACGTGGGGCTCGAACTCAGGGACCTCGAGATCGTGACCTGGGCCGAAGTCGGAGGCTTAACCGACTGAGCCACCCAGGCGCCCCACAGCAAATTTTTTAAGCCTGTCATTTCTTCTTCGTGTACTCGTTGGCATTCTGTTATAAAAAACAACTTTCTTTTTTGTTGTTTCTTCTCTCTCTCTTTCTCCCTTTTTGATCATCACTAAAATCTGAACGGATTTTTAAAAATTAATGTGCTAGGACTCATTATCCTACTGATGTTCAAATTTGACACAAATGTAATTAGCAGAAGCCCCTTCAAAGGGGCTTCTATAAAATTTTATCTATTTCTTTGTTTTGTTTTGAGTGGTTGCGTAGAATTTACAATGGGCATATCTAACCAATCCCATGTACTTTCAAATATTACACTACCTTACAAACAGTGTAAGAACTTTACGGCAATGTTTCCGTATCTCCCCTACGGTCCTCTGTGCTTTTGTCGTCGTCATACAAGTTACTTCTGTATGTATTATTAATGCAGTCACTGTTATTTTGGCTCTAAGCAGCCAATTATGTTTAAAGCAATTAAAAATGAGAAACCTTGGGGCACCTGGATGGCTCAGTCAGTAAAGCGTCCAACTCTTCATTTTGGCTCAGGTCACGATCTCAGGGGTTCGTGAGTTCGAGACCTGCATCGGGCTCTGAGCTGACAGTGTGGAGCCTGCTTGGGATTATCTCTCTCTCCCTCTCTTTCTGCCCCTTCTCTCTCTCTCTCTCTCAGAATAAATAAATAAATAAATAAATAAAAGCTTTTCTTTTATTTACCCACATACACATCATTTTCTAGCTCTTTTCACTCCCTTTGTGTAGATCTAAACATCTATTTGGTATTTTGCATCTACCTAAAGAACTTTCTTTAACATTTTTCTAGTGCAAGTCTGCTTGGATTTTCATGGTCAAAAACATCCTTTATGTTGCTTCATTTGTGAAAGACATATTTGCTAGTTACAGAATTTTAGATTTTTTTCTTTCAGAAATTTAAAAATGTCATTCCTTCGTGTTTTTTTTTTTTTATTTGCGTAGTTTCTGACAAGGAAACCGAAGTCATTCTTAATGTTTGTTTCTCTGTTAATAATGTGTCTTTGTATTTTTAGTTGCTTTAATGTCTTTTTTTAGCACTAATTTCAGCAAAGGGATTATGATGTGTTTCAGTGTGATTTTCTTCTAGGTGCATCCTGTTCAGGGTTAATGGAGCTTCTTGTGTTTGTAGATTTAGATATATGTTATAAAAATATATAATTATAATTGATAATGCATACAATTATATATAATTATACTTTAATATATAATATATAAGTTAATATATATAAGTTAATATATAAATATAACTTTGGGACATTTTAGCCATTCATTTTTCAAATATTTTTTCCTTCTCAGAGTTCAACTCCATGTATATTACACTGATTGATATTGTTAAGTTGTTCAGGGAGCTTTGTTGTTCTTGTTATATTTGTTGGTTTTGTTGTTGCTAGTCTTTTTCCTCTTCCTCCTTCTTTCTCCTCCTCTCCCTTTTAGCTTTTATTTTTCCCATCTGTGATTCATTTATTAGCTCCTATTTCTATGTCTTCAAGTTCATTGACATTTTTTTCTTTGGTTAATCTGCTATTAATACCATCTAGTGGGGTTCCTGGGTGGCTCAGTCTGTTACGTGTCTGACTTTGGCTCAGGTCACGATCTTGTGGTTCGTGGGTTCGAGCCCCACATCGGGCTCTGTGCTGACAGCTCAGAGCCTGGAGGCTACTTTGGATTCTGGGTCTCCCTCTTGCTCTGCCCCTCCCCTATTCATGCTCTGGCTCTCTGTCTCTTAAAAGTAAATAAAAAAAAAACACCATCTGGTATATTTAGCATTTCAGATATTATATGTTTTTCATCTCTGGAATTTCTTTTTTTTAATATAAATCCAAGTTAGAATAACATAGTGTAGTAATGGTTCAGGAGTAGAATTTAGTGCTTCATCACTTAAATATAACACCCAGTGCTCATCCCAACAAGTGCTCTCCTTAATGCCCATCACCCATTTAGCCCATCTCTCCACCCAACACCTTGCCAACAACCCTCAGTTTGTTCTTTGTATTTAAAGAGTCTCTTGGGGCGCCTGGGTGGCGCAGTCGGTTAAGCGTCCAACTTCAGCCAGGTCACGATCTCGCGGTCCGTGAGTTCGAGCCCCGCGTCAGGCTCTGGGCTGATGGCTCGGAGCCTGGAGCCTGTTTCCGATTCTGTGTCTCCCTCTCTCTCTGCCCCTCCCCCGTTCATGCTCTGTCTCTCTCTGTCCCAAAAATAAAAAAAAAATAAAAAAAAAAAACGTTGAAAAAAAAAATAAAGAGTCTCTTGGGGCGCCTGGGTGGCTCAGTCGGTTGAGCGTCCAACTTTGGCTCAGGTCATGATCTCACAGCTCGTGAGTTCGAGCCACACATTGGGCTCTGTGCCGACAGCTCAGAGCCTGGAGCGTGCTTCAGATTTGGTGTCTTCCTCTCTCTGCCCCTTCCCTGCTCTGTCTCTGTCTCTCAAAAATGAATAAACATTAAAAAAAATTTAAAAAAAAGAGTCTCTTATGATTGGCCACCCTCTCTGTTTTTATCTTATTTTTTCCCCTCCCCTATGTCCATCTGTTATGTTTCTTAAATTCCATATATGAGTGAAATCATATATTTATTTTTCCCTCACTGATTTATTCCACTTACATTAAACACTGTAGTTCCAACCACGTTGCTGTAAATGGTAAGATTTCATTCTTTTTGATTACCGAGTAATATTCCATTGTATGTATATACCACATCTTCTTTATCCATTCATCAATCAATGGGCTTTTTCTATTTGTCTACTGTTGATAGTGCTGCTATACACATTGAGGTGCATGTGCCCCTTTGAATCAGCATTTTTGTATCCTGTGGATAAATACCTGGTAGTGCAGTTGCTGGATCATAGAGTAGCTCTATTTTTAATTTTTTTGAAGAACCTCCATACTGTTTTCCAGAATGGCTGCACAGTTTGCGTTCCCACCCACAGTGCAAAAGACTTCTGCTTTCTCTGCATCCTTGCCAACATCTGTTGTTTCCTGAGTTGTTAATGTTAGCCATTCTGACAGGTGTGAGGTGGTATCTCATTGTGGTTTTGACTGTATTTCCCTGATGGTGAGTGATGTTGAGCATGTGTCTGTTAGCCATTTGGATGTCTTTTTTGGAAAAGTGTATGTTCATGTCTTCTGCCCATTTCTACACTGGATTGTTTGTGCTTATTGTGCTCATGTTTTCCTTTACCTTCTGATGCATATCAAGCATATTTATAATAGCAATTTTAGTGTCTTTGCCAATCTGAACACTTTAGTCATTTGGAGGTAAATTTTTGTTGATTTTTTTCATAGACATGGATTATATTGCCCTATTTTTTATATGGCTAGTCATTACTTATTTGATGCTGGACTTTGAGATTTTTAAGTTGTCAATGCTGTATTTTGTTGTATTCCTGTAACTATTGTTGGAACATGTTCTAGCGGTATGTGCTTGGAATCAATTTTATTCATCACTTCACTGGAATAAGTTTTGTTGGGTTAAATCAAGAGTAATTTTTCATCTAAGATGAATTTATCCCCATTACAAAGATGATATCTTTCTGAGAATTCTATCCAGTGCCCCATGTGTTATGAGGTCTGTCTCCCCTGTCTGGTAGAAACACAAATTATTCTCAGCCCCATTTGAGCTCTAAGAATTCTTCAGCCTGCTTCTTTCCATTGGCCTTGAGTATTTGCTTCCAAACCATACAAAACAGCACTCTGCTGCAGACTTGAGGTGACACTTTCCAAACCTTTGGAGCTCAGCTGCCCCTGCTCGAGTATTCTGCCATGAAAATTTTGGCTGCCTCGGCCTCCTTGAATTCTAATTTGTTTTCTCCTCAATTTAATGAGACCCCCAAACTCTGTTGGGTTTCCCCTTCCTATGCTGCAGCCTAGAAATTTCCTTCAAGCATTAGGCCGGGTCAGTTGCAGGTTTAACTTTGTTTTCTTTTCTCAGGAATATATCTCAGGATATATGTATATCCCAGTTTTCTAGTTATTTAAGATAGGAAGGTAAATGAGGTGTCTGTTACTCTGTCACTGGTAAAAAGAAAAGTCCCCCTTGTCTTCTTGTCTTCATCAGTATTTGATTATCTTTTTGCTTTCTAAAGCAACTGGATATTCTATGCTCATCTTGTATTTTTCTAGTCTTGAATGCATAATCAGTCATTTCTGCAAGGAGCTCTGGATCTTTAGTAGGCAATAATATTTAGAAAGCAAAATATGGGCGCTGCACTTGTTCATTTATACTGTGGTATCATTTGGTCTGTAACTTTCTAAATGATTATGTTATACTGATATCTTGAGTTCAAGCCCAGCAGCGTTCTCCTCACACTCCCTCATGTTATCTCTCTCTCTCTCTCTCTCTCTTTTTTACTACAGTGAGAACCCTAGTTCCCAGAACATCAATATATTTACTCATTTGCCCAGTATACACAGAAATAATCTCACAACTATGCTACCCACACCACTGCTATGGCAAACTTAATAAGTAAAATTTAGGATTGTTTTTTGCGATTATTCTTATCTTTAAAGTATTTCCCACACAAAATACACAACCAGAGTACTGTGTTCAAAATTATTTAGATTGAGACCCCTGGGTGGCTCAGTCAGTTGAGCCTCCAACTCTTGATTTCAGCTCAGGTCATGGTCTTGCAGTTCATGGGATCGAGTCCCATGTTTGGCTCCACACTGACAGTACAGAGCCTGCTTGGGATCCTCTCCTTCTCTCTCTCTCTCTGCCCCTCCCTTGCTATACTCTCTCCTTCTCAAAATACATAAACTTAAATTTTTTTAATTATTTAGATTAATTTTTTTCTATGTGATTTTGGTATAAATTTGCTATATAGTTAAGTTTACTTTGTTGTTTTTATTTAATTTTAGGGTTTAAATTTTAGGGTTTAAATTTAGGATTTGCTCTTACTTCCCTTTGATTTTATGTGTTGGTCATGTATTATATTTACATGATACCAAAGAATATATATATTCTTATTTCATTATTCTTTTCTCTTTTGCCTTATACAAAAGAAAAACCACTATATATTCTTTTATTTATTTATTTATTTATTTTCATTTAACAAGGGCACACTACATATAAGATGTCTCATAGGCATCCAATTGTGGATGTCAAATAGAGTGTTAAGATTACTTGCTGATAAGTTTCTCTACCAATAATCACATAATACTTACTCTGCCAATTATCAAGCAATATTTAATTTTGGTTTTGTTATAAAATCAATCTTTCTTGAAGTGTCTTGTATGTAACCTCAAGACAAAAACTGATTCTGTTTTGAAAGACAGACTTCTCTTTATCCTGACAAATTGGAATTACGTTACCTTCTTATCGTTGACCCCGTTTTTCAAAACTCAATTCTCTCTAAGTATGACCTTTCAGAACTCTGCAAGTTAACCACAGCTTGCTTAATTTAAGGAGGCCCGTGAATGAAATTGCCCCAATTCAGATTCAACTTCCTTATTTTCTTCTAAACATCTCTCTGAAGATCAAGGGCAGTTTGAATTCTATGTTTGTTCTACAAGCAGGTTTCCATAGGATACAAACTGAAATTGGGG
Organism: Panthera uncia; assembly: GCF_023721935.1. Classification (NCBI taxonomy): domain Eukaryota; kingdom Metazoa; phylum Chordata; class Mammalia; order Carnivora; family Felidae; genus Panthera; species Panthera uncia. Next base: position 96,997,892 of record NW_026057580.1, read on the forward strand.
ACAAAGAAGAGTTTCTGTTACTTGATCAATTAAAGCAACCTTAGTGCAAAACAAACAAGTAAACAAAAACAGTATTTGCTGAAGAATTAACATTGAACAAACGTTGCTAATATTATACAATGAGAGTGGCTGATATTGATAAATTTAATAGGCTGTCTTAGAGCACTTTAGTGCTATGACCTTTTTCATTTTATCAACCGTGCAACACTACCATGTGGAAGGTCCAGGCTGGGGCTGGGCAATTGCACACCTGAATAAATCAGAGCTTTTGCCCTCAAAGGTGTTACTGACAGGTGAGGCGACAAGTATATTCACAAATATTATCAAAGTAAGATGTAATGCATATTATCATGAGAAGAGCCATAAGTAAAAGGTGATGAGAGTTCAGTGACAAGGACATTAATTCTGATAGTGGAATCTGATACACTTCCTCTGGAACATGAGATTGAATCTCAGTCTTTGAAGGCCGAGCAGGATTTTGACAACAATGAATGACAACGGGCTTTGACTTGTGCTAAAGAGACCTATTGGAGGCTGCTATAAGATACAAGACACAGGACAGTTTTAATTAAGACAATTCCAATGGGAGTGAGAGGAGAGATTCAAAGGTCAAATGTCTAAAACCAGGAAGATCTAGCAAAATGTCACTGATGGCCCCACACTGCATATTGTTGCCAAGAACCTAAAATTAAGATTTAATACCTTGGAGTGCTGAGAAAACACAGTGAGTTTTCTGATGGATTTGTTTTACTTTCCTCACAGGGTTGTTGTGAATATCAAGACAAGTGAATATGAAAAATATTTTGTTTGTTGTACAGTGTTCTTGTTATTTCTATTAACAAAAATAACAATTATAATATGGCTATTTAAAGGTGTCTTTTTTTTTTCTTTGTGAAAGCCTGGAAGTGAAATGCAAATAAAGACTGAAGTGAGTTTTACTGTAGAAAATAATCCTATCACAGGTTTCAAAGCAAACCATTTGCAGCTGCTGAAGTTGAACATACTGGGTTTTTCTATGGAAGAACAAGGACCTCCAAACTCACTTTTAGTGGGAAAATGAGCTTGTTTTTTTTTTTGTTTTTTGGGTTTTTTTTGTTGTTGATGAGAAGGAATCTGTTGGCTTCAATACAACAGTTTCATTTTTTCTAAGAATGTAAGATTGGTTGTGGTAATCCAGCATTTTCAGGAATCTTTATTTCCTTCTTTCATGGGATGACAAGTGAAGATTAGTTGTAGCAAGAAGAGTTCCATTCTATGACCACCTCCCTTCTGGCCTCAGAGGGACAAATTCAGGTCTTAAACACCCCAAATCCCTTCTGGCCTCAGAGGGACAAATTAAGGTCTTAAATGCCCCAAATCCCTTCTGGCCTCAGAGGAACAAATTCGGGTCTTAAACGCCCAAAATAATGTATGGTAATCACCATTATCGTTGCTATGGACCGAATATTTGTGCGCATCCTCCCCCGAATTCATATATTAAAATTTGGGAGGTGATTAAGTCATGAGGGTGGAGCCCTCAAGAATGGAATCAGTACTCCCATAAAAGGGACCCCAGAGAGCTCCGTTGTTCCTTCTACCATGTGAAGATACAGTGAAAAGACAGCTGTCTATGAAGCAGGAAGCAGGTTCTTACCAGATACCAACTCTGTCAGCACCATGATCTTGGACTTCTCAGCATCGAGAACTATGAGAAATAAATGTGTGTTGTTTAAGCCACCCAGTCTATGGTTTTTGTTGCTGTTGTTGTTGTTGTTGTTATAGTACCCTGAACAGACTAAGACAATCACCTAAGCAGCATTTTGATAAGTATCTGGTTTCACATGACAACGTGATGAGTGGAACTGACAGTGATCTTGGCCTTGCCAGTCCCTGCTGGTATAGATAACCATAGCATAGACATTACAAATCTAGCTCAACAACATATACAGTGCAGTCTATGTTTCTTATAAGCAGAGAAAATAATAATGCTTAATATTCATTGAGTGCATGTTACACACTCAAACATTGTTGCAACAGATTCTCATGTTTTGTCTTATTTGATTTCAAAATCAAATAACCATTTGAGGTCTTATTCTTAACTTCATTTTACTGATGAAAAAACTGAGGCAGAGAGGATTAAATTACACAGCTAATACGTGGTGAGGCCAGGATTTAAACCCAGTTACTATAGCTTCAGAGTTCCCCTTTTTAAACATAGCTTCTTGTCTCCAACAGTGCATTTTAAGGGTTAAGAATAGGAAGGATTTATAACTTATTTGAGTCTAAGTAAAGCAACAAAAAAAACCCATGTGTAGATACAGGGGTGAAGAGATAAGGTCAGCTTCTTGGTTCAGAGGAGAGAGAAGTAAGAAAATAAGACAGTCCTGGGTTTGAATTAGAGTTCCACTGCTTACTAACATTGTGAATTTAGGGAGCTACTTAGCCTCTGCACATCAGTTTCTTTATCTGCAAATTGAGGATAAAAATCACAGATACAGCAACGGCTTGCAGTGAGGTTTAAAGGGCATATGAAAAGCCTACGGGTAGTAACTGGCACATAGAACATATTCAAATTACTATCACTGTGATTACAGGTAGCTCTTCAACGTTGGAACTTGTACTAGGTTGGTTGTTCACATATACCAGAAAATTTTCTCCTTGGTTAGGGAAAGATTTGAATATAGGAAGGATTGAGGGGAAGGGTGTTTGAGAAATCAAAGGCTCATCCTAGCTGGGGCTCAAGCTCTCCACCGCTGACTCTCCAGTCATGACCTTGAGGTACACCTCTGAAGTGGCTTCCTTCCCAGGATTCCAGCCTGGCTTCTGGCTTTCATGGAGTAGATTTTCTGGACGTTAGGCTCATTCTCAGTGACTTCCTCCTGCAACAGCTGCAGAGCCACACTGCCACTCAGTCTCCTGGGTGTCCATCTCTCAGGGGGAAATAGAGAGATGCTGTCTCACTGAGGACAGGCCCTGTTTTGAAGAGAAGCTCAGCATCTTAGAAAATGGAAAGAAAGTAAAAGTATGAAGACATAAGTGAGGAAGTTTATCATTCAGAACAGAAAAGGTCTTAACAGATCTGGCTCTAACTTCTCTCTCAACAGGTGAGGACATTTAAAACTAGAAGAGAGATTTGCCTGACATCATTTAGCCAGAACTCAAATGGTCAGACCCCTGGTGGAAGAGTTGACAACATCAACATCAACATCAGGCACCAGGACTTCTCTGATGGTCTCTGGAAATGTCCAATAGAAAAGAGAGCAGGGAGGCTTCTAGACATTTCCTCAACGAGTGCACCTCCACCACAATATGGTTTATATTAGGCCTTCAGACTAACACTGAGTTTGTAGGAAGGTTTCTAGGGCAAAAAGGAATATTTGAGAACCACTCTCGTAGATTTTTTTGTGTCTCAGACACTCATCATCAATTGAACAATTTATAGAATGTAAACTCGAAAGCATCTCCATTTATGGAGCTTTTTGTTAAATATTCCAGGGGCCACTGAGGCCATACAATTATACTACAGGCCGTCAGATAAATGTTCAAATAAATGTGAAGATAAAAAGGGGCATAAACCTCAGGATGTTTGTGTAGGACCTACATATGTTTATGAATTTTATTATTTTTCAAGTTAATGGCAAATAATTTGTCTGAAGAAGACAAATATGGAAAGAGTAATAGAGACAACCTCTTCAACATGTTTCAAGTACCTACTATGTGTGTCACAAAGACTTTGCCTGTAGCCTAAATAAGTTTCTTACATATAGGTGTGTTACCATCATTCAAATATGTCCACATGACTTGACCACTGATAAAATCCAATTGTATCCGAAAATGTTGATTTTAAGTTCTGATATTTTCAGATATTTCAGATATTTTCTCAGTCAACATTTCCCTATTATAGGTCCATGACTGTTTTTCTTAATCATGAAAAAGACATTCCCGTGTGTGAAAATTTAAGGGACTCTGGTTAGACCGCAAGACAGGAATGAGCCTTGAGTAATAAATTTTGCTGTGCCATGAACATCAGACATACGAAAGTTTTCTGAGCATTTCTGGGTTATTTCAGGTTATCACTTGTTTTTGTGAGACTGGCCATAACCTTTCTTATATTACCACTTGAGTTCAACACTCATCCAAGTAGAACAAAGACCGAGAGAAGAGAGCTGGTTATGTTATCTGGATGTTCATAAGAATTAAAACGTTTTGAAAAGCGATGTAATATAACTTCTTTATTTCTCCCCAATCCACAACGATCCCATAATTGTACAGGGGGAAAAGCACTGTACAGAAAAGTTAGCGTTTGCTTAAGAAAAACGTTAATCATAAAAGTCGAACAAGCACAAAAAACCAGCTAACCCAGTCGCTTGCCACAGTTAGTGTTAGCATGGAAGCATGGGACAGGCAGTCTGATAAAACTCGAAGGACGTGAGGTTGCCCAATTAGTGTTTATTTGCTGCCCGGAGGAAAATCAGAGTAGGGTTCGGTTGTAATGAAAATCTAAAGGAACTAGGGTATCACAATACAACACCTCAGGAATATTGGGAATATTGGATAAGTAATCTTTTTGTAGGGTGCTTTTTTTCTGTTCTTAATCTCCAGACACAGTGGGTGGTGACCCCAAGACTGTTCGAGCCTGGAGGAGTATCCTCTCTGGAGTGAGGAGGTAGTCCTAGAGTGAGAGGCTGTGTGATAGCCAGGAAGGCAGAGCCTGTCACCAACGGGTGAGGCAGTGAGAGAATCCAAGAATGCACAGTCACTTCAGTAGACTGGAGATACCTGAACAGAAGAGAGAACCAGAAGCCCCAAATGCCTGAACTAGCATCCCTTTCTCCTGATTCTCCAGTCTTGAAACTTGGAAAGACACAAGTCTGAAATGTGCCTCAAGGGCTAAGCTGTCCCTAGTGTTTGAGTTACAAACAACTTTTGCAGTAGAAGCTATTTTTTTTTTTTTTTTTTTTTTTTTTTTTTTTTTTGGCCTTGGGCTTTGAATGAATACCCTACATGTCAGGGAAACACCCAACACTTTTTTAGCCAAGAGAGCCAAGAGCAACAAACGTTTTGCTTCTCTTGAACTTCTTGAAAATGCTTAGGGTGGTTACCTTCCCAGATGATACATATTCTTGTGTCAAGGTGGCCTTCTACAAACCAGGAAGAAGGCTCTCACTAGAAACATAATCGGCCGGCACCTTGATCTTGGATTTCACAGCCTCCAGAAGTATGAGAAATAAGGGTCTATTGTTTAAATCATTCCGTCTATGGTATTTGTTACAGGAACCCAAAATACAGTTACAGGAACAGTGAGGTAACTCCTGCCAATACGTTGGTATGTATTATATTCCTTTTATTTTCACAAATTCACTGAAAAATCTTTTGAGAATAGACAGAGATATGTGAAGAGCTCTCAAAAGATTCACTCAGCTCTTGGAAATCAACCCTCTAAGCAGTGTGGAGAGTTGAGTGTGTGAACTCATGCTAACTAATTTTTTTGGTTCATAGAGCATATAAAAGGATCTTCAAGAACTAAACAGAAAAGAGTTGTACCAAACCGGATTCACTGGGGCTCCTCAAGTGAGGGCAAGCCCAGAACACCTGCCAACAGTTAAAGATTGTGACCTACAGTCATTGTAACAAATTGCATAAGACTGATTTGGCAGAATTCCAGGTAACACCTCACTGAGAATTGCTACCAGGAAATTGCTAACAAAATGCCAAGAAAAAGCGGCCATGAGGTGCAAGATGCAGCCCCCTTTCTCCAGTATAAGAATTTTATTTTTTTGTTCCCATATGCGTGTGATATTTTGAATTTAGAGGTTCACATTCTGACGTGTTTAACAGTATTCTCTTAGAATAAATGTTAAAATCTCTAGGCTCGTGAAGTTTTAAATATATCATCTCCTGGGGAGGGGTGCCGAGGGGAGTATGCAGCCAATCAACCATAGTGGGAAAACGAGCAGGAAACCACATTCCCACAGATTTTGCAGTTTCAAAACAATTGGCTTGAAGTTCTGTGTTGTTTCCTTTGCTTCAACTTCCTTCTCCTATCAGTAAAGCCCAATCAGGTTTCTCAAGTGATTGAAGATCAACATATCAGCGTCTATTCCACACCTAAAGAACCTTCCTTTACATTTTCTGGGTGAGTACATCACAGACATTAATGTTTCCACAAGCAGAGGGAATCAACATCCACGCAGACAGTCTGGGGTTTGGCGATGCATGGGCTGTAGCAAGAAGCATCTTAAGTAAATCACATTCGCTATTTCCTGTTCCTGTAATGCAGGAAGTGCTGGTTCCACAGTCCCGTGAGCTCTCAGAGATAAGGAAAGCTCTACAGTGTTCAGAGTTTTTAGATAGAGCTTTGGAATTTTGTACGAGATATGGAGTATGCAGCCCTAGACTGAACAGATAGGAAGCTGTTCTCAGGTGTCATCACCCACTGGAACGGTCTATCTGGGCCTGGGAAACATGGATAGCTGGGATTCCTCTCTGGGTTGGAGATAGGCTGCTGTGTGTATGTTTAGATAAATTTAAATCTAAGTGTCTATTCAGCCATTGTTGTGGTATTTCATTCATGGGAGCAATGTCCATAGTGAAGAAAGCAGATCGAACTGTGTTTGGTAGTCTGCATAGGAAAGCGGGCTTAGATTTGACATCCCAGGGTCTGGTGAAAGAATCAAATGAATCAGTAGATAAATTATGAATCGTTTTTCTTTATGTGACTTGAAACACATTCCCATCCTGAAGCAAGGTAGGATATAAGCGATAAGGTAAAGCATGGTAATGAGAGTTGTGAAGTCTACATTCTGGAAACTTTTATTTGTTTGGAGGGTTCTGGCGGTGGGGGTGCAAAAGCAAATATCTATATTATGAAAAGACGACATGAGTAATCTCAAACGGGGAACAGCCAGAAACATTTAAATGTTTCTCTTATAATGCTCAATAAGAATAAAGACAGGAAATAAAGTTAAAAACATCATAAAATGTGCACTGATGGCTTCAGTGTAGAAATTGGGTGTCTATGAACACGGCTGAGGGAAACCTAAAGAAATGAAAGTAGTTATATTCCTGATGGGCAGTGGGTCTTTTGTTCCCCCGTGATTGTCATACAGATGGTGTCCAGCTATCGGAAAAGTGGGCAATGCAATTCCTGCTTTATTTGCAATTGCTTTGGAATATGCATTGAATGTGTTCTGATGTTAAAAAATTATTCAGGGATTACGGCACAACACTGTACCTCTACACAATGGCATTGTGTTGTACACTTAGATTCGTTAAGAGGGTAGAGTAAATCTCATGTTAAGTGTTCTTACTGCAATAAAATAAGTTTTAAAAAAGAAAATAGAAAAAAAAGAAAAGAGAAGAAAAGAAAGGAAAAGAAGAGAAAGGAAAAGAAAAAGAATGCTTAGAAAGTGGGCTTGTTTTCTTGCTTTGCTCCCAGAAGTGCATATGAGGAATGTCCACATATTTCCCTCAGCTGCACAGCCTCCCCTCTGGGATTTATGTATCCCAAACACTTCCCTGAGGTGGGGAAAGGAAGTATGTAAGTGTTTGACTTTTAAAATATTTTCCTAAGGAAAGAATCTGGGTTTATGGAGATTTCATTGGTCATCGTGAATATGTGCTCACTTCCATAATTTATATGGATCCTACTAAAAGGGGGCTTTAAAAAAAGAAAAAGTATCAAATCAATTCCAATGAAAACTCTGCCAGTTGAGTCAGACCCAGTGATCAGATTAAATCTCCAGGAGTAATGTATGGTTTCTTTTCTTTTCTCACATAGCATATACTGTCCTTAACGGTATTATCTAAACCTTAAAAATACACGTGTGACCATTCCTCACGACATCCACCACTGTCACCCTTGTCCAAGTCACCATCAATAGTTCTTTGAACTGCTGCAATATCTCCCAATTGGCATCCCTGCTTCCACACTTCCCCACCCTACAGTACATTGTCCGCAGAGTAGTCAAAAAGATGTTTCAACATCCCATTATGACGTTGTGGAAGAAAGAGAGTACCTTGAGAGGATGGGTTGGAATTGGAGTTCTTGATGTAGATTTATGATTTCTAAAATGTTTAAGTATTTGAGTATATGTATGTATCCACACGCATATATAACATAGATACATACACGCACACACGAACGTTTCCTAGCTCTGTTTGCTGAAAGAACCTGGAGCAATGACACTCCCAGTAACAAAACATTGCAGCCCCCAGATCCTGACTTTTGACACCGTCTCCACTAAAAGGCATCGGAGATTTTCCGAGAAATGTCAGTCTCTTAGGCTGGGTAAGATTAATACAATAAGATACTGGAAAGTTGCTTTTGTTGAGGAACATAGTCAAAAAGACACGACCACCAGCTGACCCATGAGCTGGACCTGAGCACCCCAAGGCTCTTCATCCCCTCCTCCGTCCTTGGAATGTGAGCTCACCTTGTCTTTTCCACTTCCAGAGATTCCTCCAAGGACACAGCCTTCAAATGGTGATGTTATGTTGAAAGCACCTGCACAGTATACGTGATTGAGCCCAGTTAGGGTCTCTCAAGATTTGGAGGCAGGCATGGGGATACATTCATCTTGCTGCTGCGCAAGACTAGCCTCGTATATAAGTTCCTTTTGCTATTATTAAAATTGCATAGAGTGGCCTGCCTCTTTCTTTGGTCTCTACCTGCCCTCTGCATACGGTGGCTGATTTCAGATTACATCAGGAAAACTCCTGAGAAGGTTGTGAACCTATACCTTTATGTTGAAAACTTAAAGAAATCCCACCCCCCAAACTGACGAGGATTTGTCACAAGGACACAGGGAACATATTTAAGGAGCTCCCACTGGGACAATTTGAGAAATAACATAATTATAATCATAAACCATTAAAAATAGGAATCTACAAGTCCACACTGATAATAAATAATGAAATAAAGGGTGAAGGAAGGAAGGCTCTTGCTTGTAGTAGCATACTGTAAATGTAGAGCGAACATGGAAAATCTTCATTTTGCAAACATCACAGTAAGGAGGAATTCAGAAAAGGATCATCAAGAAATATTAAATCTAGGGAGGAAGTTTTGGTAAGGACCAGGATATCTGCAAAATTTTTTATTAGCAGCAAGGAGAAAATAATAGCTATACAGTGGACACTGGATAACACAATGACTGAGTGATTAAAATTAATATCACAGAGGACAGGCAGATGGACATTACATGTCTCCAGATGGGATATCCTGAAAACGGCAAACATCAATTCTGTTATTTCTGCCAAGAATGCATAACTTGAATCTAAACATGAGAAAATGTTAGACAAATCCAAAATGGGTATTGATCTATTAAAATGGGGTGGGTGGTCAAAGCAGGAATGGAAATGGGGGTGGGAGACTGAATGTTTCAGAACTTTCAGTAATCATAAAAGAAAAAAAGAAAAGCTGGGAAATTGTTCCAGATTAAAGTAACTAAGATATGAAAACCAAATGCGATATGTGATCCTAGGCTGGAACCTGTACTGGAAGAGAAAAAGAAAATGCTATGAGGGCACTATTGACTCAATTGATATAATTGGAATACAGGCAGTATTCTGGATAAAAGTACTATATTAATACTAAATTTTACTTAAGTTGATAACTATTCTGTTGCTATGTCAGGCATATTAGTCAGGGTTCTCCAAAGCAATGGAATCAATAGGAGATAGATAGATAGATAATAAGGAATTGGCTCACATAATTATGGAGACTGCAAGTCCCACGATCTGCAGGGTGAGTCAGTGAGCTGGAGACCCAAGAAAGCTAATGTGTAGTTCCAGTCCCAAGGTCAGCAGTCTGAAGATCCAGGAAGAATGAATGTTCCAGTTTGAATCTGAAAGCAGGTAAAAGACTGATATTCTAGTTCAAAGACTATCAGGCAAGAATAATGCTATCTTACTTGGAAAATGTCAGTCTTTATTTTACACATGTTTTCAACTGATTGGATGGAGCCCACCCACATCAGGGAAGGCAATCTGCTTCATTAGATCTACGGATTTAAATGTTAATCTCATCCCAAAACACCCTCATGAAAACACCCGGAATAATGTTTTTTACCAAATATCTGGGCACCCCATGACCCAGTCAAGTTGACACATCAAACTGACTCTCACATAAGAGAATAGTCTTTCTTTGGGAAACACACAATGGAGTATTTAGAGTTTAAGAGCCACAATGTATGCAATTTATTCTCACATGGTTCAAAGAAAAAAAGGTTTTGAGAAAGACAGAGATAGCAAACAATGAAGAAGTTCAGGCAAAATGCTAACAATAAGTAAATCTGAGTAAAGCATATAGATATTCTTTGTGCTGTTTACATTTTCTGTAATTCTGAAATTATTTCCAAATAAAGTTTTCTTAAAAGCTTTTCAATGTCTTGCTAAACATACTCTAGCTGTTTCCTATGCACTATGGCTGAATACAACTTTTGTCATTTGTCCTACAGTCCCAGTCTCTGCTGACTCCTCACGCAGCTAATCCTACTCACCTCCCACATAGACCCCCACTTGCCCTGTGTGCTTTCTGCTCCTAGAATAAGAGCGTTCTCTCCATATAACTTTCACACCTGCTTGCTCTCTATCTGGAAGTTCTTCTCCAGTTTTTGAATAGCCACTTTTTCTCATTGATCAGGTGTTTTGTCATATGCCATTTCCTCAGAGAGTGCCTCTGACTGTCATGTTGCCTTATTTCACCTTACTCTCTGAACTTACAATGTTTATTCACTCTTTTACTTGTTTATTATACCTCACTGGGATTTAAACTTCAGAAGGGCAGTTGGCTCATCCGTCCTATTTACTGCTACATCTCCAATATCCAAAACATTGTAGGAGATATGGTGAGTCCTAAAGAAATATTTTTTAATAAATAGATACATGGTTAACTGCTTATAGTGTCCAAACTTTTGAAATTAAAATACTTATATTATTATTATTATTATTATTATTTGTTCTTCACTCACATATATAGGCTTTTCTAGTTTGTGACAGGAATTTTAGTAATAAATATTATGCTAATACAGGTGAACATCAAACACAGTGTTATCATAGAGAAGTTAAAGAGAAGTACTAGTGGCTGAAGAGAAACTTAAAAAAAATGATTCTGATGATCTTAAAATGGAAGTAAGCTGACCTAGTTAATGTGAAAAATCCAACAGTCATAGCAGTAATAAGAAAATCTCTCTGTAATGGGTGCTTGAATTCCAAATATCTAGTACAATGCCTAGAAAATAGTAAAGGATTCACACTCAGTACTCAATAAATGCAAGAAATAACCTATCAATAGTTCATAAGCGGGTCACTCCTGGGAAAATAAAAAGAAGAGAGATGACTAATTTTGCACCTTCAAACATTCAACAGACTCATTTCTTTTTTTTTTTAACTAAAAAAAGGAGCTCATGATAGCCAGAGGTAAGGTTTCCCCAGTGGAATAGGAACATTAGAAATAACAATAACACAGAGAGTTCCCAACAAAATCAACCCATGGAGGTCTACACCAAGACACATACTAAGTACAATGGCAAAAAGTAGTAATAAAGATAGAATTTTAAAAGGAGCAAGACAAAAGTAAACAGTTACATACAAAGGAAACCCCTGATAAGGCTATCAGTTGTTTTTTTTAGCAGAAATTTTGCAGATCAGAAGGGAGTGGCATGATACACTCAAAGTGCTGAAAGGGGCACCTGGGTGGCTCAGTTGGTTAAGCATCTGACTTCAGCTCAAGTCATGATATTGTGGTTTGTGGGTTTGAGCCACTGACAGCTCAGAGTCTGGAGCCTGCTTCAGATTCTGTGTCCCCCTCTCCCTCTGCCCACCCCCACTCTCTTCTCTCTCTCAAAAGTAAATAAACATTACAAAAGAAAGTGCTGAAAGAAAAAAAAAAACAAACCTGTAGCCAAGAATACACTATCCAGCCAGGCTATCATTAGGAATAGAAAGAGAGATAAAGAGTTTCTGAGACAAACAAAGCTAAAAGAGTTCAATATCACTGAACCAGTCCTACAAAAAATGCTAAAGGGGACTCTCTGAGTGGAAACGAAAGACCGTTAAGTAGGAGTAGAAAGTAGGAAACACAAAAGCAGTAAAAATAAATACATCTATAGAAGTTAGTCAATGGATTCACAAAATAAAAGGATGTGAAATACGACACCATATACCTGAAATGCAGTGGGGGGAGGTGTAAAGAATGGGTTCACGCTGAAGTGACCATCAACTTAATATGGAGTGCTATATGCATAAGATGTTACATACAAACCAAATGGTAACCACAAATCAAAAATCAGTAATAGATATGAAAAAATAAAGAGAAGGAATCCAAATATATCACTAAGTAAAGTTAGCAAACAGTGAAAGAAAAGAGCAAACCATAAAACAAATAACAAAATGGCAATAAGTACATACCTATCAATAATTACTCTGAACATAAATGGACTAAACACTCCAATCAAAAGACATAGAGTGACAGAATGAATAAAAAAGCAAGACCCGTCTATATGCTGTCTATGAGAGACTCATTTCAGACCTATGCAGACTAAAAGTGAAGGGATGGTAAAGCATTTATCATGTAAATGGAAGTGAAAGGAAAGCCAAGGTAGCAATACTTATATCAGACAAAATAGACTTTAAAACCACAACTGTAACAAGAGATAAAGTACACTAAATAATCATGAAGGGAATAGTCCCACAAGAAGATATAGCAGTTTAAATATGTATACATCTAACGTGAGAGTACCCAAATACATAAAGAAGGTAATAACAAACATAAAGGAAGTAACTGACAGTAATACAATAATAGTAGGAGACTTTAACACCACACTTACATCATCCAGACAGAAAATCAACAAGAAAACAGTGGCTTTCAATGACACATTGAACAAGATGGATCTAAAAAGATATACATCCTAAAACAGCAGAATACACATTCTTCTCAAGTACACATAGAACATTCACTAGAATAGCTCACATATTAGGCCACAAAACAAGTCTTTAAAAGTTCAAAAATGTTAAAGTCATACTATCCATCTTTTCTGACCAAAACACTATGAAACTAGAGATCAACAATCAGGAAAAAAAAAATCTAGAAAAAAAAGAAATACTTGGAGGTTAAATAATATGCTACTAAACAATAAATGGGTCAACCAAAAAATCAAAGAGGAAATTTAAAAAATGTATGGAGACAAATGAAAAGAAAACATAATGGTCCAACATCTTTGGGACCCAGCAAAAGCTGTTCTAAGAGGGTAGTTTATAGCAATACAGACCTACCTCAAGAAGCAAGAAAAAAAAAAACTCAAATAAACAACCTCAGATAACTTTACTTAGTGATATATTTGGATTCCTTCTCTTTATTTTTTATATACCTATTACTGATTTTTGATTTGTGGTTACCATTTGGTTTGTATGTAACATCTTATGCATACAGTACTCCATATTAAGTTGGTGGTCACTTATACCTCAGGGAACTATAAAAAGAACAAATAAACCCAAAACCAGTTAAAGGAAGGAAATAATAAAGATTAAGGCAGAGATAAATAAAATACATACTAAAACAACAATAACAACAATAAAAGAGATTAATGAAACCAGGAACTGGTTCTTTGAAAAGGTCAACAAGGCAGACTTATTCAGATCGGGGAGGCAGGGGCGGAGAGAGAGAGAGAGAGAGAACTCAAGCAAAATCAGAGATGAGAGGGACAAATAACAGCCAACACCACAGAAATACAAAGGATCATAAGAGAATATTATGAAAAATTATATGCCAAAAATTGGACAACCTAGAAGAAAGTGATAAATTTCTAGAAACATACAACCTCCCAAAACTGAATCAAGAAGAAATAGAAAATTTGAACAGATTTCCAGCAATGAAATTGAATCAGTAATCAAAAAACTCCCATAAAACAAAATTCTGGGACCAGATGGCTTCACAGGTGAATTCTACCAAACATTTAAAGAAGAGTTAATGCCTATTCTTCTCAAACTATTCAAAAAAAAATAGAAGAGGAAGAAAACTTCTAGTCACTCTATGAGGCCAGCATTATCCTGATACCAAAACCAGATAAAGACTCTGAGAGAGAGAGAGAGAGAGAGAGAACTACAGACCAATAACTTTGATGAAAATAGATACAAAACATCCTCAAAAAATACTGGCAAGTTGAAATCACACATAAAATGAAAATCATTCACCTTGATCAAGTGGGATTTATACCTGGGATGCAAGGTGGTACAATATTTGCAAATGAATTAATGGGGGTACATCATATCCACAGGAGAAAGAAAAAAACATATGATTATTTCAGTAGATGCAGGAAAAGCATTTGACAGAGTACAACATTCATTCCTGATAAAAACCCTCAACTAACTAATTTTAGAGGAAACATATCTCAACATACAAAGGCCACATATGAAAAACCCATAGCTAACATATAGTCAATGGTGAAAAACTGAGAGCTTTCCCCTAAAATCAGGAACAAGACAAAATGTCTACTCTTTCCACTTTTATTCAACATAGTTCTAGAACTCCTAGCCACAGCAATCAGAAAAGAAAAAGAAATAAAAGGCATCCAAATTGATAAAGAGAAATTTTCACTATTTGCAGATGACATGATACTCCATATAGAAAACCCCAAAGACTGCACGAAAAAACTAGAACTGATAAATGAATTTAGTAAGGTTACAGGATACAAAATCAATATACAGAAATCTGTTGCATTTCAAAACACTATTAATGAAACAGAAGAAAGAGAAATTAAGAATGCAATCCCATTTACAACTGCAACAAAAAATAATAAAATGCTAACATAAATTTAACCAAGGAAATGAAAGACCTATCCCCTGAAAACTATAAAATATTGATGAAAGAAGTGACACAAACAAATGGAAAGATATTCTATGCTCATGGATTGGAAGAACAAATATTGTAACTACTCAAAGAAATCTACAGATTAAATGCAATCCTTACAAAAATACCAACAGCATTTTTCAAAGAGGTAGAACAGATAATCCTAAAATGTGTATGGAATCACAAAAGACCTCGAATAGCCAAAGCAATCTTGAAAAAAAAGAACAGAAATGGAGGCATCATAATCCCAGATTTCAAGACATACTGCAAATCTATAGTAGTCAAAGCAGTACGGTACTGGCACAAAATTAGACACATAGATCAATGGAATAGAATAGAGAGCCCAAAAGTAAACCCAGGATTATATGTCAATTAATTTTCAACAAAGGAGGCAAGAATATGTAATGGACAAAACTCATTTTCTTCAACAAGTGGTGTTGGGGAAACTGGACCACTTTCTCACCTAAAGCACAAAAATAAACTCAAAATGCACTCAAGGCCTAAATTTGAAACCTGAAACCGTAAAAATCCAGAAGACGGCTCAGGCAGCAATTTTTCGGACATCAGCCATAGCAACATTTTTCTAGATATGTCTCCTCAGGCGGAAACAAAAACGAAAATAAACTACTAGGACTACATCAAAGTAAAAGGCATCTGCACAGCAAAGGAAACTATCAACAAAACTAAAAGACAGTCTACTGAATGGGAAAGGATATTTGCAAATGGCATATAAGATAAGGGTTAATATCTAAAATATAGAAGAACTTACACAACTCAACACCAAAAAAACCCCAAATAATCCATTTAAAAATGGACAGAAGACATGAACAATTCTCCAAAGAAGATATACAGATGCCCAACAGATACATGAAGAATTGCTCAACGTCACTAATGACCAGGGAAATGCAAATCAATACCACAATGAGATATCACCTCATACCGGTCAGAATGGCTAAAAATAAACAAACAAAAAATAAAAAACAAAGAGAAAAAAAAGACACAAGAAAACAACAAATGTGGGCGAGCATGTGGAGAAAAAGCAACCCTCATGCACTGTTGGTAGGAATGCAAACTGGTGTAGCCACTGTGGAAAACAGTATGGAGGTTCCTTAAAAAGTTAAAAGTAGAAGTACAGTAATTCCACTCTTGGTAATTTACCCAAAAAATATATGAAAACACTAATTTGAAAAGATATTTGCACACCTATGTTTATAGCAGCATTATTTACAATAGCCAAATTATGGAAGCAGCCCAGTGTCCATTGATAAATGAATGGATAAAGATGTGCTATATACATACAATGGAATATTACTCAGGCATAAAAAGAATGAAATCTTGTCATTTGCAACAACAGGGGTGGATCTAGAGAATGTAATGCTAAGTGAAATAAGTTTATCAGAGAAAGACAAATACCATATGATTTCACTCCTATGCAGAATTTAAGAAACAAAATAAATGAACAAAGAAAAAAAGATAATAAACCAAAAAACCAGACTTTTAACCACAGAGAACAAGCTGGTGGTTACCAGAGAGGAGGCGGGGGTGTGGATGGATAAAATAGGTGATGGGTTTAAAGAGTGCACCTGTCATGATGAGCAGCAGGTGATGTAAGGAACTATTGGATCACTATATTATACACCTGAAACTAATACAACACTGCATGCTAATTATACTGGAGTTAAAATTAAAAAAAAACAAGCAATATCAATAAAAGCATTTCCTTCTGGATTATTGCCACCTTCTCAACACTGTTTTGGTTTGGTTTGATTTGGGTTTTTTGGTTTGTTGTTATTGGTTTGGGTTTTGTTTGTTTGTTTGTTTGTTTGTTTTTGGCACCTCTGGGTCAATTGACGACTCATACTTCCCAAGAAGCCATATGTTTCTGTGTGAGACATTCACCCTCTGCATTAACTAAGGACAAGAGCCAAGCAAATATAATAAAATCTCTCTTCACCCATCAAAAATAAGAATGCAATTCTATTTGCAACAAGCTTTAATCAGCAGGCATAAGTCATCTTGGTATTGAAATCATACAGTGCTCAATTTGCACTCTCATTCTTCATTTTAACATTACACACAATAGGTATACCATGTAAAGGTGCTCTCATCATTTTTACAAAACATCTAGAATTTTTCAAGTTCCATATATTTAGGTAAAACTAAACAAAAAAAAACTAAACTAAAAAAAAAAACACCCTCTTGGAAGTCTTCTTTGGATGCTCACCTCCCCTGTTTTCCACTTCCCACATGCAGCAACGGAGGTAGCTCCGTTGTAAGGACAACATTTACTTAAGTATAACTATGCTATTTTGTACTTAGTTTTAACGTTTATTTATTTTGAGACAGAGAGAGACAGAGCATGAACGGGGGAGGGTCACAGAGAGAGGGAGACAAAGAATCTGAAACAGGCTCCAGGCTCTGAGCTGTCAGCACAGAGCCCGACGCGGGGCTCGAACCCACCGACCGCGAGATCGTGACCTGAGCCGAAGTCGGACGCTTAACCGACCAAGCCACCCAGGTGCCCCTGTACTTAGTTTTAAAACTGGAAGTTATCACTGGATTGTATTCTTGTGAATATACAAATGTATTCCTCTTGGCCTCTTCAATATGTAATGGAAAGCCAGTGTCACTACTAACATTTCCTAAGGTTAGGAGAAAACCAAATTATCAATTCAATCTGTTTTTTTTTTTTAATTGAGATATGATTTGTAAAATTCACCTTTTAAATGTCAACTCCATTAGTTCTGACAAACGCATGCTGTTGTATAACCACCACCACAATCAAAATACAGAAGAGTTCCGTCATCTGCCAAAATACCCTGATGGCCCTTTGTAGTTATTTCTTCTCTCAATTTCCAACCCCAGATAATCATTGATCAAGCCAATCTTTGTATATGAACATGTTCATAATATCTCACTCTTTTAGCCTAATAAAAATAAGACTTTATTGGAAGGAATTCAGAAACCAAAGTGAAAATTTATCTGTGGAAAGTGAGGAAAAGCCAGTTAATGATACTCTTACATTTGCTTTCATCATAGCGTATTTTTAATTATTTTCTCTGTATTCTGATAGGAAAACATAGAAGTCTCTGTTAACAAAAAAGGATGATAGTGTATGTCATGGCAGATATGCAAAAAAAATCATTAGGGTGCCCATGGTGAGCAAATGTCAGTTCCATAACAGTATCTAAATTATTAATTAGCTTCTATTAACCTTCTGAAGTGATTGATAATAATTAACAAAGCATTCTCCTAATCAGGAATGTAAAAATGGTCTCAATTTGAATCGTGACTAATTGCTTATAGCTGCCAAGAGTTCTGGGTAGCAAAGA
Source organism: Panthera uncia (assembly GCF_023721935.1). Classification (NCBI taxonomy): domain Eukaryota; kingdom Metazoa; phylum Chordata; class Mammalia; order Carnivora; family Felidae; genus Panthera; species Panthera uncia. Next base: position 97,016,048 of record NW_026057580.1, read on the forward strand.
ATTCTGAGGCTTAATAGGAAATATTAACATGAAACATTTAAGTTTTAGAAATTATTAAACATTCTGTGTGGGTTATCTTATGTAATCCTAACAGGAAACCCAAGCAAATGTTCCTATTGTTATCTCTATGCTCTGAGAGGAGAAACTGAGTTTTAGAAAGACTGAATAAGTTGCTGTGGCCAAGATCAAAGAGGTTTTTGCTTGCTTTCTCCTCGAGGATTTTGACGTGAGGACTTTAAGAGACAAAACAGATGCACATAAGGGAAGGGAAAGAAAAATAATATAAAAATAGGGCGGGGGACAAAACATAAGAGACTCATAAATATGGAGAACAAACAGAGGGTTACTGGAGGGGATGTGGGAGGGGGGAATGGGCTCAATGGGTAACGGACATCAAGGAATCTACTCCTGAAATCATTGTTGCACTATACACTAACTAATTTGGATGTAAATTTAAAAAAATAAAATGAAAAAAGAAAGAAAGAAAGAAAGAAAGAAAGAAAGAAAGAAAGAAAGGAAAGAAAGAAAGAAAAAGAAAGAAAGAAAGAAAGAAAGAAAGAAAGAAAGACTGAATAACTTACTCAAGGTCAGGCAGGGTAGAAGTCATGAAGCTACGATTTGAACCCACTCAACCCGGCTGTCACAGCTTTACCATTGTGTACCCAAGCAAGTAATTTCACAGTATGGGGGAGGGGGCAACGCAAATTTTTTTGAGGAAGTGAATCTGGGCTGAAATCTGAAGCATGTGTTAAACAGGGAAGGAGAAGAGGGTGCAGAGCAAAGAAGTACTTTTCTGACAGAAGGCAGAGCAGGTGCAAAGGCCCAGTAGGTGGAGGAACAAGGCATGTTAGAGGAGCTGACTGCCAGGTTGCCTGAAGCACAGAGGCCCAGGGGAAGAACATCACAGGAAGAGGGTGGGAGAGGGGGGCTTGCACTATAGCCATGTGAATGACTCTGATCTTTCTCCCAAGGGCATCAGGAAGCTCCTGCATAGTTGTCAACTGGCTAGTGACACAATCAATGTAGGCTTTCGAAAGGTCACTCTGCCTGCAGGGAGGAAGCCTTTTTCACAAGGGTAAGGAAGAAGAACGTTGCAAGCAATGCATTTGAGGGGCAGTGGCTGTGTTAACCTTTTTACTTTCTATATTCTAATTCTTGGCATCTGGGCCTTGGCTGACCTGGAGGGACTGCCCTTCCCAGGGTTAGCTAACCCCTAGGGATTGTGAAAGACTGGCCCACAAGCCCGTCTTCATAGGCAAACCAAACAATTCAGAGCCCATGCTCTCAACTCTCTCCTTTATCAAGCTCTTATATGCTGGGCCACTCTCCCCCAACCTCAGTCACTCCAGGGGTAGGTACCCGACAACTAGGGAGAGCCCTAGAGCTCACTGAAATTATTCAAACTAACCAATCCTAAACCTGCTTACCCTGCCTGGCCCATTACTCTCACCCTTTGCCTCCTGACCAACCAGGGTGCTTCCCTATGTGGCCCTCTGTGGAGTGCTGTGTCCCCTCTTTCTTGGGACCTGTGAGTTTAATAAACTATCTTCAATGGCCGTCATCTCCAGATCTGCTGGCCTCACCAAACCTGACTAACAGTGAGACCTATATTTTGAAAGAGTGGCATACTGGAAAAGAAGTCACATCTGAGCGATATTAGAGGTCGATAGGACATGGTGACAGATTGGATATGGGGCCATGGGGGAGAGTAGATGTCAAGAAGGATACTCATATTGCTAACCTGCAGGCACAGAGAAATAACAGTAAACACACAGCACCTACGATGTTCCAGGCCCTGTTCTAAGCATTTTATATATATTAACACATTCAGTTCTCTAAAATCCTGTTTATTATTTCCATTTCACACAGGTTGAAATGGAGACACAGAGAAGGTAAGTAATCTGCTGTGGCAGAGACTAGCTTCCATCCCTCCTCTTTTGCTTCCTGGGAAAGCAGCTGGGCTATACTTCCCAGCCTCCTTTGAAGCTAGATGTGGCCAAGTGACCAGTTTCGGGCTATTAGAACATGGCAGGGTTGGGGGACTGATGTGCGCCTCTTCTGAGCCTGACTCATAAAACCCTCTCATGTACCATCCATCCCGTGTACTCTTCTCCCTTCTAGTTTATTGAATTGGCCCTAGACGCCTCCTGTTGACAATGGTGGAGACCTAAGGTAGATGGGGCTGGGGTCCCTAAATCAAGGAACAGCAGACTTTTTCTGTAAAATACCAAACAGTAAACATTTCAGTCTTTGAGGACTGAAGAAGAAGAATTAAAGCTATTATGAAGATACTTCTATAACTATTTAAACTGTGGCCATTTAAAAATTTATTTTAAAAATTTATTTTAAAAATAAAAAAAACCAGGGCGCCTGGGTGGCTCAGGCAGGTGAGCATCTGAATTCAGCTCAGGTCATGATCTCGTGGTTCGTGAGTTCAAGCCCCATGTTGGGCCCTGTGCTGACAGCTCAGCGCCTGGGGCCTGCTTCAGGTTCTGTGTCTCCCTCTCTCTGTGCCCCTCCTCCCCACCTCTCTCTTTCTCTCTCCCTCTCTCTCTCTCTCTCTCTCTCTCTCTCAAAAACTAAATAAACATTAAACAAAATAAAATGAAAATGTGGAACCATCCTTAGCTCATTGGTCATACAAAAAACTTGCCACAGGCCAAATCCAAACCACATTTCACGGTTTACCCAGCCCTGACCTATATCATCATGTAAAGAAAAGGCACTGGGAAACTTTCCGTGAGCAATTAATACACCCTACTTATTTATCAAACCACTGTGATTTGGGGGCCATTTGATCCAGAGTTGGCCTTCGGTAACTTAGCGCAGGCCACATAGCTACAAAGTAGTAAAGTGCAGATCTGAACCCTGGTTTTCAAGTCTCTGCTCGCTGACAGTGCACGAAGCTGTCTCTGGAGAAGGAGGGTAAATTTGATTATTAACATCCACCGAAGTGTGGGAAGGGGCTGAGGAGGCTCAGGTGCTTCCTATTGCCACCCCCATTCTAAATCTTGAGTTAGAAGGAAATGCACAAACAATAAGAGTTCTAGAGACAAGCAGTAAGAGTTCTTTTTTGCATAATTGTGCCTTGAAAGCACACCAGAGCACCGATCTTAAAAAAAAGAGATCTCATTCGATAGTGTCAAGGACAGAAGGCCTGTTACTGTTCCTTCAAGGAGCAGGACTAGTATTTTTCATTTTGTAACTACCCTGAAGTGCCATTTCTTCCACCTCTCCCTACCACCTTCTCGGGTGGGTCCCCAGGTCCAGAAGCCACCCAAATCTGGAAGCATACTGCGTTTCTGCTGGAAGGAGGTAGAATGGAGAGATGTGTAGGCCCAGCTCTGGGATCATCCCGTACTTTCTAAGGTCTACCTCCCTTAGAGATTTTTGACACTATATTTAAAATGACTAAGGAAACAGACAAAGGATCCGTTTCTGCAACTTTCCAGAAAATAAAGATGAGAGGAGGGAGTTCTGGTATAGATTACTCTGAGCATGTGCACGTCCCAGGTGTCGGAAGGGAGCTGAAACACAGGCAGGTCTTCCTGGGGTAAATTTACAAGGAAACACATCGGCATTCTAAATACCGCGCCTGCTCTTTCTTGCCATCTTTCCCCACCATGCAGGATTTGTTTACATTGGTGTTTATAGTTACCGGTTGGATTCAAAATAGCTATTTTAATTCTGAGGTCTCACTCATGGAAAAAGAACGTGAAAAGAAGTTTTTTGTGATGATGTTTGCATTTTTTAATTAAGGGTGCAGCTAATTAATCTTCCTTATCCATCTCAGGAAAATGAGGATGATTAAGAGGAACACAGAGGTTGTTAGGAAAGAAAACAGTCAATAAGCATCCATTCTGGAATTTTCTTTAGACTTTGTTTTTTCTGGTTTTGGGTTCTGGTTCAGGAAAGTAGAGAGGTTATTTTTATGTACACCGTACCTAATGTTATGAAGACAAACAAATGAAGATCTATGTCTATATAATTTATGCTATTTGTGAACGCTCCATTATTGGCTGGTGTGGCTTGGTTCTTTCATGCCAAATTCTAGGAATCCAACAAGGCACAGGAAAAGTTGTCTTACACAATGTAACCAGAACTAGTAGTTGGTTGGTTAATTTTAAAAAGTCAAGGATCATAAAAACTTGATACATACATCTTTAAATATGTTCTTTGAATTTAAAAGTCTAAAACGTCTATATATTTACCATTTTTTAGTGTAGTGTAATGCATTACCTTGCCTTGGAGCACAAGTCTGTGCTTGGAGACCTGGTCAGGTAGCTCAAATACAACCCAATCATAAAGTATTGCCTAAATTCCAACTTCATTTTATTTAACAAAGAGTGAGAGCTTAAAGACAATCAAGAATCAATCGGAAGGTTAAATCATTATTTGTTTTTTCTGTTATTTTAAGTGTTTTATAAGTGTATCACCCACATGTAATTCGATGACAATTTTTCATGGCTCGTCTTTATCAAGTCCTTTGAAAGCACTTAACTTAGTAGTTATAAGTGTAAGCACTCTCTCTTTTTGCACTGATACTTCACAGCTTTATTGTAGATTTAAATTATGTAACCTTGATAATCCACAAAACTTGCATAAACCGGTTTGGAATTCAGTCCAACTGCATATAATTCAAGTGGTGACAGCAAAAACGTGCAGATGTATAGAGAGCAGCTTTGAGCATTCAGCTTGGTTTGCAGAGAGAATGAAGAAATATAGTTAAGCTTCTGAGTCCATCAGGTAGCATTCACTTTGGAAATCTTGGAATGGGTAAAGTGATGTTTTCATGTTTGTAGGTTTTCCAAATGCTCTTTGTTACTACTAAATAAAGGTGGTAATAGGGCCACGGCACAGACTAGAAGAGTATAATAGAAACAGGAGAGATCTTGGTGTCTGGCTTAGATGGGTTTGAACTTGAGCATCTTCATGATAGCAGCAAGACGCGATAGGTAAAAAGCAGTTATTGCCATCGTTATTTTTAAATTGATTGAAAGAGTGGGAGTCTTCTTAACACACTATCCGTGTACTTATTTGTCAGCAACTGTATTCAGGATAGATTTACAGAAACTGTCAAATGCTCTGAAATATTTTCTCAGACGTAAGACCCAAAATGTTTGATTCTGAGTTATTGCGGGTGAGCTTCTTAGGATAACTAAACACATATCTGCCTGATGGATTTCTATTCCTCTTTATCTGCTTCCCCCGGCTTCAGACCAGTGGTTCTCAACTGGGACAGTATAACACACACCCTTCCAGGGCATTTGGAAATTTATGGAGGCTTTTGGGTCAGTGCTGCCATTGCAGTGTATGACTAGCATTTAGTAGACAGGTTCTGGGATTGCCGATGCCCCCGCAATGTGTAGGGCAGTTTTGCACAGCTTTCTAACGTCTCTCCAGACACTCGTGAAAGTGGAACATCTATTTAGGTTTATATGAACATTAAACCCAACTCTGTTTTATTATAAAGACAAATTTTTTTGAGGAAGGAATAGATGTTTAGGAAGTCTTTTCTGCCATACGAAGACATGTGCGCTCCTAAAAAGGATTGTGTTATGCAAAATTGTGCAGTAAAAACCACAGGATGTATGAGAAAAGTGGGGTTAGGCACGGTACTCACCAGTGACACGCAAAGAAAAGGCTATGACCCCAGTAAAAATAGTAGCACAGTTTTACACACATTAAATGGTTAGGAAATATACAAGTACTACAATGAATACAGTACCTTACTTGGAAAAGACCTGAGGTTTGCCAGTGGAAGTGAGAAACACGAGAACTGCACTTGGCGTTATCGGGAAGTGCTGTGAGGGGGGGGATCTGAAATCGGACGGTAAGCCGCAACAGCATGTGCGCATGCGGCTCAGGATGCAGGCGCTAAAATGAGACAGCTGGTAGGTATTTGAAGTGTGTTAATGTGTACACGTGTGTAATCCCACAGGGCTCACCTAGTGTTTCTCACCAAAAAAGTCATGCATAAGCAAATGCATTATGTCCAAATTGCTCCCTGACATAACAATTCCGCTGGAACAATTTTTAAAACAAGTGTTACAGCAGAACTAACAATCGACTCATTCTTTTTTTTCTTTCCAGAAGGGCAATGAGGGTGTAGATCAAGAAAAGATTGTATTTTGTTTTGTTGGGAACTTTGCAAGATTCGTTGACCATTTCGGAAAATCATGCCTTAGAGGCAATGTCGCTTGTGGTGCGTGAGTCTCCATGCCATTTGTAATTGGCCAAATTCCTTCATTAGATCTTCTATTATAATCTTGAATTGTAATAGTTTAAGACTATTTATTGAATAAATAAGTAAGATTTTATTATAAATTACTTTGCTGCCTTTTCTCCCTTGTATACAGTTAGGATGTTATATTGAAAATTTTGAAGAAGACCTATAAAATATGTATCAGGAAAGGAAGGAGGCATGGGTTGACAGGGCTGTGAACCACTGATACAGAGCAATTTTTTTTCCAAAAAGAAAAAAAAAAGGCAAAAGGAAAAGCTACCATCATCTCCTGCCTTAATTCTGGAAATGACTTCCTCGCTGAGCTCTCTCCCCCCACCCCACCAGATTTATTATCTCCTCAGCGTCATGCAAAAGTAGGATGTGAGCCACATATATAATTTTCAATTTTCTGTACCAATACTTAGAAAGGGAAACATGGGAAATCAATCATAATAACATTTTATTTTACCTACTATATCCAAAATTGCATCATTTCAACATATTATCAATATGAAAAATTATAGATGAGATATTTTGGCATCCTCCTTATGCTTTGTCTTCAAAATCTGGCATACAATTTACATTTATAGCACATATCAATTCAAACTAGCCACATTTCAAGTGCAGTTTGAGATAATTTTATGCTTTCCTGTGATAGTCAATACATAACTTCTGGTAAGCCAGATTTGACAATGCGATGGGGCTTTCACTGAGTTGGGGAACATTCTACCGTCCACCTCTTTACAAACAGGGTTCTGTCAGAATAGTAGGCGTAATGCCCTAGGGCATCCATTGTGTGTAATGAATTAACTTCTACCCTATGCATCAGGATGGTCCTAGTTATGTACTCTACTTGGGAGATTTGAGAAAATAGTTGCTCAAATCATTTCCTGATGAGCTTAATTCTCTCCAGAAAAGGCTGCATGGTCTGATTTTTTCACTAAGATGCAGTTATTTTATTTAATGTATTTGTTTTGGTTGAATATCACTCGATTTATAATCTCACCGGTTTCAAGAGAATAGATAACATCATAGAATGTGTTTTGGGAGAGAGGGTCCTTGATGATGGTGGGTTTACTCCAAGAGGGGAAAGTTCACAATGTGGTCGTCCGTACATCTGGCTACTTGGAACAACGTGAAATAGTGGAAAGGGAAGCCTTCCCCCCGGCCCCGCCCCGTCCCGCCCCAGCCTAGGTTTCTCACTTAGGAGTCAGCGTGGCATCTCAGGGAGAGAAAGGAACACCCTCCATTTCTTCCCTCCCTCTGTTCCCTTCATTTGGGAGTGAAAATGGCAGAGCTGTCCTATGACTTCAAGACAAAACCCCTATGCTGACTCTTTTCTGCCCCCCTCCTGTTTGCTTACATGTAGTAAGCAGAAAAGGAAAGTGGGAAAAAAGATTTCCAGGGCCTAGAGGAGGACAGCTCTTTCCCCTAGATGTCTACTACTTGTGTGGAAGCTGTGGCTGAGCCAGGACCCTTGTTGGAGCCTGGACACATCTCTCTTGAACCCACTGGAGGGTGGGCCTTTAGGCTAAGGCAGGAGGTGGAAGGCTCCACATCAGTCCGGAGGATATGATGTATCTGTATCCTTGCTTTTGACAGTGATTTCCAGCAGGAAAGAGAGGACTCACCTATAGCGAGCCTGTCTACCCCTTCATAAAATTATGGTTTGGCTGTTACCTCTTGGGTGAGTTCCAAGGTCCAAAACTCAATAGAAAGAGGAGGAATTGATAGGACCGCATCACCAAATTCCTTAGCTAGATATTTAATAGTAAGCACTGAACACCGTTCTGTGAAGGCAGACGTCTTGTTTTGTTTTTATTGTTCGCTGATACATATCCAATACCAAGAACAGAGCTTGGCACATGATGGGAGCTCAATATTTATGAAGTGAATGAACGCAGGTAGAAGTGCAGGGTATAGCTTGTGCTGAAGATATGTGGGCAGTCTCTTAAGCGGGGCTGTCCCATTTAGGACCGACTGGCCACACGTGGCTACTAAAGATTAAAATAAGTATAAATAGGTAAAATTTCAAACCCAGTCTCTCAATTACACTTACCACACTTCACGCGGTCAATAGCCACAGGTAGCTGGAGCTAGATGATTGCATTAGAAAGCGCAGGTATAGAACATTTTTGTCATTGCAGAAGGTTCCATGGGACAGTGCTACTCTAGAACCCAACCACTTAGTAGCTGTGTAAACTTAAGAAAATTATTTCTCTCAGTTTGGGGACTTTTAAATGAGGAAATAGATGAAAGCACTTGAAACAGGGCCAGCACATCTTCCTTACCAGCATTAACTTAAAACACTTTCGTGTAGGGATGCAGTTCCAATCCCAGGGACTGGGGCCCCAAACCACAAGCAGTTTGTGGGTACAGTTTTTCCTACATTGTACAAAAAGAACTGACTCAAGGCTAACAAGTTAGAGTCTGCAGAGTCTCAAGTCACCACCTACCCTCAATCATGACAAACGTTATTACCAGAATTGATGGTTGCTGTCTTGTAATCAGACGTAGAACTCGAGATAGATTCTCAAGGATGATGGTGCTCAAGATGAAATGATTTCCATGGTCCTTGCTGTTCCCAGCACTGGGCGTATGACTGCAAATGGGCAATACCTGTGTGGATGAAGATTTCCATCGGCAGATCAGGTGCTCAGAGTGAAGTACCCCAGGCTCCTGCTGCCGTGCTATATGCAAGCAGCACCACAGTTATTCGGGTCATCCCATGTTTTGCCCCCATTGGAGAAGCCCTGTTGCACATTTTTCACTTTTCCTCTCTTAATTACCCACAAAACACTTTGAGCTTTTCATTGTGCTTTGGAGACATGAATCAATCACTGATATTATTATATAACTGCTTAAGCATTTCTTAATAGAAAAGTTTTTATTTTAGAATATTTTACCCATTCCCTGATTTTTTTGAGAAAGAGAGTGAGCAAGGGAGGAACATAGGGAGAGAGAGAGAGAGAGAGAGAGAGAATGAGAATCCCAAACAGGCTCCACGCCCAGCACAGAGCCCAATGTGGGGCTTTAGGTCCCACAACTATGAGATCATGACCTGAGTTGAAATCAAGAGTCAGGCACTTAACTGACCAAACCACCCAGACACCCCCATTAACATAATTTTTAAAGAGTTAATAAAAGGTATCATTAATCATGCTACTTTTTTTTTTCCTGAAATTTTATTTGCATCAGACCAGAAACTTATATTTCAACAAGATAACAAAGTTTGGAGTCGACTTGAAATATAAAACATGCCAGGGACTTATACCTGAATTTGAAATACATTTTAGGTATTTGGTGAATGAAGAGAGAATCTGATGGTTTGATTCATCTTAATGACCAGCATGTATTTCTGAATGTGGTTCTAATTACTGCTAAGCAATAGATACGTACTCATAAAATGATCCATAAAGAGTTCTAGAAAATTGAGAGCTGTACCTTCTGCTTGTTAATCCTTGGCACTTTTTAATGCCAAATGAAAACTTTTCTGTCATTTTCCCTGTCACATGGCCAAACCAGGTTTATTAATGAATATAGAGTAGGGGTGAGCATAAGTTTCTCTATACTCAGGAAGCAATGGGAATATTTTCATGCTTTAAATGATACCAATGGTCCCTGGGGGGAGGGGGGAATTATACTGTGGCAAAGTAGATCCAACCATATTTAGTAACATATTCCAAACTAATAATACCCTTGGTTATCCAGGGCAGAAATGGATTTGGTGCTGCTTATATTACTCCAAGGTCATCCAACTATAGCATTTTCACAGTCAACGGATGTGATCGTAATATTGATCTAAATGAGAGCAACGTAAGTAATCAGAAACTTCATTAAGGAAGTCTGGACAGGCTGCTGGAGGAGCTTGGTGTTAGCCTTGGTTCCTCAGCAAACAACCTATTTCTCCTTGGAAACTTCACCTCACTTCTTGAAGCACGGGCTTTGGAGAGGCATTTGTAAATGACAGGTTAGCTTAATGACCTCTAATTGATGATTTAATAATAAAGCTGCCATGATGCTGCTAAGGAAATACCATCACGTTATAATGCCACAACTAGAGTTGGCCTCAAAAGCGGCACTCTTCAGGTTTTGCTTTCTAGAAATTGTCTTGGAGAATTTATGGAAATCCGATTTTCAAAAATCAGGTTTAGGTAGAGCTCAGCACTTGAGATGTGCTGCCATCTGAGATGCATCTTCGTGGTTCACTCCAGGTTGCCTGTCCTCCCTTTGGAGGTCCTCAGACACCCTCTTCATTCCCTCTGTATGCCCTGAGTGATTTCCTCAATTCGGCACTCTCAGCTATGAATAAGTGACAAGAAGTGACAAACTAGTCTCCAGCTTAGGTCTTTCTTGAGACTGAACTCATTCTAAACTGCTTAGGGAGCTCATTTCATTACCTGCGTCGGGTACAAATCCTCTCTGGCGGCTAAGGACACCACCCTCTTGCCACTGCCCAATGAAGAACTCTGGTCGTCTTCACCTGTCCCATCTCTCTCATCCCAGACACCAAATTAGTCACTAGTTATCATCAGTTATTCATTGAGCAAAACTGTCCCTTCTTTCTCCATGACCCCATCGTCTTCTTGGATCGTTGCTGCCATCGTTTCCAAGGAAATGACACAACTTCATAAATCTCCTAACTGGTCCCCTGCCTCCACTCTTCCTGCCTCAATTCCACCATCTTCATGGCTTCCCCGGTGATTTTTTTTTTTTTTTCCTAAATAAGAACAGCACTAGCAATGGCAATGCTATTGCTTCAATCCTTCCTTGGCTCAGCTCCCCATAGCTTATAAAGCCAGATCTGATGTCCTCAGGCTGGATTAAGAAATTGGACCTCAATGTGTCTTTCTGGCTTAAGCACATACTACCCGATCACGTACTCAGGGAGCTAGCTCCATCTTGCTTTTTACCTACTCTCTGAGTTACACATCCTTGATCATCTAACATGTCCCTCCCCAGCTTTTATTTAAATGCACCTCTACTAGAATATAAACTCCATGAAGACAAGAGCTTAATTTGTTTTGTGCAGTACTGTACAACTTGCACGGAGAACAGTGTCTTAATGTAGGTGATGAGAATTTATCTGTTGAACAAGTCAATCTGTTATTTCAAGGATCTGTTCCAAGGCCACCTCTGTGATGAAGCCTGTCCTGCCCTTCCTTCCATTATTGGCAGGGTAGGTGCTCTCCCCTTTGTGACAACAAAGCACATCAAATATGCCATCTTTTTTTAGCTATAACACCATATTACACATACTCATGTGCACGTCCTGCCTTTTACTGGAGTTCCTTGATGGCAGGAATACTTTCATCATCCTCCGAGCCCATCATAGTAGCCAGTTCATAGTAGGCACTCAAAAACCGTTTTATGAATGAGTGAATACAAGACATAAATTAGATAAAGGAGGAAACAAAGAGTGATTTCATTTGGCCTGGGTTCACACAAACACACACACACACACACACACACACACACACACGCACACGCCCCAGTGAGCAGTAAGGCACACAAATCACCCTACGTAATTCAATAGTTCAGGTTTGTTTTTTTTTTTCCTCAGTGAGAGACTGGTTTTAGGCTGGCTGCTTGTGTTGACCTTTAATTCACTTTTATAAAACGTAATTTTAAAAGACGCTCTGGCTCATAAAACAACACAGGTTAAATTGAAAATCCTCTAATTTGAGACTTTTATACTGGAACTACTGATAGATTTTGATCGTTAATGAGCTTCCACTTTCATTAAAAGGTTCTATTCTTTTGTAGTAAAGAACTGTGATTTGTGGACATCTTATGGTATATTTATTTCAGTTGGTTTTTGCCTTCAGTCATCTCAGCAAAAATAAGGAGAATTCCCCAGTGGAATTTCAGATATGTATGCATACTGAGAGGGAGGCAGAAGAGGAAATTATCGTCTGATTTATTCATGACTATTTGCAGATGCAATGTATTCTGTCCATGCCCACACTTAGAATCCGGTGACTGCGTTTCTAGAGCTCACACCGTGGTGACCACTCTCTGTCCTAATCGAATGACATATGGAAGCCAATGACTGTCTTCTCACTTGTGAAAAGCAGTCATGCTCAGCATACCTCAGAATGGGCAAAGCCTAGCAATTAAAAGCACAGATGGTATGTTGGTGGCATCAAAATTTCTTTAGCAACAAAATTGAGAAATTAAAATGTAAAACAACACATTAAAAACTAGACACCTCAAGCATGTAATTGTATATTTATTTCTCTTTTTAAAGAACACTCCTTAATGTAATTCAATATACAAACTTGGTTTCACAGAATTATAATCCACTATATAGCACAAAGATAACCCAGATTGTGTGTGTGTATGTGTGCATGCACACACATGTGCGTGTATGCACACGTGTTGTTGTACCCCCTCCCTTTCTTCCATTCTTCCGGACCTACAAACAAAGGCTCTGCCCACCTCCACGCTAACCAAAGCCCATACTGAATGTTGTGTACAAAAGACATCATCCTCCCACAAATTCTTTTCCCTGGAAAGCTTCTTGTCCCCGTTCCCCCTGAGATAGCCAGGAACCTGACCCTCTTCCCCTCTTCAAGAGGGTGAAGTGGCTTCCCCTAAAGCTGATGCCAACCCTGTTACCATGTGGACCGGCTGAGAGGAAAGGCTGCCGAGAGGTCTCCGTGCCCCTTCCCCGGGTCCACTCCTAACCCTCAAGTCCAAACACATCCCCTCCAGAGCAGCCTTAGTTCTGGTCACCATCTTGTGCAGCAAGAACCAAGGAGATCTGTAAGCCCAGGTCTTTTCCACGGGCAGCGCACAGCACTGCCTGCCAAGCCACCGGGCCGGCCGATAACCAAGCTCTACACAGTCCCATGTGCTTTGTCACTTTAATTTTTAAAGACACCCTAGCATAGGTCTGTGGCAACCTAGTGTCCAACTGAGTTACATAAAATTGTACCAGTGATGCACTTGTACATATTTACATGGGGTGGAATGTTTTCCCATATTTTTAGATGAGTATATAGATCAACATGTTCACATAAGACCAAATACTTTTAATATTATTTATAACTGATTTATAAAGCTTTGAAAAAACTCACAATAGCACATTGTTTACTTTAATGCTTTACGGTACTATAAGTTTAAAATCACAATCAGCGCTTAAGTCATAGTCAATCCGGCAAACAAGAGACAAAAAAAATGTACAAGAGTTAAGAACTGACTGATACATCCTTTATCTTCTTTTTTTAACTAATGCATAAGTGCAGAATAAGATACTCTAGTTTAAATATCTTGTTTACAATATACATTTTTGTTCTAGTTACGCAACAGTAAATCCCATGCTTCACATAGAAAAGCAATCCACAACATTAAGAAAAAAATGTACAATTTATGAAACAAAGTAAATAAATATTAGTATTACAGAATCAGAGCTGTACATAAAAGCTGTTCAGTTTTAATCATATAAAAATATGTTTTAGTGCAACCTCACATATATATTGATGCTGTTTTGCTTTACATCATTTAGATCCAAGTGTCCAAAAAAGGAAAGAAATTACATTTATTACAAAGCAGATACACAAATTCTAAAATATGTACAAATTACTGCTAAAAAATGCTTATAAGAATATAAGCAAAGTAAAGAAAAGGCACAAACATCTGTACAGTTTTAAAAGTACCAGACCCAATAGGTTAATTTCAAATTTTGTTTTGGTCAGGCTCATGGTGACTTGTTAATTTACCTAATTCTTTTGATATAACAAAAGTATATATAATAGCAAACTACTGTAACTTAAGACAGGCATGCTATAAACTTGATTACCTCTATTTCTAGAAAAACAAAACCAAAAACAAAATGGGAAAATGTGGAAATGAAAGTCTCCATGCATCTTAGATCAATGTAGTTGACTCTTCTCTGATGAAGGCTCATTGCCTCCCTCTGTGCTTGAAGGTAGCTCTTTGCTGCTGGGAAAGCCCGGCTGTTTGTCATCCACACGACTCTTGCTGTAAAACGTGGAGTGAGCTAATGCAGTCTGTGATGTACCAAAATTGTCCTTTTCACCATCATGCAAGTCAGGGTGGGTGGCTGAGGTACAGGGCTGACCTGGCTCAGGTCCACTAAAGTGTCTAATGCTAACATGTGCACTTTCCAAGGGTTTCTGGTGGGGTTCCTGCACCCGTGCTGGCTGATCTGCCCCAAGCAGAGCGGCCTCTTCTGTGGCAATCCGGAGAGAGGCAATGGCTTTTGTACAAGTCTGTATATTTTCCTCCTGTTCCCTCTCTGTTGCATTTAGGCTGTCTTCCGAAGTGCTCTGTTTCATCAATAGCCGAGGAGAAGAGGGTGTGCTAGGTGGACCAGATGACTGCAAAACGTGAGGAGATCTTTTCTCGTACTGCTTACAAAGGACATAGGGATCCTTAGGGAAGGATTCCCCGGAAGCTCCTTTCTTCTCCTCAGAGCCCTCCATTGGCAGAGGCAATGTGGGTGGAGGATGTAAACCGGAAAGGGCCGGCGGCATGGAGTGAACCATTTGGATCCCACCAACTGGCACCATGGGGATAGGAGCTCTCACTTGTTGCTGAGAGTGGAGCGGAAGATGACTGAAGACATAGTCATTAGGACCCTCAGGGAAAAGGCTGGAGCCTGGATGTTCATAAGCACCTTCTTGGTCTCCATAGAGACTGAAGTAAGGAACCTGAGGTAACCCTCTTCTTAAATTCTGTGCGAGGAAGCAGAGAGTACGACGTTTAGGACCCAATACTCTTCATGCTTACATCAAGTTATCTCATTCACACAGTTATTCACTCACTCACTCACTCATTCAGAACATTTTAAAACTCCCTCATCCCTTTATTGATTTTTCACTTTTTATGATACAAGAGACCACTCAGTTTTTAGAATCCTGGGATGAAGTTGTTGGTCTGTGAAAAGTTACTTTTTTTTTTTAAGTTTATTTATGTACTTTGAGAGAGAGAGAGAGAGAGAGAGAGAGAGAGTACAAGCAGGGAAGGAACAGAGACAGAGGGAGAGAATCCCAAGCAGGCTCCGCACTGTCCGTGCAGAGCCTGATGCGGGACTCGAACATGACCTGAGCAGAAACCAAGAGTGAGATGCTTAACCAATTGAGCCACCCAGGCACCCCAATTTACTTTTGTTTCTAAATATGATAAAACATGCAGTGTGTTTTCCACTAGGTACAGAGACACATTTCAGTTCTGGTTTTTTGTTTGTTTGTTTTGTTTTTTATAAAAAGAAAATAATGGATAATTACCAGAAAAAGTATGCTGAGCAAAAAACGCTAATAGTAGGTTTTTAAATTCAAAAGGAAGTAAAAAGATTGCCATCTGTTTATATACTGGGAAGATTTTTAATATTTTTTTAAGTGTTGATGAGTATAATTGGAATGACAAGTCTGAAAACTGCCTTTTTTTTTTTTTTTTTTTAATTTCCAGAGAGCAGATGATAAGATAGTGGTGATAGACAAACTGGTTCCTACAATGTGCAAGACATTGGTTTAAAGGAATAAATTCCTTCTCAAGAGGCACCCTAGCTGGAAGGAAGACCAGCTCCTTTATCAAGTGATAAATCAGGGCCAGTTTCTGTAAGGTAACTATCCATCAAAGTAGTTAATATTAAATGTCAAGCATTTACAACTCATATTCGACTACACAGTTGGGAACCAAAGATTATTAGGCGTTAATATCTTCTTTTTATGTTATTATTTTCATTTAAATGTCTTCTTGGCAATTAATGAATTAGGACACTGACAACTGGGGGTGAGAATTCCAGATTTCACGGCCCCAGTCCTGAAAGAGAACTTATTTTCTGTAATTGCTTCTGTAGCGAAACACCGCTTGACTACGAGATTATCAGGCTTGCAAGAGCTTATCAGGTTTCAATTTCTGAGATTCACCCTTTCAATGGACTGGCATCTTTAAAAGGTACTCAGTTTATTTTATTTTGGGGGGAACTTAAAATCAGATAAATATAAACCTATCAAGCATGGTGGAAATCCAGGAGAGAGAGAGAAAAAAAAAAGTTCTAATTCATTTCAAGGATGTTTCTCAAGCTCAAGGTATGCTCTGTACCATTAATGATTCATCCAGTTCTATTTAGACTGTGAGACCAGCCTGGGAACTATAAATTATGCATTATCTCTGTCACTCTGTGCCATGCTAGGCCCTTACCCTGTTTGGGGCTACGCCTTATTCAAGCTAGAAACAAATGAATTGTCCTGGAAGTGTAGAGGAAGAAATGAAATCATCAATCCTATAATCACAAGAACCCCACAAGTTAAAGAAGGTGAGAATTTTACAGTATGAGAGTTATTTAAATGCTGCTACAACAGCAACAACAACAATAAATCCCTCCCACCTTTGCTCTAATCTAGAAAATGGCATGTTTTCTACAACAAACACCAATTACGGTGGAAGAACTGGGATACTTAGAATAATAATCTTGGAAGATAATCAAATGAACCTCAATCCCCAAAGACTCAGATCTTTACTGACCAGCAATTAATGATTACAACCACAGAAGTCCGCCTGAAAGTAGAATTTTTACCATGTCAGTACTTGCACTGCTCTAAACGTTACCAGGCCTCACCACACAGCTTCTGTCCCTGCATTCGCCCGTTTCACCCTCCAAAGAAGCTCTCAGTAAGACTTCTCTACCTTTTTTGCAGCCCTATTTTGTAATCTGAACCTTATCACTGTGATATTGTGAACAAACTCTCATCTTCAATCTTGGTGAGAAACACCTTGATTTGGAAATGGGAATAACGAACCCGTGTGGGTTGTATTATGTGTACGTATATGTATTCCCTGTCCCAGCTCTGTTACCCCTCATCTTTTCAAGAGTGTCAGGAGGTGCTCTGGAAGCAAACGCAAAGAAGGAGGTAGGAGTGCAAGTAGTTCAGTGCGGGGAGGAGGAGGCAGGGGAGCCGACGCACGTGTGAAGGTAGAGAGGAGAGGAAGCAGGTGCTCGGCTGGGACTGATCCAGGCTCGTCACTGGCTGGGGGCTGCAGGGGAGAGTATAGCCTCAGTTTGAAAACTGAAGCCTGTCCTGATGGCAGGAACAGCAGGAGGCTGTCAGTTCACAGCATTCTGCACAGCTGAATGGCAAATTCTTTCAAGGACGGAAATCTGCTCGGCCCGCCTCCCTGCGGCCACAAGCAGATCAAGAAACTGTGGCCGAGAGGTTAAGTGACTCGCTCAAGATCACGCAGATAGCAAGGGACAGAACTGAATGTCGACTCTGTGACCAGGCACAGTGTTCTTCTATACTACATGCTGGAAACTAGGACACATCTTCCTTTCTCTTCGTTGCTAATTTATCTACTTAAACTTTAAAAATGGAATAGGAAATTTTTTGTTTAAAAAAGATGAGGCCAGAAACCATAAAAATTTTTCATCATCATCCTTGAGCCACACGTATTCGACCTTCAAAAATATTTGCTGATGAGAAAGACTCTTACCTTCCCTCCCTTTTCACTGCTTTTCTTTTTTCTTTTCTTTTCTTTTCTTCTCTTTTCTTCCTCCCTTTCTTTCCCACTTCTTTCTTTTTTCTTTCCTTCCTCCCTCTCTCCCTTCCTTTTCTTTTCTTTTTTCTTTTCTTTTTGTTTCGTTTCTTTTCTTTTCCCCTTCCTTCCTCCTTTCCTTCCTCCATTTCTTCCTTTTCTATCATCTATCTATCTATCTATCTATCTATCATCTATCATCTATCTATATTAAAATTAAACTGAAAGCATAAGGGCAGACACAGCAGGGAAGTAGGATTCCAATGAGGGAGTTTCATCGCCTACAAACCTGCTTGCTAGGTACTCCCACTCCAAACTGAACCACAGGATGAGTGTGCCGTGCTGGACTAGAAGATCCTTTCATGCCACAGTCACTGACCTATTAGTTCTTGGCCAATGTTAAGCAACAAGACAAGGTATTTCTAAGAGAATTTCCATGAAAACCGTTTGTTTTTAGGGCTACTCTAATTTAGTATTTTCAACATTATTCAGACAAGGTGCAGCTCTCATTCAATAGAGCAACCAGAAGATTGCTACTTCTCATACTCTCATCAATTCTGTTTTGCCCTGGCAACAAAAATCTTGTTCACACAGCACTAAAAGATAAACATCTTCCTCTGCCCTTCAAAAATGGTGTGATAAAACATTAAATGGGAAGTGCTTTGGACCAACTGCCCCTTCTTCAGAGAGCGTTCCCTGATCTAGTCCCTCATATCACGTGAACAAAGCAGCAGGCCATAAATGCTCTAAAGATAATTGAGCTGAGTAATAGAGGCCTTCATAAATGGTAAAGTTGAATATTTGTACTGAATATCCAGGTGAATCAGTATAAAAAAACAATTGGTTGCAAACTCAATGACTAATAAAGCCAATCTCCTCCTAACTTTCTGGTCATATGTCCAAAATTTAGATGAACTTTGTTAGTCCACTCCCTTCAATTCCTTTGCCCGGGTTGACTGAGTTAGTTGCTATTAGTTTTTAATAACCATGGTGTGTTGACACTAAAGGCTATTATTTTTGGCACTACAGTTGACTAAACATGCCCCAAATTTTCACAAATACCCTAGTCTCAGTCCACCTGGCCAAGGCCAGTACAGGAGAGTCTCATCGTACATGCTCTGCCAACATCGTTGCTCTATACCAGAGAAAGCATTTTACACCCCATGTGATATCCTGGCATGTGTCAGATTTGTGAATCTATGACTCTGTATGCCACAGTGGCATTAACTTCAGAAGCTCCCTCTTTTCTACTTAACACCCCACCAAGACACAAAAACCTGTGGAAATGCACCTTTTTTTCTTAGCTTGCTAATTCATTATCTTGGGAAATAAATTACATCTTGATCGCATGTGTGTTTCTGCAGTACTTGCACCATAGAGATTAAGTTGGTATCCAGTTGTGAAAAGAGGGTGTTGGAGGAAGGGGAGTGGATTGCAGCAGGGACCTTTCCTGAAGTTTAAAAATGATAACCTAAGCTCATGACTCAAGGTGGCAAAAAGGCAACGAGAGGGAAGAACCTGGCCGCCAGGGCAGTGAGAAGACAGAGCTGGAAGGGGATAGTGCCTTTGGCTGGCAGGACAGTGCTGAGCCGCACAATAGAAACCCTTGAGCAAAGAGAGAACAGCAAAAAGTAGAGACCAGAAAACAAAAATACATTTAAAGCTTAGAAATTCAAAAGGTATCATTCATCTGTCTATGCTGAGTGTCTGCTTCATTCATTTAAAAAAATTCCCATACAAACTGAGAAACATCAAGGTCTGCCAGGGCACGGAATGAGGCAGGACAGATGCTTTTTTATGGATTTGCATTAGACCTACTACCTAAATTTAACCCATGATTGTTACTGTTGTTATTTAAACTTATAATGAGCGCATACCATAGAACTCTCTGAAGCTTTCTCCCTGGGCTCTCTAACTTTCGGTTCACCATCTCACTGAGCATGTGCATTTGGTAGCAGAAGGTAGTAGTAATGGCAAGAAAAGCAGATAGGTTCATGCCTTTGACTTACAATACACCAAGGAGGTCACTTTCTCCTCTCCCAGTCACTCACCAGCTTCACATGTCCACTCACTGTGGGCAAGGTGATGAGTTTATTTAAGAAAAAAAAAGGTATCGAAAGCTAACGCTAATGGCTGACCCTTGCTCGGCAAAGTTCTATAACTGACACCCAAATGGCCCTGAGAGTATGTGTCTATGTAGCCATGTCATTCCAAAGACTTCACCTTTCCTACTCGTGTAAAGGTTTCAACTCATGCCCGTCGTCAGTTAAGCTCAGAAAGCATTTAGAAAAGCCTCACCTATTCCCGGTTGGAAACACTACTGCTCTGATGCATTACTACACTTGGGGTAATGTCACAGCCATGTTAGCGACAACAGCATGTGAGAAAATGTCTTCCTGTTGTTTTCAGTAACCAAGCTCACCACTCCCCATGAGAGACACCCATGTTATAGCAAATTTCACACTAGTGTATTATCAAGAGGCTCCAATATGCTTTGGCTTTAGACGTGAGAAAGAGAAAGCTAATCATACTTACAGGAGGCCCCAATACGATTGGTTCTGCTTGCAAATACTGCCCCATGGACAATGGTGGGTTATGGTATAAAGCCCTTCTGGGAGATGGCGCTCTTATGGTGGTCATGTATCTTCGTTCTCTTCTGGGAGAGAGGTCTCTTCTTGCCGTGATATCTTTCCCAGGTGACACTGGCCTCCTTGGGGACAGATGCCTTCTTGGTGAAACATCTCTTTGTGACATCTCTCTTCTCAACGCAGCTTCCTTTCTTGGTGAAAGGTGTCTCATGGGTGACAGATCTCTCCTAGGTGATAAATGTCTTCTGGGTGATACATCTCCTTTGGGTATCAGATACCTCTTTGGTGAATTCTCTCGACGGGGTGAAGAGTCATATCCTGGTGAGGAATGGTGGCTTGAGGGTGAGAAGTCCCTCGGAGAGGAGCTGGGCTCCGAAGACAACATGTACTCTTCATCCACACAACTAGGTATGTCTAACCTGTCTTTGTCCGGTTCTGAGTCTGTACTTTTGCTCTGGAATAACCTCTGGTATTCTGTCATCTGAGTATCTTCACATGTGTCACTTGGCGTCATCAGCTGAGTAACCTGAATACTTGGCAAAGTGACCAAATAGCTGATCAATGAAGAATGCCCCAGGGAACTCTCTGAAGGAACTCCATGTGGCACGGCGCCAACATTCACAGGCAAGGATGAGAATCTAGGAGGCTGAGGACTGGTGCTTCTTGATCTTGTTTTTGGTGTCAAATCTCCCTGATCATCGAAGTCATCATCATCTTCATCATCTTCGTCATTATCATCTCCATCCTCACCATCCGATTCTTCAGCATCTGAGAACTGATGATCAGTTGAAATGCTGGACATGCTATGCTTCTCAGCTGCTTTGTGCAAATCTTCCATAGTTTCTGAAACAATTGAACAGATAGTGGAGATCAGGGTTCAAATGTCAAGATTAGGGGTTAATTTGGACCCCATCTCTTCCCAAAAGCTTTCCTCCAACCCTGCAGCCCCAAGAGACGGTTCCATCTCTGAACTCCTTTAATACTCACTGGGGACTCATCCGGGTGGGAGACCTTACACGGGTTCTTGTCTTTTAATAACTAATCCGACTCATCCCCACCCAACAAAAGAACTCTAGAGTGACACCTTATGTCTCAGATGTCACACAGCCCATAGAAAACCCTCAACAAATGGGGATGGATAATGCTGCTACTGATGAGGCTGGAAGAAAAAGAAAGTGAAGACCTGTCTTTGTGGATATAAACTTACATAAAAGTGATATATCTCAGGACTCCTGACTGACCTCAGGTTTTCTATTCAGATTAATGATGGATTTCTTTTCCTCTTGATAGGAATAATAATACATTAAATTGCTTTTCAAGTTTCCCCAAAGTTTCATAAAATCTAAATCCCTGTCACAATGCAAGTATAATTAGATTTGCTTTACGATTCTAGATAGAAGTGTTTTTATAGTGAGGCCTTTTTATCCCTTTCAGTCAGAACTGAAATGGATTTATTTCTTCCCGGTATGTTGTAAGCAATGCAACATGTCAGATTCCTTTCTCTATTTCATATTTAATAAAATGCAATGTGATCAGTTTTTCTTAAATACCAAAACTTGTTTTGCCACCCCAGGCACAAAGCTCCAGTGTGCAGAGTGAAGAGGTCAGTCAACTAAATTTTGAAGTACCTGCTTCTTCGGTTTCTGTATCATCCACTGATGTCATTGAAACTCCCAACTCCAAGCATTTCTTCATGTGTGCTTTAGATTTCATATGCTTCGTTAGGTTTCCTAGAAAACACAGGCAAAAAAGGAGGAATTACTTGATGACAAGAAGGTGATGATTGTTCCCAAATTAGAAACGAACTAATTTGAAATAGCATAGATTTGTGTCTACCCACCACCCTTTGTCCTGAACTTAGGAGGAACAACCTGGTTCCTGAACATATCAACCACTCAGAACTTTGGCCTAATCTCAAGTCTCCCTCATTCCAGAGGACTTGTAGCATAGGGTCATACCTTTTCAAGAGTAGGCTCCCAGCCAAGACTGGGAATCCCAGACTTTCCTGACTGAGAAGAGATCTAATATCTTAGACTCAAATGGGCCAGCCTCCTAGGCTTCCATATAAACACGGTGACATAAGCCGGGTCACACATCTTAGAGAAAGTTCAGATCAAACATTCTTATCAACACATCCTGGACCCCAGACTTTTGGCAGTGATCAGATTTGGATCAACCTCCCAGGCTTCTCACTGGTCAGAAGAAAAAATTATGCAACCTTATCTGAAAGCCAACCTTGTAGACAAATTCAAAGATCCATACAAATAACTTAGCTAACTACTTATAGGGAACATTATACTCAGTGTTTAGCATCTATCTGTCTGGTATACATTAGCAAACTTTATGACAGCAGTTTCTAAAGTTCTACAATATTCCCTATTTATCTTGAAACTCCCATTGTTTTAAGGAAAAAGAAAGGTTTTCTGTCAACCTTTGACCTAGGATCTATGAAATTATATGTGTATCTCTATCTTTATCTTTATATCTATCTATCTATCTATCTATCTATCTACCTATCTCAGTCCATGTCATGTATATAACTTATCCAAAGACACGCAGGAACCAGTTCAATTGTAAGCGCCATATTATTATCTGTGCCCTTTCATGATGCTGTAACAATGTACCAGTAAATGCTTTATTTTTAAGAATAGGCTTACTGAATCTAAGTGGAAACTCTTAGCCTGCGAAAATAGTTTGTTCCCTTGTAGAGTTGTTTAGCCTATCAGTAATGTGATATATGAGCCACAATCCTAACCAGGACACTGTTGTTTATTATTTTACTTATATTACTTTATTTACTTAGTATTTTACTTATTGCTTATATACCTATGAATTTTACGTGCTATTTTGGTAACTCCAAACATAAAAATATTTCCGGACCCCTACTGCTATTAATTGTCTAAAAATATTTTAAAGATCTCAAACATATTTATATATTTATTTATTTATTTTTGAGAGACAGAGACAGAGCGCGAATGGGGGAGGGGCAGAGAGAGAGGGAGACAGATTCTGAAGCAGGCTCCAGGCTCCGAGCTGTCACCACAGAGCCCAACACAGGGCTCAAACCCATGAATGGCGAGATCATGACCTGAGCCAAAATCGGACGCTTAACCGACTGAGCCACCCGGGCACACTGATCGCCAACATTTTTATAGACAGATCATCAAGAATTCCTAAATCTATAAATTAATGAATATATCTGAATATATATAATTTATATATATAATGAATATATAAATTAATGGAAATCACCTGTTTCTGCAAGGGTACATGTAATCTGTGTATGTGGCTGGGTGTTAGGTTGTCAAGATCATATATTTAGATCTTGATCTGTGTTTCTCCTCTATTTTTCTCTCTTTTCTCCACTTCAATAGGCAGTCAGGCTTTGGGCTCTCATCTTCAGGGTAGGTTTGGAGTTATATGATGGGAAAAGATAGGATAAAATAGGCAAAGAGGGAAAGATTAGGACCTGAGGTCCTAGGGTGGGGAAAAACACATATTTTGGAACAATGTTGGGAGGGTCTGACCATAGCAAAGCCCCTCAGGCGTAAGGTCCCTCTTAAGAATGTAACAGACACCACCTACTCTCCTTCAGGTTGCCCTCAGGGATTTGACAAAAGTTTTAAGTAGACCATAAAACGATGAATGAACCACAAGGAATGGTATGGCCAGAGACCACCCCTCATACAATGGAAAGGAGCCAATCAGGAATGGACAACCCAGCACCTAGAGTTGTCCAGCCAATAATGGTAAAACCTGAGAAGGAACAAGGGGGAAGGGAAGGAGGGCCTGAACAGAACCTTAGAAACGAGGACCCTTGCCTATTGTCGTGCGCATTCACTTTTGAATGCCCCCTCTCTGCAAAGAGAGCTTTCATGCTATTACTTTCTGATCACCTATATAAACTTTTGCCTGCTGCTCATTTTATTCTGTGTCTACCTCTTCATTCTTCAAACAGGCGAGACAAAGAACCCTGGATATTGAGGTAAAAAGCATCCTGCAACGGTTAGAAATCTGGCTCTGAAACAACTCCACTCTGGCTTTGGTTGACCTAAGTCTTGAGCTTCCGAAGGGATTCTAGCAAGGAGGGGGAAGGGGCTGGCTAGGCAGGGCCCTTGAAGGAGTGGGCAGGCGTGACTTCCATAGGTGCTGGTCCTCTGAGAGCACTGAGGGTCTGTGCTCACAGGGCTTGGGGTGGGACAACAGTTACTTCAACTGAAAATTCGAGGGGTTCCCCCGGACATTTTGCTCATTTTAAGATTCTGAGACATTTACACATTCTTGAAGGGTGACAAGGAAACTCCAATAATGACCAAGAATAAATGATTTCCTGCTAAAACTCCATGGCAATGACGCAGAGCCAAATTTAATTTGATTTTTAAAAACCTAGAAATGTGGTGTTACGTCACCCAGCGTCTCACACAGCCATTCCCGTCACCCAGCGTCTCACACAGCAAACTCCTGTACCCCGTGAAGATAAAGCAGTTGTAATGACTGGCGGATTTGCAGGTTATAGAACCAAAGTTTATATTTTCTTCTGTCCTAGGGAGTCTCTCAGTGAAGTTCTAAATAAAAGGCTAGGTTGTACAAAGGAGGATGGTATTTAAAGGACCTTATGTTTACCTCTTTTGAAATGCAAATGAACACTCCCCCCCCTCCTTTATCTGCCTTCAAAGAAAGCATCCCTGTATTACAGATACCTTTTTATTTTTTTTTATTTTTTAATTTTTTTTTTTTAACATTTATTTATTTTTGAGACAGAGAGAGACAGAGCATGAACGGGGGAGGGTCAGAGAGAGGTAGACACAGAATCTGAAACAGGCTCCAGGCTCTGAGCTGTCAGCACAGAGCCCAACGCGGGGCTCGAACCCACGGACCGCGAGATCGTGACCTGAGCCGAAGTCGGCCGCTTAACCCACTGAGCCACCCAGGCGCCCCTACAGATACCTTTTTAGTAAAGAAGAAACAGGTATGTTGGGAGTCTATACATTTATACTTCTGACAAACCAATAAGACAATTTAGGATTTGGGCTATAGGAGAAAATTGGTACATATTTCCCTACCAAAGATTATTTTATTTGATTATTATTTTTCTTGATGGGGAGTGGAGCAGAGGAACTGGTATGCAAATTTAAAGTTAAAACATAGGAAATCATACGAGCTTAATGAGGGGGTAAAAATCCATGATAGCTAGAGTACTTCTACAGCAAGCAGTAAGACGTACTTCTCCAAAAGTCAAACCCCCTCTAATTCGCTACTTCTGTAATCTGAGAACACTGGGATCAAGAACGTTTCCTTGATTTTATAAAATGAAGAAACTATAATCAAAACAACCTTCTTGTATATGTTCATATAAACCTACCTGTAAAAAAAAACAACAACAGATTTTTCTTTTAAAAGAAAGAATATCATTTTAAGGCAAGTCCTGATATTATGAAATTCACAGTTGTGGCCTGAGAGTAAGAAATTGTCTCTGTGCTGATAAATACACGGAACACAAGCTATCAAATTTCTATGCATAATTAATGCAACTGTGGATGGAGGGGCCCACCTGGGAGTCTGTGGGTCTCTACATTATTCATAATCTTGAAACTGACCATGGGCACATGTTCTCTTCCCAGCTGCTGCCTTGCTTTTCTAATGCCACTGCATGGATTGTCTCCCTGTGGTATTTCAATACTGGTGCAAAGATTATCTAGACCGCACAACATTTCTAACATGAAGTAATAGCAATAACAATCCGGGCAATTCTTAGCCACTTCCTTCGGAAACAACTTGCCTGGCCCTACGTCTACAGCTCTTACTCAAGTCATAAAAGAAGCCTTGCTGTTTCATGTGTATCCTTTGATTACTTACATAAGGGAGAAAATACATTTCACTCACAAAACCGTCTTACTCTCAATAACAGTTATAAAATGGTATTTAGAATCCAAAGTGACCATAAGAAAAGTATGTCCTCGTCTAAAAAGATGATAATTGTACCTTTCGTTTTGAAAGCAAAGTTACATAACTTGCATACATATGGCCGGACATCAGTGTGAGTGCGGATATGCTTTTTGAGCATGCTTGGCTTCTTACAGCGAATCCCACATTCTTCACAAATGTACTTTCCACGTCCACGTCCTCTGACATATACATAATCTTCATTTGACTTATACCTGTTTAGAAAAAGGGAATGCAGTGTGTTTTCAAATACTTTAGTGGTTTATGTAATCAGACCAGAAGCAAATCTTTTGAGAGGCAAATTATTATGAGGGTCTTTTACAAACAATTATTCAACCCTACTTCTATGAAACCTGAGAAGGTTATGCAGTAAATTCCTGAAAGAACCAGATGACACATTGGCACTGTAAGCAAAATGTAATTTTCTACATGGTGTTCAAAATGGAATGGGTCCCCCTATTAAGATATGTGGACTTGGGATATAGATGTTCAATTCCAATGGACTTCCATAAGCCTCAGAGAGTTTCAGAGTTGTGCCTTACTACTTTTGGATTCTAGTACAGCCTCCACACAAGAAATATCCAAAAAGTTATACCAACATATTCAAATCATCATATATCATCCGTTAACATTACATCGTCTAAGACGTGCAAGCAGAACAGACACACACACACATGCCTGTAAATATGCTAAAATAAGTAAAACCGATAATAGAATTCTTCATTGCAAGTTTTTGCTCTATTTTTACAATCCTGGCATGAGAGTGCCTCCCAAATTTCTAGCTTACACGGGCTGAGCTGAGCTCACCAACTGTTGTCTACAGATTTGATCCGCTCTTTCCCAAGGACCATGAATTTGCACTAAAGTGGAGTCCAAATTTCAAGTAGCTTCTGGTAGGTACTGTTATGTTACATAATAAAAACTAGAGATTCTATTTTTCAACCAAATTTGCATTTGTTTGCAGAAGAATTTAATAGAGAGGTTTGAAAGGATGTCTGAGGTCAGCTAGTTTAGTCAAATCAATTAGATAAACAAAATCTTAGGTATTCACTGTGATAATCCATGGATGAAACCTACCCAGGGCTCAACTATCATATTTTGTTCAGATTACAATGGAACAGGATCAATCATAGAGTACAGTAACATTCTACTGAATAATTCAGTGAATATCATTATCTTTTAAATCAAAGTGAGGCTAGAATTATGGGTCTGATGTCATTCTTGGAAAGATATTCTTTTCAAGGGGCTCATTTTATAATTCCAAAATGTAAACTGACATATAAAATGCCCTAATTCACTGTGGATTTACTTAAAGGCACTAGATTTATAGGGTTTTTTGTTTGTTTGTTTGTTTTTACATTCTAGGAGCATTGCACACTTCTGTATTTTCAGAAATGAAAATTCAACTTCATTCGTCCAATCCAGCGAAGGATTTTTAAGAGAGAAAATCCACCCACATATTTAAATATTAACTCTTTTATGGATGCTATTCAATGTTAACATTATTTACTTTTTGGTCACTACTAATCCAGGTGGGAATTAAGTAGTATCAAAAATATGAATAGTCAATTCTGTATGTTTTTTCATTAAATCTTTCCCCTGTCACAAGGAACTTCCCACCTCAACTTGTTCTTCAAAACTTTCTTGAACTTTAAGTTTCATTTTACGTTGTCTTCTGTAACAAAGTAGAAAAGAACCTCAAGATGCAAAAGATCTTTCACCGTTTAATTTCACTATTCTCTGTCCCTAAATAGATAAAATTACCAAAGAAATACAGAATAAAACAAATAAATTTATAGAAAGCTAGTTTTCTTCACAGAAGGATACCTTAAGCTTAGTGTAGCCCATCATCACGGTTGATGGGAAATGCATTTTATCTTCAAGTAATATAATGTTATTTTATTTTCTTTAAATAAGCTTCACATCCAGTGCAGAGGCCAACACGGGGGCCTGAACTCACCACCCTGAGATCAAGATCTGAGCTGAGATCAAGAGTTGGACGCTTAACTGACTGAGCCACCCAGGGGCTTTAATCATTTTATTTTTAATGTCTTAGCTGACCTACTTGTAGACAGTCAAATTCAGTACAAAATGAAACTACATATTTGAAAAATCTGTAAAAATAAAATATCTACCGTGCAACAGGTCTACAGACCTTAGATTCTACTTAATACAAGAATTAACGTATTTTGAAAAAACCCCAAAAGGTATGTTTAAACCTAGGAATTGGGTAATATAAAGAACATACACACTTAAAAATGTGGTCAGTTATACTTCTTTTTTCAAGTTATCACTTTGCAATCACCAAACTAAGAGGCAGTAGCACACTGCTTGGAATGAACACCTGGTCACCACCAGGCAGAAGTCGGGTCACAGATTAAGAAATGACTGTGATGTAGCCCATACCACAGGGAAATGAAAGGGGGAAGAAATGATATATGGGCACCGTCCTTGTGGATCATCAAACCACAGCAATAATATGTTCACATACGCTCTTTCACTTGTGTCCTTCATTAGGAGAGATGGGTTCCCCAAAGCAAATATAAAGTATTGCTCATCTAGTACAAGTGCACTACTAGGAAGACTACTGAACATGAGGGTGTGGATTCATTCACAAGGACACCTCAGTTTCTGAGGAAAGATAACATCTATTTTGTTTTCATTTGTGTTAAAAGATGAGGGATGTCAAAAAAATATCAAGACCCACTTTAAGACTCCATACAATTGTGGATTTAGTGGTGAAAATACTTGACATCCAAAGGGGCCGAAACCAAGAGGAAAGCAATTTTAATAATTCATCTCCAAACTGGTAAATCTACGTGGGAAATAGATATTTCATATCACTAAACAGTCAACATTTTATAATTAAATAGATAACATTATTCGGTCTTCCAACTATAACTGGAATCAATTCGTAATCATGGAAACATGTAAATTACAGATCTATTGCAGAGATAAGGCTAGTTACAACATAATCACCCTAATGTGATTAGTATGCTTTAAAGTTTTTAAATTTTAATAGCGTAAGTCTGAGATTTTTCTCCCATGTGATGGAGGAGCCTGATACAATACAATTCTAATGAAATCTAAAACTAGACATTACACATATGAGTAATTTTTCTTTACTGTACAGATATCAAAGTTATTGAGCCTTATTACTTGTATTTCTACAACTCAGGATTCAACACTTAAAAAGAAATTCCCAGGGGCACCTGAGTGGCTCAGTCGGTTGAGCATCCTACTCTTGATTTCGGCTAAGGTCATGATCCTGCTATCGTGGGATCAAGCCCCGCACTGCTCCCCATGCTGAGTGTGGAGGCTGCTTAATATTCTCTCTTCATCTCCTTCTGCCCTTTTCCCCTGTTCTCTCTCACACACACACACTCTCTCTCTCTCTCTAAAATAAAATGAAAAGAAAAGGAAACTCCCAAAGAAAAAGAAACTGCCACAAATCAGAAGAGACAGAGAAAACATGACAACTCAATGCAATGTGGTACCCCGGCTTGGATCCTGGAACAGAAACAGCACACTAATGGAAATGATGAAATCCCAATAATATCTGGTAAAAGCAATTAAATGAACAATCAAATTAACTAGTTCCTAGGATTATACATGAGTGTGCAAGATTGCATTTGTGTTAGCACAGAATAAAAATATCCATTAATAATACCAAAATGCCCACGAGAATAATATTAAAGCATGAACAAACTTGACGACATCATGAGGCCACAAATATAGTCAATTTCATACTGCATGAGAGGCGTGGAAATTTGAAGCAGAAGTTCAAACCATATATAACGGGGACATTTTCATTGAAAGTAAGCATTGAAAGCAAGTGCATGAACTCATTATCTGTTGCCAGCCAGACTTCAGAAATGTGAATAGAGAAGGAATCCGCCTTATACCCAACCAGAGTAGGTACTATTTTTTCCCGTGCATACATTCGTGACCATTTGCTCTGACTTATAACTGAATATTTTACACATGCACATATTTCCTTACCCTCCTTCAAAGATTTTAATTCGGATTGGCTCCGTTTGTTTGGATCCAATATCTTTATCTCCATGAATATCTCCCTTCCCTCTTTCCTTTAAGATATTTCCAACTAGTTTCCTTTCTAGTTTGCTGCCAAATAAAAAGGATGCATCAGGTTTCATCTGTAGGAAAAAAGAGAGAATCATTTCATACGCTTTCTCTAAGACACAGGAGCAGCCCACATACCCGCTCTCCTCTGACCTCTGAAAATTAGCCTAAATTCCATGTTAAAAGGCCATGGCCTGGCTACATAAAACAAGGGACACTAAGGATAAAATCAGAGAAATACAGTTTCTACAGAATTAATCAACATTTTGTTTAAAAAAAAAAAAGAATATTCCTCTGTTGGCACTTAATCTATGCAACACTAATAAAAACAGAAAACATGTTCTATATTCTGAAGTAACAAAACACTATCAATTAAGGAAATATTTTCAAAAACTGAAGGGAAATGGTAACTGGATTAAGTAAAAACTATTTTTAAATCCTCTATTTGCTTCATCAATAATTTAGGAAAAATTCCAAAGTGCCCCTATTAGTATTTTTGCAATTTGACATGTAAGGTATTAATTGTTCATCTAGGAACAAACCAGATAATCACTTGGAAAAAAATGAGTTTTGAGGGAAAACTAGAGACAATAAATTTTAGTAAAAAGTACCGTCACTGGAAATAAGCCCTCTGAAGTGTGCAAAGCTCAGTTCTGACACCCATCCGCCTCCTTCCTGATCTTTCCACTCAGTGTCCATTCCTACATTCACAATGTTCTATGTCCTATGTCCACATTTCACAATCCCCTGAATCCTTCATATCAAAAGAGAATATGACCGGCTAGGTCACTAACACAGGCCAGAAGAGAGAAGAACCCAAAGGAATCGATTCCAGTGGTAGAATTCCATGGCAGCTGGCCGAAAGAGGGAGTCTCCCAAAACATAGTGCACGCCTGGCCACTGGCTTTTTCTCTTACTGAGAAAGGGGATCAGTGTCACAGAGGGTTCCCTCAGCTCTGACCTTCATTTCCCTTGTATGTTTTAGACCTTCTGTCCTTCACCATGTATTCTGCTCAGCAATCAAATCCACACTACGGTGCTTTTAGAAATGGTATTCATTACCTGAGCAAACTGCTTCCATGCACTTGATGACGTAAGCTTGCCAGTTCCAGGTCTGTGCATAGCAGCCAGAGTATAAATTTCTGCAGTGATTTTTTGCTTGGACCTCAGAAGAGCCAGAGTGGTCTTGGTGTTCAATCCTGATGGGTTTGGGTTACAGGAACTAATGCACCATGAAGCATAAACTGAGGATTTGAAGGTGGCCTGTTGTACGTAATTGGGTTTTGTATAATTCAAGAAGCACCAACTCACAGTAGTTGTTGTCCGCAGACTGGGGAACTGAAGAATCTGCTGGAAATCTGCCACGTCCGTGAAAAGAAGAGTTGAGTTTGCCATCTTCCTGCTTGGGCCAGAGGCCATGTGCACCAGCATGCTGACAGGCAGCTTCTGGCCCCTTCCATGCTCTTCAAGCTGACCGTCTCCGGGGGGCAATGAGGAACTCTGTGGGCTCATGCTCATATCAGATGCCGTCTCATCAATATCTAATTCATCTGAGGACTCTCTGCTTTCAGAAGGCCCGCTGGACTTCTGGCCTAGAGGAGGTGCCCTGGAGTTGGGCGGGAACGGCTCCCTCATGGACAGGCTGGCAGACGGATGGTCTTGAGATGAGGAAGGGGGCAGTGAAGAGAAGGAAGATGACCCGGACTGCAAGCCATCCTTTGGCTCAGAAGCACAACCTTGTCGAACCAGCTGGGGTTTCTGTGGGCGGGACAGATCCTTCTTGATGTCTGAGCTGGTTAGCTCCACAGCACTGAGCTCCTCAACAATCTGTCCATACATCTTTTCTTCCTTGACCCTTTTCTGCTGCTTCGTTTCCATGAAGAGCTCCAAGCTGCTGGCTGGAGAAAGCATACGCTTGCTACCCCCCAGGGTGGCCACGCTGTCCGAGGTGGAAGGTAAACATAAGGGGATTGAGGATTCTAAGCCAAGGGGTAAGGTCTGAGGTACTTTCCAAATGGGGTATTTTTCTAAGCCTGCATGCTGCCCCAACACCTGGGCAATGTTGAATCCGATCCCTTGCATGGCCGCGTTGGTCACCAGTGTTCTTTGGGTAGTATTCTCGTCCACTTTGCATATGACAATTGCAGGACTGTTCTGCCCAAGTATCTGAGAAATGCTCGTGTACATGACACTCCCGTAGGACGGGACATGGGTCTGGATCCTAACAGGAACCACTGTTCCCGGTAAGGACTGTAAAGGCCCAGCGTTTGCAGAGGCAAAATCTTCTTGAAGAACCTGTTCAGAGGGAGTATCAGGTGACTTGGTGCTCTGGTCTGACGGGAACTTCGGAAGAATGTTCTTTGAGTGTAGCCCTGATGTTCCTGAATAACACGGGTAGGTTTGCTCTTTCGGGTGTGCGTGCTCAGCAGATTTCTTTCCAATGTGCTCTGCAACATGCTCTAAGGGACAGCTAGGATGGATTTCTGCCTGGAAAGAAGGCTTGCCGTAGCTCTTCTGAGGGTGTTGCACAAGGGGATGTGGGAAATGTGCCTGCCACCAGGGAGGCTGCTGAGCTGGTAAATGAACCATACAGACGGTAGGATACTGAAACTGAAACAAGGCATTCTGGATTGGAGAAAACGGAATAGTCTCTTGATGTGGAAATAAATGTGGCTGTTCAGACAAGTGCTTGCTTGCAATATAGGATGTCGGTTGTATCAGGGGATTTCTCAGGGATTCCTGACCGTCCATGTGCATGATCTGTTGCTGGGCCAGGTGGAGCTGACCTGAGCTCAGCTGGGCACAAGGACCCACAATCTGCTTCCCAGGGTCCTCTGCCTGGAGGGGAGGCAGCACGGAGGCGGGGGCAGGGTGCCACGCGGCCCTCAGGCCCGCGTGCAGGTGCTCCATGTGCTCCTGCTTTACACCCAGATCTGCACCAGCCTCCCCCTGGGCGATCTCCGGAGAGCCACTGAAGGAAGCCTGCCGCACCAGAAAGCATTTCTTCCTCTCCCGCGATGGGGATAACGTGGCGGCCGATGCCCCTGCCGCCGGGGCGTGGGACAGATTCCCGTAATCAAATGATTTGCTCCGGATTTCCGGAACTTCCGTTGGGTGAGGGCAAGGCATCTGCTCGGACGAGCAGCGCCGCATCTCTTTTTGGTGGTGGTGGCCCGGGACGGACAAGGAGTACGACCCAGCAGGGACGGTCAGAAACTCTGAGTGCTTCCCAAACTCGTCTGGCTTAGGAGGTGCGGGGAGCTTAATGGCATCCTCTCTTTCGAAAGACATTGAAAAACTGGAGCTGTGGGACAAGTTGCTTTCCTGACTGGGGCTGCGGGAGAGGCCCGTGCCTGTGGATTCAAAGCTGGATTCCCCTGAAGAGTGCTCCATGTCTGCAAGTCGCAAACGCTTCTTTTTGGGTGGCAACTTCTCAGCTGGGAGCTGGGAAAGGGTCTCACTTCTCTGGGGCCACTGAAATTCCTCCACGGGCTTTTCCGGCTCTTTACTCTGGGCGTCTTTCTCCTTCTCTGGTTTATCAGGCTCCTCCGTCACTCGAATCTCAGGAACCTGAATGTTGTGCTGGCGAACCAGCCTAGGCTGCGCGTGGTAGGGCTGCTGCTGGGCCTGCTGGGAAGGGGACGGCTTCCCCCCGCTGTCAGCACCGTCCGCAGGTGGAGCCCACTCTGGACTCACCGGGGCTTCTGAAACCTCGCTGTCACAGGTCTCAGAAGGTGAAGAGGCCTTGTCCTGTGCGCTAGCCATCAGTTCAGCTGACTCAGACCTTTCAAATGAGTTGGGGCGGCTCAGCGAGTTTGTGTGCTGAATAACAGAAATCACATTTCCAGGAGGTTTCCTGCCCGCTAGGTCTGAAATCTTATCTGCATCGGTGGCTGAGGGCAACTCCTCGGACCCAAGAGATGGACTTCCAGATTGGAGTTGAGGTCGACACGGGTCAAAGCGCTCCGAGTGACCGTGGGAAGGGTTCTCATGTCCCGCCATGACAAATCCACCTCTTACGCCTTCCTGCATCGGCAGTTTGGGGTCGTAATCCGAAGTCATTATGCCCATGGGTGCGCTCACGATGCTGCTGCAGATCATGGGGGTGTCCTCCTCATCTCCCACGCTCTTCTCTTTCCGGCGTTTTCTATTTTCACAAGTAGTTCCAAACATGGTTGGCACTCCCTGCAATGGCACCGAGGGATCCATGAAATACTCACCCCCGTGTTTTAAAGAGCTTAAGCAGGAAATGTCCCTGTAGCTTGGCTTTGGTGTTTCGGAGTCTTCCCACTTCTTGTAGGGTTTCCGGCAGACATCATAGTCATACCCCATGCGGTCCCCAGAAATCAATTTCTTTTCCTTCAAGGATAAGCCTGTGACACTCTTGGACATCCTGCCATGGTGTTCTGCCTCCATGTGCCCCTCCTGTACTGAGGGCAGCTCAAATGCAGCCTGTCTCCTTAACATGCGCTGAGGGGGTATCCCCACCGTTCCCGGATAGAACACATCATCGGAGCCACTCATCCTTTCATCAAATGAGTGACTTCCTCTCAAAGAAGGAGGAATGCTAAGATTAGTTGCTGAAGAAGTTGGCATCGAGTTGCTTCTAATAAGGGGTGAAGAGTCCACAGGAGCTTCTAAGAGAATTGGGCTGCTGCCTTGGAAATTTGCAGGAAAAAGCTTTCCTTCGTTCCTGATGGATGACGGAATAGTCTGGGATTGTCTGGATTCACTGTTGAATTTCGTGGATTTCAGCATGCTTGCTTGACTGGGGTCGATCTCTCCCTTGCTTGGGATCAGCTGTGATGCAGGATCTTCAAACATCTTGACATCTAACCTGGTGTTTACGTGAGGTAATGATTCCATCATGCCCTTCCTACCCATTGTGGCACGCTCCTGACTTGCGGTCGTAACACTGAGTGTATTTCTGGGACTAAGCCGACAGTATTTTCCAAAGATGATTTCTTCATAAGACTTTGCATTTGTGTTTGGAGGGCTTATTTGCTGCTCCGCACTTTCTGAGCGAGAGAAGTAACCGGAGTCAGTGCTTCCTTTACTGTGCGGGCTCAGAAGGTTGAGAGATGGCTCAGAATCTTGTCCTTTTTTCTCTGACAGTCTTAGTGCAAGTTTCTGTTTAACTGTGTGAGAATCATCAGGCTTAGTATTTAGTGACGGATTCGGTAGCATATCAGAACCTATATACTGAGAGCTTTCGTTAGGTAAAGGGATCCCACTTTTGGGGATAATCAAAATCGGCACTTTCATCGGACCTCCCAGTGATTCTTCCAGTGATCCATGATAGCCACCTCGGCTGGCAATATCCAATGGGATTGGTGGGCCCGGACTCATTTTCTCAGAAGCCTCAACAAATAAAGAGCTCTCCTCATCCGTGTCTGTACTCTGCTCACCGTCTGAATGTATTTCTGCTTCTACGTCAATAAAACCAGCCTCTAGGTCCAATTTAGATACAGCTGACTCTGTGAAAGGGACTAATCCTGCCTTAATTGCATGGGCATGTGACTTCCTGTGCTTATACAAATTGCTCTTTGTCTTGAAAGAGAAACCACAAGGTATACATGGATATGGCCGCTCCCCAGTATGGGACCTGATGTGTTTTTTCAGTACGCTTGGTTTGGCACACGCCCTGCTGCAGTAGGGGCAAATGTATTTGCCGGGCTTTTTGGGTTTGTGCTCTTTCTTGTGAGCATCTTCGGACTGTTCGATACTTTTCTGAGAGTATTGGCTATAAGCAGGGTTCAGGCTTGAAATCTTTTTTCTGGGGTAACCACCACTGTGGCCATGTATAGGAAAAGAAAATAAGTCCTCGGAGGCAACGGACGGCAAAGGGCCAGGGAAAAGCCACGGAGGGCCTTCGAGGCTCTGATGTGGCTTGCTGCTGTGCATGACCCCCTGTGGCAATGAGTGCTGAGGGAAAGAGAGTGAATGTTGGCATGAGTAAGGGCTCGGACGAGGCGGTGGGTATTGCTTCTCTGTGACATGCTGTGCCACGTCGCTAGGTGAGGCCAGTTTCCCAGAACCAAAGAGTTGTGCGGACGCTGTGTCTCCGATTTGCTCAGGATCTATTTGTGGTTGCCGCTGTCCTTCTTGACTGCCAAAAGTGCTCATCTTAATAACAGCTGATTGTTCCTGTCTCCATCTACCTGATGCTGTATCAGTTTCTCCAGACCTTGAGGTAGCTTTTTGTCCTAGAGCTGTGTCCCCAGTGTCCATTTTGTTACAAGGTCTTAAGTGCTAGTTCACTTGAAAGCCATGCAGACTCATGGAGTGTCTTCAAAGCTGTGCTTTTCAAAGCTTGTTAGCTTCCATGGTCCAGGGTGTCTGCAAACTGGCCGAGTGCTCCTTCTCTTTGAACCTGCCACACCCACCCCGTAGTCTTATGAGCATGAGATGGTAACGGCCTTGGACCAGGGCTATAACACAGTTCTCTCCATTGTAGAAATGTCCATCCAAAAGCTAAGTGCAAATCTATGAAGATTCCTTATGGCATTTGAAGATTTTCAACTAGCATGAAATTGGGATGAATAGTCTGGGAGCAGTTTTGCCCATCAACTAGAGCAAAGTTCAATTGCCAGTTTCACTAAGATAAAACGATCTGAAAGAAAAAGAAACACAAAGAGATTATCATAACAGTTATCAAGTTAGAAACCAAAACCAATCCTAAATAGCCAGCCTGACCCTGGATAAATTGAAAATGGTTTTTTTATGCTCCAAAGATACTTTTTATAGCTGTTACATTAGTTCCACAATTAAAGGATATTAATGTCAAACATGGCATTAAGTCATAAGCTAGATTTCTTCAATGCTCTAATTTTGGTCATCCTTTTAAATACTCCTTAATTTTGGTTAGAAAAGTATTTAAAAGAAAGCTTTTGATAGATATTATTTATAAAATCATAAACTTTTTAAAAGCCTTCATTAAAATAAATTTAGAGCTATTTCCGACCAAGTTGTATGACGTGCCTGCTGAAGTGTACTACAGATTTCTCTATATGGACATATTTTATAGACAAATATATATATAGGTATAAATATATTTTATATGCAAAATAAAACATACATATAAAATATATGTAAATAGTAAATATTTTTAAATATTATATTAAGTATATTACATATATATTTAATATTTAAATATAGAATATATTTTACATACATCCATATTTATATTAACATACAATACAGGTATATTTTAAAGCAGTGATTAGGAGAGCTAGACTAAAGCCATAAGAATCAAAGATTGTCCCAGAACTTTGGCAAAGGTGGTAAAGTGAATCCAAATAAACTATTATAAAGCCTTCATAATATAAAAAAACAAAACATATTTTTGGACAGTTTAAAAATGTAATGACTACCTGAATGGTTTAGCATTCTCATGGACATGATTGTCTTGATGCTTCCTGGGTAGAAAATAAAGGCAGTTAGGAAAAACTGTTTCATTAAACCACAACACAGCTGTACATAGATGTCAAATTAAAGTTCATATATATAGAGCTCACAATGCTATGTACCCTAAGAGAAGATTAATAAGTGACTGCTTTGAATACACTACACTACAGCAGTAATGTGTCCAAAAACAGAAAAAATTATAAAAGCTTTAGAGTAATATTTTCTAATATATAAGATTATTATATCAAAACATCATTTTTTTTGACGCAATTAGCCTGGTTCTGATCCCTTAGATATTAAAAAGTTGAGAATAGTAGGGTTTTTATTGAACGTATAGGTTTGCACATTTAAATTTACATCACAACAAATAAAGGAGTCCTCCGGATGGCTGTGAATAGCGCAGGGAAACTTGACAACTTGGAAACAATTAGATCTTAACTGAATACTCATCTTCCA
Source organism: Panthera uncia (assembly GCF_023721935.1). Classification (NCBI taxonomy): domain Eukaryota; kingdom Metazoa; phylum Chordata; class Mammalia; order Carnivora; family Felidae; genus Panthera; species Panthera uncia. The sequence continues at coordinate 97,054,253 of NW_026057580.1, forward strand.
TAAGCAAATGGCCAGAGGATTCTGAGTACTTCAGTGCTCAACTGTGTCACCTATGATGAAAGTTGAGATGTTTCCTTGAGAGGCAACGTGAAGGTGCTTATCAAAGTAAGAAAGCACATACCCTTTGGCCCGGAAATTCCATTGCTGCAAATTTATCGTTACAGATGTACCTGCACAAGTGCACAAAGATATGTGTACAAGGACTGCCTAAGTAAGTTATGACTCCATCATAAAACTCAGCCATTTAAAAAGATAAAGCACAACAGTACGTGCTGATATAGGAACTCATCCAGAAGATAGTAATATTGGATGTTGAAAAGCAAAAAAACAAAAAACAAAACCCCACCACCCCCCACCAAAAACCAAAAAAAACTCATTGCATTTAATAATCCCATGTGTGTAAAAGAGAAACAGGTGATAAACAGAGCATTTCTGCAGGGATGCCGAACAGCTTTTAACTCCAGTTAAATTAAATTGCAGAAGTAGAATCAGGGAGTCAAAAGAAGGGGCAGGAAAGACATTTCTACTTTTCACCATATGACTTTTGGTGATTTTTCTTTCTGTACCGGCCTAACTTCTATGTCCAATTTGCCCCCTAAGACAGACTGCTGCTGTGATGGTGGTGATGGCAGGTGCACTTAGGAAAGGGAAAGAACATGGCAATTCCCACGGGAATGAAAAGACTTTTGGGTGAGAAATCAGCAGCCCCCATATATTTGTAGCAAGACATCAAAAGTTCCTTCTGCTAAGAGCCACAAATTTATAATGCAGTAGCTGAAAAAACTAAACAACAAGCATTAACTTCGGTTTGCTGGCAAATTTTACTATTGGATTGGATTTTCCCTGCACAGTGATCTTCCTATGCATCCCTTTATAGGTAATAAGAAAAAAACCGAGGGGCGCCTGAGTGGCTCAGTTAAGGGTCTGACTCTTAATTTCGGCTCAGGTCATGATCTCATGGTTTGTGAGATGAAACTGCCATGTAGGACTTCCTGCTGTCACCTGAGCCTGTTTGAGATTCTATCTCTCTCCCTCTCTCCCTGCCCCTCCCCCACTCAGGCACGTGCTCACTGTCTCAAAATATATAAATAAACTTAAAAAAAAAAAGACAAAAGCTGAATGAGAAGTGAGGCCCTTATAATAGTGTAATGCAAATTAACTTTGGTCAGTTACAGCAAGCATGCTAACAAGAAGAATGTGCAGTGTCAAACCCAAATTGACTGAATTTTTGTTTAATTAACTAAATATTTAAGGTTCATGTAGACACAACTGCTGTCAGACTTGTAAAGGTGAATAGCACCCTCTAAAATGGGAGTAAAGTGTATTTTCAATTCAAGACAGGAATATTTTGCATCTTTCCTTAACTAGGAGTCAGAGCTTGAACTGAATATTTCTTTTTCTTTTTTTTTAAATCTTTTTTTAAAAGAGAGAGAGAGAGAGCGCTTGTGCACACAAGTGGGGGAGGGGCAGAGAGACAGGGAGACAGAATCTGAAGCAGGAACCAGGGTCCAAGCTGTCAGCATAGAGCCTGATGCGGGGCTCGAACCCACAAACCATGAGATCATGACCTGAGCCAAAGTGGACGCTTAACCGACTGAGCCCCCCAGGAGTCCCTGAACTGAATAATTTCTAAGTTGTTTTTCATATTTTGCCACGGTGTTGACCCGTGATTGCAGATCCTTTGTTAGGAATAACAATGATAATGCTTGTTGCTTATTGTGTACTTACTATACTGTGCCTGGTACGTAGCTTCATATATGTTAACTAATTTGATCTTCATGACTACCCTATGCAGTATGTATTATACCTGTTTTACAGTAGAGTATGATCCTAAGGGAGGTTGATGGTTCAGAACCAGAATGAAACCCAGCTTTGGCTCACCCCCAAGCCTATAAGGTCTCACTTCTCCCATCCACTTCTGTCAGTCAGTTTATCATAACTTAAAATACTGCATCTTCAACAATACTTTCTCCTAAATATTGTCACTTGACTTCAATATTTCCCATGCTTAAATTTTTCATGGTCCTGGGAGAATATATGAGTTCTGCATGGCTGGAGTATAGAAAGTGGCCTCAAAAATGCCACTTCCTTGGGGCGCCTGGGTGGCTCAGTCGGTTGAGCTTCCGACTTCGGCTCAGGTCATGATCTTGTGGTCTGTGAGTTCATACCCCGCATCAGGCTCTGTGCTGACAGCTCAGAGCCTGGAGCCTGCTTCGGATTCCGTGTCCCTCTCTCTCTGCCCATCCCCCACTCATGCTCTGTCTCTCTGTCTCAGAAATAAATAAACATTAAAAAAAAATTCTTTTTAAATGCCACTTCCTAGAAATCACACAAATCCATAATTTAAATAAGGTACACAATCTTATATTAAAGTATTAACATAAGTATTTATATTAAAATATTAAGAACTGTATTGTAAGGACAACTCCTTGTTAGAACATGATAAACTATCATGACAAACAATTGTTTTATTTTGTTCCTTAGAAAGCATTAATTACATTTTAAGAAAGTAAGAACCTGACAAGTGAAAATGAGGCCTATGTTCACTTCCCATTCATTGGTTTACACAGAATATATAATTTTGCTTAAACCACGAACTTTAAGTTAAATAATTACATAAAATTTTGTGAAAAACAAGACTGGAATAATATATTTAGTAATTAAATAGATTATAATGTTTTCATTTAGCAATGAGGTAATATCTTTGTAAATCAGGCAGATTTAATTTCTGCGGTTTATAATAATAAATTATAACCATTACACCCTAAACAACATATGTACAATTCTTATTCACTAAGAACATATCCTTAAAAAAAGAGATGCACCAAACTAGATTCTTACAAAGGCAATAACATTTTGCTGTTAAAGAATGGACCAGAAGAGAGGTGCCTGGGTGGCTCAGTCGGTTAAGCGTCCGACTCCAGCTCAGGTCATGATCTCGTGGTTCGTGGGTTCAAGCCCCGTGCCAGTCTCTGTGCTGACAGCTCAGAGCCTGGAGCCTGATTCAGATTCTGTGTCTCCCTCTCTCTCTGCCCCTCCCCCACTCATACTCTGTCTCTGTCTCTCTCCCTCAAAAATGAATAAACATTAAAAAAAAATTTTTTTTAAAAAGAATGGACCAAAAGATGAAGAAAAGTTACATACGTAAGATTTAAAAGCTGATATTTAATGGCCAGAACAAAAATCATCTAGGACATTTAGTTAACTGTGGGATTTAAATTTCAGAAAAAGAGCCTAATCAGAAAAAGGCAAATCTACTGTTTTATTTAAAAACTCAATTTTGCTGATATTCACATAGGATCATCTTATATTCTAACAGCATTTATTATCTGGACAATTTTTTAAATTCAAAACTTTGATCCCAGTAAAAAAATACATTGACTCAATTATGCAAATAGCTTCTGTCAGGAAAACTTCTTTTTAAACTTCTAAGACAAGCCTACCTAAGCTGTCCTACCATTTTATCATGAAACTGGATGATCGCTTGAGCCACGCTTTCTCCTCCTGGTCATAACAGGAAAAGCTCCTCTGTCTGTGTCTGAGCTAGAAGTCCCAGGATCCCAGTACTGCGGATCGATCCCTCTGGTCTCCCTCTGGTCTCTGGGCTGGACCTCTGAACTTTTTGCTTCAGTGAAAAGCTTAAGAATATCACGAGGGAATTGGAAATTATTCCTACTTCACGTGAAACTTTTACATCAGATTTTAAACATGTTTGAGAATATAGTATTTCTCTTCAACACCAGCCTTGGAGAGGCTTCAACTAACTGCTATCCATAAAATCACTTTCCTTTTGCAGTTTCTGAGGCATATGGAGAAAAACAGAAGAGAGAAAACATGAGTGCTGGGTCTTTTGAGGAATATACTGATCGTATTCTTTAGCCATTAAAAAAAAAATGTGGCCATTTCCCTTTAATCTCTTGTCCACACCTGCTTTATCTTGGAAATGGAAAAAAATCTGCAGTGTAAACTGGGTTCACCCTAGATCTTTTACTGGGCATAGCATGTTTGTCTCTTTAAAACCAAACAGGCTTGGGGGTGTTCAAAAGTCTCTTTACTGCTTTCCTCAGCTTACAATCAGGGAGAAGAAATTCACTTTTAAAATCTTAAGGCTTAAAAAAATAAATAAATAAAATAAAATAAAATAAAATCTTAAGGCTTTCAAAATTGAATCCAAGATGTCACAAAGACATTCGTCTTTTTTTGTTGGGTGATCCTTTTACGGAGCAATCTAAGTCTACCAATAACGGCAAATGCCTAAGCTTGCATGTTATTGTTTAAATGCTAGGTAATAGGGAAATAGTTTCTTTGGGCTATTTTAGTTTCGTAATTTTATTACAACCCATCAAATGCACCCTCATACAAAAATCAGCAGCTTTAGTTGCATTTTCCCAATATAGATCTACTTGGTGCTATAAAATCCACAGTAACGTGGTTAATTATACTACATTACTTCTTTATCACCGCATAGATACATTTCATTTTTCATATCCCCTAACTATATGTTAAAAGTATAAATTTCCAGTTTTCCCAATCGATTGATATGTTTAAAAATGTAATATTAGAGCAATCCTCCCATGGAAAACAAAAAACAAAAAACAAAACAAAAAAAAACAAACCCAGTCGGTTATTTCATTCTGTGAGATTTCTTTTTATGGTATCCAAACCCACGCAGAGTCATTTTTGGCACCCATTGCCAACAAAGGAGAGATATTCCAAACGCAATTTCACATTCACATTTAAAATTTTCCCAATGTCTTTGAGTGCTGCGAAAGGAGTGAGCTATTTTGTTGGAGGATATGACTCTGGGGTTTCCTGTGGATAGTGCCCCAGCCCGTAGGAGTCTTTGAGGCAGTCAAGACAGGCATTGTCTGGCAGCTTAAGCACATTTTTCAGAGGGGGACAGTGTTGAAAAAGATATTATCCTCCGCGTGGCTATTCCATGGAAAAGCTGCCATTTTTCTAAAAGTGTGCCCTCTCCTTTGGCTACTCTTCACAGTCCCACTCAAATAAATTTGGCACCCAGTTAAATAATTTCCTCAGACAGGCCTTGAAAGCAAAGGCACAGCAACAGCCTCCCGTATAGACCTCAACAGAGGTCTCTTCAGGATAACAGCTGGGTGGGATTGGCAGGAAGGCAAGCTTGCTCTGTAGATGAATAAAGGCTTACAGTATCCACGGTTGTCAATCTGGGATCTTTTGCTTAGGAAAACACTATCTTACAAAAAAGCTTTACCTCAGGAAATTAATCATTACTTGAGTGGTGGCAAAAGTCAAGAGAGCATTAAATAATAACATCCTAAATAATAACGGTATAACATGACTGGTAACAAACACGGCCTCTCTACTTCTAAAATTTTAATAATAAAACATTTAGAAAAATTAAAATGGTTATTTGGCCCTGTTTTGAGAATTGGGGGGTATTATGCTTATAAACAAACATATACATCTTCAAATAGTGATTACTGAATTACATTTTAGAGACCATTTCCATCTATTTGCTTTCAAAATGCCAGAGATCAATTACCAAATATTTTAAGAAATACACAAGTGTCTCAGAGTACAGTGATGGTCCCACAAATCGCTATCACACAGGACTGGATAAGGGAAAGAAGGATCTACAAAAAAGCCATGGCCATTGCCAGAGTCCAGCTGAATACAGACTTATTTCCACAGGATGATTAAAAAAAGGCACCATCCTGAGAGCCAAATTCATTATAAATGCTTCTTTTATTAGTAAAAATCCCCATAACAACCTTAGTTCTCCCTAAAATAAGCAAGTTGTCAATATGAGCAGGGTACTGTATATTATATAAAACCCTGCCAAGCAATCCAGAGAACTTTTGGAGAAAAGTAAAAATATTTTGATGATCACCCTCTAACTTGACATACATTAAAATCCAATTTGATATTTAAAACCTAATGGAAAACTGAACTAGATTTTTTCCACACTGGCTACACTGAGGGCATGATTGCAGATATTTGCATAGTTTGCATATTTAGTCAAGGTATTTATAACTTATTTTGACTGTAGCCCACTACTTTCAATATTTTGTTCTAAAGTTTTTTTGCAATTTTTTTTCACAGTCGTGATTTTGTTTTCCCCATTTCACAGCCAGAGTAATTAGGGTTCCCTAAGTAGAATTTAATATGAAAATAAACTTTGCAAGAAAGAAATGCTCTTAAATGCAGCTATCTCAATTAAGAGAATTGTAATTAAAACTGGTTTGGAAAACAAGACAAAACCTTCACAACACTTTTCTCTCTAAATGGCGTGTATACACTGTTTCCTCCCAGATTTAATGACAAAGTTGGTTTACATATGGGTACAAAGTAGGCCAAAATTGCCTTTCAAGTTCAATGCAAAAACAATGGAATAAAATAATAAGTTTTAGTTATTAACCTGTTATCCACATATCAAAAAACTGTATCACAACCATCTATGTCTTCCACGGTGCCGACTCTCCTCACTGGAACTCATGCATAACTTCTGGAAACCTAAAAGATGAACAAGAAGATTTTTTAAATGATAACACTTGTAGTCAACTTAATAGGCATGCTTATTCTTCATTCACAGAAACTGCTTTCCTTGAGGAAGGAAAATTTGGAAGTGGATCTCTCAAGAAGACATTTTTTTTCCCCGAAGAAAACAATTTCCTTTCTTTTAACATAGTTTAACTCTTTTGAACAAGTACTTGTATTAAAAGAGAATTGCTGGGGTGCCTGGTGGCTCAGTCAGTTGAGCGCGTGACTTCGACTCAGGTCATGATCTCACGGTTCGTGAGTTCAAGCCCAGCGTCGGACTCTGTGTGGACTGAGCCTGGAGCCTGCTTTGGATTCTGTGTCTCCTTCTCTCTGCTCCTCCCCTGCTCATGCTCTGTCTCTCAAAATAACATTAAAAAAAAATTTAAAGAGGCATCTGGGTGGCTCCGTTGGTTAAGCGTCTGACTTTGGCTCAGATAATGATCTCCTGGCTCCTGAGTTCAAGCCCTACATCAGGCTCTGTGCTGACAGCTCACAGCCTGGAACCTGCTTCGGTTTCTGCATCTTCCTCTCTCTATCTCTTCCCCTACCCCACTTGTGCTGTCTGTCTCTCTCTCTCTCTCAAAAATGAATAAACATTGAACAAAATTAAAAAAAAAGAATTGTCTATACCAACAAAAGTAGAGGCAATCAGGAAAATAATGGTAGAGTTATAACTTAACATATTGGAACTAGAAATTATGCCATGACAGTGCCTGACACAGTTCTGCCTTAAAGCTGAGATTCTCAGGAAACTTCTTTTGGTGCATCAGCTGCTAAACTCCACAGGATGAAGTCTCAGATAACCTCATAGCGAATTCTTCTCTATAGTTTATTTCAGCAATGTTATGTTCTGTGCTAAAATTAATTTCTGAAATAGGAAGCCAAAACCAACCAAAGTAAAATCCTGAGACTTAACAAGAAGTAAAGAAAGGGACTTTCTCATACTTAGAATTAATATTTACCCAGCTCTGATCCAAAGAAATGCATGGAAAGTCAGTCAAACTACTTGCTCCAAATAGAGTAATCAATGAACCATCTTAAGAGGGTTTATCTCCCAGTACACAAGGCCCACATAAAAATATTGTGACACTATCCTTAGATGGTTATTGTATATTTGTTCATTTTTAAAAATATTGCTTTTTCTTCCAGACAAGTTATTGTCTCACAGGAAGGGCTGCAGATTCAAGACACGGCAAAATGTGCCTAAACCCAGTCCCACTTCATGGGAGCATTCAAAGTGCTTAAAGGAAGTAGTTTGCTTTAACTTCCCTGTCCCCCTTTCCACATCACTGCTGTAGCACTTTAGGACACCCTGCACACTTTGAGACATGAATCATTATAAGCAAGCAGGCCCACTTGGTTCCTCAAAAGACACAAAAGGTACAAAAATAGCTTCTGCAATTGAAGCAAGGACGTCGTCAGCAGCCAGATGAATGTGGGTGGTCAGATAAGATTCTGTTACTGCAAAGGACAAATTATTAAGCACATGCTAGATTTATTTTCATTTTTAAACCATGTTCTTCTTGCCTCAAATCAACCATTTGCTGGTAACTTAAAATGATACCTGACAAGCTCTACTACTCTCAAAAATGAAAGCTTCATCAAAGCCTAAGAGCATGATTGATTAAGCACTGAAAAAAAAAAAAAAAAAGACATACATGTTCTATAAGACATACAACAAAAGACATAATCTATAAGACATGTAAATTCTATATATTTTTAACAAATCAAATAGCACCTCTGGGGGGAAAAAGTTAAACAAATCAAATAGCTAATAGTTATTAAACAATAGTTAAACAAATCAAAAAAAGTTAAATCAAATAGCACCTTTGGGGGAAAAAAAAATAACACTATACTTTGGCATTATGACCTAATGTAAAGTAAAGCATGGCATCCCTCAGGGAAAAAAAATTAATAAATCACTGAAGTATTTTGCACCCTGAGCAAAATTCACCCACGACATAAATGGGCCAAGATTCTACAGATATAGCTATTTATAGGGAACAATAACTTGCAGCAATTGGTGACTACCTATGATTGGCAATCTGAGTCACCGAACTAAGAGGTAGGAAGGGAGAAGGAGAAAGTAACCCTCAGAAGGCCAGCACTGACACCCAGCCCTTCCAACGGAGTTTCAACTATAGACAGGCACCCACCCGCTCCCAATCCCAGAAATCATCGTTCTTGCCAACAGCTTTCACAGGCAAAATGGAGCACAAGCATATCTCTCAGACAAGCTGTGAAAGGGCAATGACTCTGCTCTTCCAGTGTTACTTTCCAGAACTATGGCTACTGGAAATAGGAAACACTTATCTCATGCCACGTGCATATATCTGGAATTTTAGATTACCGAAGATCCCTCTTTTCATTCAATAAGAAGATTCAAAATTTCTTTTTGTCTCATGACTTAAAATTCATGACCCCTTAAATGTTTGGTTTTCCCTGGGAGAACCAAAAATCAATGGCAATGATACTGCGTTTATATTATACCTTACAGAAACTTCCAGTTAATTAGTGTGATTCTAAAGCAAAGAGCTGGATGATATTAATTAATGTGAAAGATGCGAAACTAACTTCCATGATTTTACACAAATAACGTTGTTGCAAATTAGACGCAGTAATGGGGGCGCCTGGGTGGCTCAGAAGGTTAAGTGTCCAACTTTGGCTCAGGTCATGATCTCGCGGTTTGTGACTTTGAGCCCCGCGTCAGGCTCTGTGCTGACAGCTTGGAGCCTGGAGCCTTCTCAGATTCTGTGTCTTTCTCTCTCTCTGCCCCTCCCCCACTTGTGCTCTGTCTCTCTCTATCAAAAATAAATTTTTAAAAATGTAAAAAATAAAATAAAAAAAAATTTAGATGCAGTGATGGCCTCCACAAGGGAGGCAGTTACTACTATTAAAATAAAGACACGAAGATAACCATCTCAGGAAATTATTTTTCCATTAATTTTCAGTGAGTTTTTGTGCCTCAGTGTATTTATCAAAATATAAGAAAAATCTTTCCTCAAATAGCTCTTGAGAATATGGTATGACACCTTATGTCTCTGTTCCCTAGAAATCAAGAGTTCACACAGTATACTCTTAAACAATGGAATAAATGAAGAGAGATTTTCATTTCTTTAACTTTACTTTTAGGTTATTCGACTCACCAGAAATCATCAAGCAGTGAAACTTTAATATTTAATAAAGTTAACAATTTTATTTCAGGAAATAGTGTTAACAGATCTTGTTAAATTTCCTCAAGTCGTTTAAAATATATTCCTAAATATGGGGTGAAAATTATCTTTCACTTTACTAACAAAGTACAGACTGATTTTTCTGACACCTGCTGGCTTATAGGAGAGTTCCTTAAAAATATTTTCCAATTCCCCTATCTCTAATTTGTAACAGACACTTGGAAAATGTGAACATTATCGTTTCTATCCCAGTGGTTTCTCAACCTTTCTACTCTTAAAAAAACACCTTAGCATTAGATATTTATTCTTGGATCCCTACAAGCTATTGTCGCTAAGCTAAGCAAGGAATACATTGAGCTATGATAATGGACGATAGACAGAAAGATGATAGGTAGATGACTAATAGACAGATAATGTTTTAAAATGTCCATTGTTAGATTCTTCATTATTTCGATTTTCTATTCTTCCAAATTATTCTAAGACAATTTATGGCTTAAAGGTTTAATATGACTTGTAGATGAATCTTGCAAAAGGTTTCATTGGCAAACTTCTTGTGCAAATGTAAGTACCTTCCATCATTCTTGATTTTTTTCCTGAGGTTAAACAAATGCACAGGAGATCATAATTTTAGTAGAAGAGCTGATAAAAGAAACCAGTTTCACTTTCAGTGAGAGTTGGTACAATTAAAAAGGATTATTATTCACATCAACTCTATGAAAAAATGGCAAATAGGACTGGAAACAAGATATGATCCTTGTATTATTTCTCATTTAAAAGTAGTGTTTAAATATGACATGTGTAAAAGAATGAACACTGCTCTTCACACACTAGAGAAGAGATACTCATATTTAATAGTAGTAGAGGAAATTCCAAAGTGGTGGGTAAAGATGGGAGAAGGGTACTTAAAGAGAAACGCATGTTCAAGATAACACTTGAATTCCTCCCCAGGTTTTTGAAGAGGGGCATCTTTTCCCCACTACAAAAAAATAAGTCTCTGAATGGACGCCTGGTTCCACTTTGGAGTGCCTGGAGTGGCAAGGTAAGAGGTGTGTCTGGAAGGTGGCAGGGAAGGCAGACACAGATGTGTGTTTGTGACGATACCACACACACACACACACACACACACACACACACACTTTGATCGGTATGATGACTATAAGCTTAGGTCTTTGGAAAGAGTCTGGAAATGAAGGTGATGCTTAGAGCTAGGTTTGGAATGTAAACAGGAAGAAAAAGGGTTTAAAGAGATTCAAATAGGAACGGGAAAAGGTAGTCCTGTTCGGAACATGGGGCAATTCATTACTGGGGCGAGGCAGAGGCTCTGAGAAGTCAAAAAGGTGTGTGTGGGAAAGGAGAGTTTCCACAAGAGGAAGTGAGGGCAAACTGAGTCAAATTCGCAGATTTTGTCCTTTCATTTAGGGTTCTGGTTCTAGAAAATGCTTGTAAAAATGAACCCAGAGCTACCTGTGGTCTATTGCTGCTTCTCAGCAGGTAGTTGGCGCTGGAGCAGCGACAAGATACAAAATAAAACATTGTGCAAATTAAAAGGAATAAAAACAACCAAAAAAATAGGTACACGTGAATAAGTGATTGTAACTTAAGTCTTCTTAACGAGGTGTTTTGACCATTTCCTGACACTTTGGGGCATTTATTGATGCTTACTATGTGCCAGAAAATGGGGTAAGTTTACAGAAGACAAAAAGAAAAATGGAAGCTCTCTATTTAAGACTTCAGAGCCTAGCAGGAAGACATTTGTGAACAAATAAGTTCAACAAAATGTTTGGGTGCTTTGACACAAATATAAACACAGTATAGGGAGACCTAGAAGAGGGGATTGTCAATCCTATCAAGAGAATTAGGAAAGGTTTAGAGAGGATATGACACTGAGTAAATCTTTAAAGAAAACTATGCATGATAATATACAAAAGCATACAGTTCTCAATGTTAGGTTGGGAAATAAAAACACTTGTCTGAAGAGATAAAAATATAAGCCTCTAGCATTTCAGTTTCTCTCTGGTTGCATATACTTGTAGTGTGGTGAAATGTTAGCTCATGGGGTTGCTTAGGGAGTAAGGTGTCCTAGTTAATACAACCTTATGGTTAGGTAAAGACCACAGAGAAAATAATTTTTATTTTAACATCTGCTAGTGATTATTTTCCAAAGTACATTAGCCTTCTCCATGAGTTAATTACAGTCTCCTGAACATAATTTAATCTTTCTTTGATGATTCAGTATTGAATAGTGCCCTCTAGTCCGTACTCTGCATCTGGGCGGTGATCATCTGGTATTGGCCATGCAAAATTCTCCCCACATGTGTTCCTAAGCACATGTCACATTTTCCAAGATCACAGTTGCAACAGAGATTTGTTTTCTTGACGACGTATTTGACATCAAATAAGACATATCTAACTAACTTGTTTTAGGAGCAAATCTATAGCTCTCCACTTCTATGACCATTAAGTTTTGAGTCCATTCTGAATCATACAGGGAATGTTAAGTACTGTGAAAGGTTTTAGAAATCATCTAGTCCATCAACCAACTAACAGAAGAAAGAGGTGAAAACTAGAGAACTCAAAAGACCTGCTTAATACAGGTCATTATAATGGCTTTGGGCTATTGTTTAAGTCTTCAAACTTTCAAGTCAATTATTTCCCACTCTCCACACTACTTCCTCTTATTGAATGTTTACTAATCTTGCCTTATTGCAGAAACTGATTGAAAGGAATGAAAATGGAAGAATAAATAATATTGAACGTAGAATGAGTGAAGACATTTATCATCCCTAATTTCAAACTAATCAGCCAAGGAAACATAAATAACAGTAGCTAAAAACCAATGTTCCCATTGAGTTATTAATTTTTTTTAAATTTTTTTAACGTTTATTTATTTTTGAGACAGAGAGAGACAGAGAATGAATGGGGGAGGGTCAGAGAGAGAGGGAGACACAGAATCCGAAACAGGCTCCAGGCTCTGAGCTGTCAGCACAGAGCCCGACGCGGGGCTCGAACTCACGGACCGCAAGATCATGACCTGAGCCGAAGTCAGACGCTTAACCGACTGAGCCAGCGCCCCTTGAGTTATTAATTTTTACAGAAAATAGATTCAATGAAAAAATTTAACTTTTCCAAAATGAGTAAATGGTTGGCAAATTAGTTGTCAAAAGAATCAATTTCTACAAGTAGTCCATCATTTAGTATTTAAAAAAATATATATTTTGAAGTCTCAACTATTTTCCAGCATAAGCTGTTTTCCATTATCAAGCTTCTTATGCTCTTATAATAAAAAAACTTTTTAAAGTAAATATTTTAAGTCAAATTATGAGATCATCTTCTCTCAAGCAAGGTTAACTCTCTCACTGACAGCCAATGGAGGTAAGTCCTTTGGTTCATCATACCAAAACTTCACCAAGGAGGTCCATGGTGACATGACAACACTATGTGCACAATTATTACTTCTCTGACAGAATGGTGTATGCTGTCTTGTTTTTAAAAAAGGGCAGGGCCAATTAGATGTTTTGTTTAATTAAAAATATTCTTTTTGGTGCAACTTTAAATGGGACTGCTTTCTTTTTTTAAAAAAAAATTAAAAAAAAATTTTTTTTTAATGTTTATTTATTTTTGAGACAGAGAGAGACAGAGCATGAACAGGGGAGGGTCAGAGAGAGAGGGAGACACAGAATCTGAAGCAGGCTCCAGGTTCTGAGCTGTCAGCACAGAGCCTGACGCGGGGCTCGAAATCACGGACCGGGAGATCGTGACCTGAGCCGATGTCAGACACTTAACCGACTGAGCCACCCAGGCGCCCCAAATGGGACTCCTTTCTTAATTTCTCTTTCTGCCTCTTCATTATTAGTGTATAGAAATGCAATGAATTTCTTTTCTTTTTAGAAATGCAATGAGGGGCGCCTGGGTGGCTCAGTCGGTTAAACGTCCGACTTCGGCTCAGGTCACAATCTCGTGGTCAGTGAGTTCGAGCCCCGCCTCGGGCTCTGGGCTGATGGCTCAGAGCCTGGAGCCTGCTTCCGATTCTGTGTCTCCCTCTCTCTCTGCCCCTCCCCCGTTCATGCTCTGTCTCTCTCTGTCTCAAAAATAAATAAAAACGTTAAAAAAAAATTAAAAAAAAAAAAAAGAAATGCAATGAATTTCTCTATATTGATTTTGTATCCTGTGACTTTACTAAATTCATTTATCAGTCCTCATAGTTTCTTGGTAGAGTCTTTAGGGTTTTCTATATGCAGTATCATGTCATCTGAAAATTGTGAATTTTACTTCTTTCTTTCCAATTTGGATACCTTTTATTTCTTATCTGGTTTCTTGCACCACAAAAAAAAAAAAAAAAAAAAAATCTTAGGAATAAATTTAACCAAAGAGGTGAAAGACCTGTACTCTGAAAACTACAAAATACAGATGAAAGAAATTGAAGACAACACAACAAATGGAACGATATTCCATGCTCATGAACAGGAAGAACAAATATTGTTAAAACATCCATACTACCCAAGTCAATTACAGATTTGATGCAATACTTATCAAAATACCAACAGCATTTTTCACAGAACAAGAATAAACAATCCTAAAATTTGTATAGTACCCCAAAAGTCCCCAAATACCCAAGGCAATCTTAAAAAAGAAGAACAAAACTGGAGCTATCACAATACCACATTTCAAGATATATTACAAAACTGTAGTAATCAAAACAGTATGGCACTGAGACAAAAATAACACATAGATCAAAGGAACAGAACAAAGAGCTCAGATATAAACCCATGATTATATGGTCGATTAATCTTCAACAAAGGAGGCAAGAATATGCAATGAGCAAAAGACAGTTTCTTCAACAAATGGTGTTGGGAAAGTGGAACAGCTACATGCAAAAGAAAGTGGACCACATTCTCACACCACAAACAAAAATAAATTCAAAATGGATTAAAGACCTAAATGTGAGACGTGAAACTATAAAAATCCTAGAAGAGAGCACAGGCAGTAATTTCTCTGACATCAGCCATAGCAACATTTTCCTAGAAATGTCTCCCAAGGCAAGGGAAACAAAAGCAAAAATAAACTATCGGGACTACATCAAAATAAAAAGCATTTGTATAGCAAAGGAAACTATGAATAAACTAAAAGACAACCTATGGAATGGGAGAAGGTATTTGCAAATGATATACCCGATAAAAAGTTAGTATCCAAAATATACAAAGAACTAATACAACTCAAAACAAAACAAAACAAAACAAAAAAAAAAACCCACAAATAATCCAATTAAATAATAGGCAGAAGACATGAACAGATATTTCTCCAAGGAAGACATCCAGATGGCCAACAGACACCAGGAAAGATGCTCAACATCACTAATCATCAGGGAAATACAAATCAAAACCACAATGAGACATCACCTCACATCTGTCAAAATGGCTAAAATCAAAACCACAGGAAACAACAAGTGTTGATGAAGATGTGGGGGAAAAGGAACCTTCATGCATTGCTGGTGAAAATGCAAACTGGTGCAGCCTCTGTGGAAAACAGTATGGAAGTCTGTCAAAAAATTAAAAATAGAACTACCATATGATCCAGTGACTCCACAACTAGGTATTTACCTAAAGAATATGAAAACACTAATCCGAAAAGATATATGCACCCCTATGTTTAGAACAGCACTATTTACAATAGCCATGATATGGAAGCAACCCACATGTCCATCAATAGATGAATAGATAAAGAAGATGTGATAGATACACAAAATGGACTACTACTCAGCCATAAAAAAAGAATGAAACCTTTCCCTTTGCAACCACATGAATGGATCTAGAAGGTATAATGCTACATTAAATAAGTCTGAAAAGGACATAGACCATATAATTGCATTCATGTGTGGAATCTAAGAAACCAAACAAATAAAGAAAAAAAGAGGCAAACCAAAAAATAGACTCTTAACTATAGAGAACAAACTGATGGCTACCAGAGGGGTGGTGGGTGGAGGGATGGGTGAAATACATGAAGGCAATTAAGAATACACTTATCACAATGAGTATAGAGTAATGTATAGAACTATTGAGTTATTATATTGTATGCATGAAACTAATATAATTTTTATGTTAATTATAATTGAATTCAAAGAATTGTTTTTATTTTCTCAGTTGTGATAAATTTTTATTTTTATATTCCAATTCTTATGTTTCTTCCCCTTCCTTTCAGTTCCCTCTATTCTATTCCTCAATGTTATTATGGTAGGTTTTTGCCAAGCTATTTTAAATATTTACTCTAACTAAATATTTGGAGAATTAAACCAAAGGAGGACTATTTGGCTACTTTAATAAGAAATATAACAACGAAGTCAAAATTCCAATGTACTGTTTCCTGAAGTTTTATCTTTTACAGTGCTTATGTTTATTCTTTGGTTGCTACAGGTGTGCATAAATAAGGTAATGATTCCTTCTCAAATTTTCCTTTTACTCAGGATGTGCCAAAATTAGCATAAAGGCCAACGTTAATTTTGGATTATGTAAATAAAAAGAATGGAGAAAATAAATCATAAAATACTTCTTTCATAAGTATGCATAAAACAGGCTAACCTTCCCTGGAGGAAAATCCGTCTCTCACAGTAGAACCCCCTACCCCATGTCAATGGAGATAATACCAAAAGTAATGAATGCACAACTAAAAGCTTGAATTGCATTCCATATCTCATGCTACAACTAATTCTCAGGTGTGTGGAGAAAAAACGTCCTCAGTCTCCCTACATGCGGTCTGCATACAATAGACCTCCCTGAAAAAGAAATTAAGGCAAGGCCTAGTACATAGCGTATAACCTGAATAGATGGGAGCTATCTGCCTCTAATAACTGAGCAGCTGAAATAATCAATTCTATCTCCTCTCTAGAAAATTTTTACAGAGTGAGGAAACTGATCCATGTGTCAATGTAGAGGTGTACAACCTCGGTAAATCCAGAGCACATCTTGACTTAGTACTGTCCCTGGATCAGTGAGGAACATAGACTTCGGAAGTGAACATAATGTTAGCACACAGTAAATATCCTGTATCTCAGTTATTGTCAGAGTTTAAGAAAACATCTGATCAAAAAGGACTTGAACAACCAAGTAAGACTCAACAGAGGTAAGTAGTTCAAATAGAAGCCATGTTTTACCCAAAGGAAGTAACCAGAAAACCTTTAAAATGACCTATGTTATGTAGTTATTCAGGCACTCCCCTGGCGCTTTGATAAACTCTGAATGGCATTCATATTTTCAGCCTCATCTTGGAATATATCATTGCCCACGAAGTTTAAGGTTATAAAAATACTCAAGTTTCAAGCAGGTGTTTCTAATATCCTACTGGGCAAATTCTGTCAGACAATTCCAGAATTCCATCTACAGGCCCTTTCACTCAATCAAATGACATGTTTTTGAAAGCTTTTATATATTAATGAAATGAAATACAGTATCTTTAGAATGTAAATTTCATATTTATTTGAATTTGAATCCAGACATTACTGTTTTATTTACAATACACATGTATTATTATATAAAATATGTATTTTATCATATATGAAATTTAAATCCATTTGAATGAAATTTACCAAAAAAAATTGAATTAAGAATAATGTCCACGTGTGGAATTCAAAGATAAGTAAGACAAGACTCCTGCCTTCAAAGAGCTTACTGTCAAGTAGGTGAGAAAACCATATAAACAAGCTATAAAAACAACAGTCATAAAACGATATTATGGGAGCACAGAAAAAAAAAGATTGCTTGGGAAAGCTGCATTTAAGAAACATGATCTTAGGCCCTGAAACGTTAGGATTTGGCAAGTAGAGATTAAGAGAAAAGGCATTTAATGTGAACATACTATGCAAGAGAGAAAAGCAAGGGATGTTGAAGAAACAGTGACTGGAATATTCACCGTATGGAGGCAATGGGAGTTAAGGCTGAGAAGGAAAGGTGGTAGCAGATGATAAAAGAACTTTATTTGGTAGATAAAGAGAGCCAACAGAGGTTGTGAGCAGATTGCCACAATCACAGAGACACTTTAGAAAGTTCACACTATAAGCTCATCTTTTTCCATCTCTTTTTAAGCAAACTTCTGCAAACGTGTAGCCTGAAAAGAATCAAGATTGAGAAGAAGTTTTTTTTAAGACAAGGGAGACGAGAAACTAAGGGGGTAAAATACAGGTAATAATTAGTGGAATAAACTCTTGGAAAAGTGGAAAAGAAAAGGAAACTCAAAAGCACCGATTAAGGGATCCATTTCAGAAGAACGAAAGGAAACTTTTCTGTTTTAGACTGGAAGGAAGGAAGGAAGAAATGATGAAGAAGATAACTTTTTACATTGAGAGAAAAGAAATGGAGAAATTCCCTTAAGATGTTTTTAACCTGCTCAAAAAAGCAGAAGACTGGTCATCTGATGAGGGTTAGGAGAGGGAGCCAGAGTTGGTAAGGGCTTGATGAGTTTAAACTTCCATTTGTCTTGAGTTTTTAAGGCATTTAACAGTCTTAGGAAGAATGCTATTTCTTATCAGGCTGCTCAAAAAGAGTATTTTGCAACAGAATACATGCAAAATTTATCTAAGTTGATAATATATCCAAATAATATATTATTATTGTACACCAAAAAGTACAACAAAATGTTACATTTATTGTTTATTATTCAATAAAACTCTGAGGATGATAAACTATAAGCCACTCTTTATGAACAGTAGATTTAAGACAAATTTTAAAAAATTTATATACTGTTTTCTTTTTATTGTTTCTTTGAAAGCACAGCTGCAGATCCCTTTTATATAGTAAACATGAAAACTGACCTATATTGATTTTAGGACTCTCATTGAGTTTTAGAAGGTCAAACTATCAGTTAATATCTGGAATATGAATCCCTTATCTTATTGAAATAACATACATATATTCAACTACACTGGAAATATATTGAAAGTTTAACAGCCATTGTGTCCCACGGGGCATTGGACAGTGGATGATGTGGATGACAGAGTAGGAAGTCATTAGATACTTGTCAGTTGTGTGAATGGATGAAAAGGATTATGTGAATAAGTACAAACAAATGAATGCATGAACTAATAATTGAATGTGAGCATACCGCGTGTGTGTGTGTGTGTGTGTGTGTGTGTGTGTCCAGCACAAGGTTTGCTTCATGACTGAAAAAGAGCATCATAAACTCTCAGATAAAGAGCATGGAAGGGATCTTGGCAGGTCCACCACCATATCCAACAATGGAGGACACAGAAACCCATCAAAACTGACAGAATGACCTGAATGGATTTCAAGAAAATTGAGCATCCCAAAACCTCAAAAAGGATTAGTTTTATAATTTCTGGCTCTTTTTCAGTTACCAAACACAAAGGAAAAAAAAATGCTCTGCAAGTATGATGTTATGTTAGAAATTTAGGTAGAAAAAAAGTTAACAGAAATGTGTGTTTTTTACCAAATAGGAAGTATAAACATCTCACTGCTTTACCTTTTCTTAAGGATCTCTTCTCAATATAGTAATTAAATTAGGTGATTAAGAGGTAGGCTTAAATGTCTTTACCTCTCTCTAGTTTTTTCAGTCTTATTTTCCTACCTCCTTATTGAATGGAGTGGTCATTTTAATCACCAAAACCTGGGAGATTTGATGCTGATTCTATGTACACATATGCCAAATATGTACATGTGAAAATCACAGGGAAAGGAAAGATAGCTCCTGGGTTAGAAGTTGAAGCCCTGAGGCAACACATTAGCAACAAACTTCCACCTTTTTTGCCCTGAGTGATGGTCAAGACAAAGAAGGCAATAATGACATCAATGGTCCTCAAGCTATAAAAAGTCACCCCTGGGGTTGTTCATGAATATTCCTAAATCTTGAAGAAGCTGATCTAAGTGCTAACTACAAGGATTCAAATAAATCTTGAACCAAGCATTTACTAGCTCTGTGACCACAAAAATCTTAGTATAAACGTAAGTAATAATATTAAATGTCACCTACCAACCTCATTCAATTGTGAGAATTCAATGAAACATAATGAATTCAATGAACCCAAAGCACTTAGTAGACTGACACATGGCACTGTTCAAGTATTATTATTGTTATTTTTACAAACTTTATATTTTTTTAACATTTATTTATTTTTGAGAGAGAGAGAGAGACAGAGCACAAGTGGGGGAGGAGCAGAGAGAGAGAGAGAAGTCAGACACGCTGCTGTGTGCAGCACCTCTGTTGTTATTTTTATGGGTTACAATTGTTCTCAGAGACTTAGCCTGGGCCTTGGTCATTCCAATTCCAAATGCAACCAGGGTGCAGAGCCAACCTAGAATGCCAAGTGACTGCACTGGATGACACTGGCTCACTGAAGCCTGCTCTGGTAGTAACCTAAGCCCTTGAGCCTAGACTGAGACCATCATGCAGGCCTCAGGCGTAGCAGTGAGGATTTTATCTCCCCCAGCTTCATATGCTGATGCACTAGCCCACCATTGGGCTATATTTAGAGATGGAGTTCTAAGGAAGTAATTAAGAGTGTAAGGGTGGGGCCCCGATTCCATAGGATTCGTGTCCTCATAAGAAGAGATATCAGAGAGCATTCTCTCACTTTCTCTGCATGCACACCAGAAAAGGGTCCTGTGATTACAGTGAGATGATGGCCAACTATAAGACGAGAGAATAGGCCTCAGAATATGACCAACTCTGCCAGCACCTTGATCTTGGAAGAGTGAGAATTAAATTTCTGTTGTGTAAGCCACTCAGTCTAAGGTATTTTGTTATGGGAGCCTGAGCAGATGAGTGCAATAATTTAACACAGTTTTACAAAAGTACACGAAGTTTTTGAGATGAGGGAGAAAAGATGCAATGAAAAGAATACTGGATTTTGAGTCAGGAAGTCATACTCCTGTGCCATTTCTAATACTTGGTAGCTGTGAAATCTTGGACAATTTATTTAGCCTTTTTGATTCTTCTTTCTTCACTCAGAAACCAAAACAAAACTTCTTCCCAATCATGGTTGTTGTAACCAGGATGTCTGTCATAGTAGGTACTCAATAAATTGATTTTTAAAAGGTAATGCGATCAAGGGGGAATTCTATGAGGAAGAGAACATAATAGTTAAAGATACTATATCTCATAATTCTATATTACTACCTAAAGCATAATAGTCTAATAGTCATGCTATGTTTCATTTTATCAACATTTAGAAAATATTATTAGTGGCCTAAATATTCACTTTCTGTGGTATCATTAGTGATTGAGGTGATTTTTCAATGTTTTAATCAATAACTTATCAAAGAAAATTGATGATAATTCTATGCCACATTTTTTCCCCAATTCAGTGGTTACTCAAATAAGCAGCACTTGCCACTGTGGACAAAGCAAAGTGTCTCTTCTAGCTTATTTAGCAATTAAACATAAGTGTGATTTGTAATCTTTAATTGTCTACTTAAAGTGAAGACATATGGGAGAATTTTATCTGTTGTCAGTATCAAGAAGAATTTTATTTTTATTGAAAATTGACTTTATAGACACTACATTTTAAGCCTATTTAGTGTTCTTTTTTAGAATAGCTGCTAGAAACCTAAGAATAAATTTGGGGCCTTCCTCTAGAAAGAACATAGGCCTTCCTGGAGCATATTTTGACAATAACATCATTTCTAGCTTCAAGTATTATTCCTACCTTTCTTTCCTATTGTCTTGTACTCACAGTTACTAATATGTAAACACACACACATATGCACACCTCAGTAATGGGAATGATTACAAAAGACATAATAAATGTAGCTGGGAACCATTTCCAAAATTAAATCTATTTGTATATTTCAATAGTGTTTGGGCAGCACAATTGTGAAAACTAATTGGTTCCAGGAACATAAAAAGTAATGTGGAAACTCCCCAAATATTTGTCTTTTCCTTCAGCTTTCACCTGTATGGATTCCAAGAAAAGAAAGGATTTCATAAATACACCAGCAAAGGTACATGTAACACAACTCAAGAGAAGCATTAATTATTTTTCCTTCTCTAAGGAATTGCATATGAATAATATGGTAATAATATGCTCAAATTATATTATCTTTGAGACATGGTCAAATTTCCAGCTACTGTCAAGGCTCAGCAGCGAACATGGTAACTGCATCTGACATATTCTTGGACCCAGATGACTGACACTGGCAGATCTTACACATGGATCCTGTGCGGCACATTAAAGGGATTGGATGGATATTTTCTATTTGTTGAACAACCATGAGGTATAAAATCAGATTTGGACACGTGTACTTGAACAAGTTTAGAATCCATTTGATCAGAAAGCATTTCAAGTCTCAAATCAATCTCTACTTGTAAGCATTAACTATCCTAAACGTTACAAAAACTTTAAACAATGAATAGGAGTCTAAAAACCATTTTCAACGCCATTTTGATTAACCAATTACATATGATTTTAGCCTGATCTTTGTTTTCAAATAGATCCAAATGCTAGAAAATGTGTGGGATCCACAATTCTGGGTTTGAGTCAACACTGACCAATATCCAATATGCACATATTGACCTAATTTCTATATTCTTCACACCACGTAAATAATTTAAAGAACACAATTTAGGGGTGCCTGGGAGGTGGTTAAGCATCCGACTTTGTCTCAGGTCATGATCTTGTGGTTCATGAGTTTGAGTTCCACGTCGGGCTCTGTGCTGACAGCTCAGAGCCTGGAGCCTGCTTCGGATTCTGTGTCTCCCTCTCTCTCTGTTCCTCCCCTGCTCACACTCTGTCTCTCTTTCAAAAATAAATAAAGATAAAAAAAATTTAAAGAACACAATTTAAACAATGCAGCCAAAAATAATTCACCTTGAAAAAAAGTATAAGAAATCAAAAACGTATAAGCTTTTTTTTCAGCTTTAAGAGCTGTTTGCCAAAATCTGCAGTCTTAAGTCACTGACTCCCTTTTATTAATGTTTGGAATCTCACTTTCATGGTCTTGGATACATCACTGAAAAGTAAAAAAATTTGCTTTAAAAATCTCATTAAGAATTCTTCCTTAGCACAAATTCTCACCAAATAAGCAAAAGTAGAGAAAAACAAGCAAAAACAATTAAGCAAATAAAAACACAGAGAAGACTGCAGAATTAAACATTTTATCATCTTGTTTAATTTATCAGGCTTGCTCTGATTTCATTAAGGGCTTTAGACAAGGAGCCAGAACTAATTTTATTGCAGCATCTGCTCTCTGGTTTTAACATGGGTGTAAATTATTTGAATAGATGGATTATAATATTTCTTTGAATTGATATGCACCAATACAATATAGAGAAGAAAATGTTTTAATAATACCTTGCATATGTGCATTATGTCACATGTCAAAGCTTATCATTTCATTCTCATAAAATGCTCCTGGGGTGCCTGGGTGGCTCAGTCAGTTAAGTATCCGACTCTTGATCTCAGCTCAGGTCATGATCTTGTGGTTCATGAGTTTGAGCCCCGCATCAGGCTCTGTGCTGACAGTGTAGATCCTGCTTGAGATTATGTATCTTCTTTTCTCTGCCCCTCCCCTGATTGTGCTCTCTTTCTCTCAAAATAAATAAATAAACTAAAAAAAAAAAATTTAATGATTAAAAACAATAAAATACTCCTAATGTAGAAGAGCATGAGGAAATTGAGGCTCAGAGGTTAAGATACTCATAACAGTATCTTATAAGATCACACAGTCAGCAGGTAGTTCCCTGGCCTCCTGTCCTTCAACATAAGGCTCCTTTTGTGGACCAAATAGATCCTATTAGCCAGTTTGAAGAGAGCATATGTGGGATTTTCAGGCAGAAGACATAGGATTAAGATCTCCTCTGCTATGGATTGCCCTTGAGTGGTTTCCCTTACTTTCTCTGAACAAGAATTTCCTCGTATGTAAAATGGGAATAAAGATGCTGGCCCCAGTTTTATATAGTGTTATTGGTAAGACGACAATTGAGATGACATAGGAAAGTCGGCTGTCAACTTTAAGGAAGCAAATAGTATATATTGTTGTTGATACTAACAAACAAAGCAGCTTTTAGCTGAAGAAGCCAAAACAAAAGGGATCAAAAGGCCCGAGCCCTAATACTTTCTACCTCCCTGAGTGCCCTGGGTAAGTTCTACCAACATAGTAACCAATCTGAAAGCTCTTTATACAACAGACTAATGTGAGTGCTCAATGGTTCATCAATGTCAGCCAAAAGCTTCTTCCGTAAATATCTATCAGCAGCAAACTTATACCATTTTATTCATTAATTAGAAACCAGGGCACCTAGGTGGCTCAGTCGGTTAAGCGTCTGACTTCAGCTCAGGTCATGATCTCACAGTTGTGAGTTCAAGCCCCACATGGAGCTCTGTGCTCACAGCTCAGAGCCTGGAGCCTGCTTCAGATTCTGTGTCTCCCTCTCTCTGCCCCTTCCCTGCTCATGCCTCTGTCTCTCTCTCTTTCTCTCTCTCTCTCAAAAGTTAATAAACATTAAAAAAAATTTTAAAAAAGAAGGAAATCACATTAGCATCCACTTAACCATGAGTTTCCATGGATGAGGACCCAAAAAGCTGGGGCAGGCTCTAGACATGAAAGCCCCGCAGAGGCACAGCGGGAAGATACAGCAGTGCTGGGGGGATTTACTATTCATCTGGTGCACGCATTGCATCATTTTCAACCCAGAAATTCTTATTTCAGCTGTGCCTGGTGTATTCTACATTAGACATCAATCTTTACTTTAGAAAATGGGAAGGGCCCCATGAAACACACATGTGCGTGCACGCACACACACACACACACACACACACACACACACGGCAGACACCTGCCCATAACTAGTTTTCTTAATTGTAG
Organism: Panthera uncia; assembly: GCF_023721935.1. Lineage (NCBI taxonomy): Eukaryota > Metazoa > Chordata > Mammalia > Carnivora > Felidae > Panthera > Panthera uncia. Next base: position 97,078,752 of record NW_026057580.1, read on the forward strand.
GGAACCACTGACACCTTTAAAAACCCATAAATATTCATATTTGCTTAGTGGTACCTAGTCCATAGAAATGACAAGGCTCTGCCCTTGAACACACATGGCACATTCACTCTAAGATTTTTTAGTATTTTGACCATGGTCCTTTTGACTATTATGATCTTTTCTCTTCAAAGGTGTTAACAGTAAAAGCATTTTTTTTTTTCAGAAACTGAAGAGAAGTGAACAGTAGGGCAGTGCCATAAACAAGCTTGTGGGAAACCTTACTTCGTTACCTGCTACCGTGACTTGTTTCATACAATTGATCTTCCTTTCTTTTTTTCTCATCAAGAAAAGGGGACAGAAGGTGAAACTCCTTACTTATGAGAAAAAAAGCAAGAGAAAAAAAACAACACAGAGATAGTACTCAGAACCAAAAAATATAAGCACATCATATGGAAAACATTTATAAATAGTACCTTGTCACCAACGGTTTACTATAAGTGGAGGGTGTTCGTATTCTTGTCAGCTTATTTTCTCCGACAAAAACATCCCAGAGAAAATTTCAAATGACTATATTGTTATTTGGTTTAATTTCTATGGAACACAAAATGGAGTATGAAATAGTTACATTTGAAAGTTTTGGAGAGGGAATTTTTATTTTTTATATTTTTAGGCGTGAACTGAACTTGATCTACACAAATGAACCCAAATTGAATTAAAATACTTAGCTCTCCATTGTTTCACAACTTTACCTGGAACAAAGGAAAGAGCTGTTAACTCATCAAAAGTAATGCATTTGAAATGCTTTCTTCAAAAAGACAGTAATTAGGACTTTAAGTTAAAATGGACACAAATCATTAGACAGTAAGTGACGATGATGTCACTCAACATTGTAAACAAAGGGCTGTTGTGGAATAACAGTTCTCATGTTGTGTACATATGTGCTTGGTGTGCCCAAATAGTATGTACACATGCCTGGAAAATCCTTCCCTTTGTTTCTAATGTAGTGATTTTATGGCAATAAAGTATCCGAACTGGGCTTCTCAGTAACAGGAGGCAGTGCCTGTGAAACATGAGAGAAGATTTTCAACCTGAGAAGCCATGAGAAGTTTTCTCTTCCATTGATTTGGTGGTGAAGAGAGGAAGTCAGGAATCTCTTTTGTCATTGCTATTGTCAGGAGAGAGGCCAACCTAATGACAAATCTGACACACAGAGTGTACAGAGTCAAAAGAATCTCAACAAAAGAAACCAAATCCTGAAGGCTTCACAAGTGTCTGGATCAAACCTAGCTTGAAAGCACACTTTCCCTGGATGATTCAAGATCATGAGTCAACAATGTCAACATTTTTGCTGTAGACAGTTTGGGTCAGGTTCTCTGTTCTTTGCTATAAAAGGCATCATACAAATGCTATGATTAAAACATCTTGGTTGGTGTTTCCCATTTCTTTTTTTTTTAATTTTTCTTTATTTTTAAGAGACAGAGAGAGAGACAGAGAGAAAGAGAGAGAGAGAGTACAAGCAGGGGAAGAGCAGAGACAGAGGGAGACACAGAATCTGAAGTAGTCTCCAGGCGCTGAGCCATCAGCACGGAGCCCGACACGGAGCTCGAACTCACAAACTGTAAGATCATGACCTGAGCCAAAGTCGGACACTAAACCAAATGACATCCAGGTGCCCCGGTGTTTGTCACTTCCTAAATCTACCTGCACGCCCATGAAGAAGATATGACACTGAGAGAACGGGAAGTTTGTACAGTTTTTCACCTGGGTTGCAATTTTCTGCCTACCTTATTCTCTTAAAATGAGAAGTAATTCTGCTCCTGACTGCTTAAGTGATCAAGAGTGACCCCACAAAGAGAATGTCAGGATGATGAAGTCCCTGAACTCTGGAATTAAGATAGAACTGGGTCTCAATTCTAGCACCCCATTCACCAGCAATGAACCTTGGTTAAATTACAATGCTCCTAACATCTGTTTTCTCACTATAAAATGAGGATAATAATGGCTCTTATGCCAGAGGGTTGCTGTGAGTATTAAATGAGATACCACATATAAATCATTCAGGACAATACATGGTACTTATAAATGCTCATAAAGGGGTGCTTGGGTAGCTCAGTTGGTTAAGCATCTGACTCTTGATTTCAGTTCAGATCATGATCTCATAGTTCATGAGTTCGAGCCCCATGCTGACTCTGCACTGTGTCAGCATGGAGCCTGCTTGGAATTCTCTCTTCCTCTCTCTCTGCCCCTACCCCACTCATGTTCTCTCTCTCAAAATAAATAAATAAAGTTAAAATATTTTAAAAATAATAAATAAATGCTCATAAAGTATTGGCATTCTTATTTATATATTAGCGATTAAATTTGCGGCAGCTGTAAATATGGGCAAATATTATATTTACAGAAGTAGGTATTTGACTTTTATTATTTGAGCTATCCTAATAACAAGTGTATCAAATTAGTTTAAAGTGGTTATTTCATTTTGCATGTATGCAAGCATATGTAAATGTGTGTATATGTGTCTGTAGATTTTGTCCCCAGGCATAACTTAAAGAATGAAAATACTAACGGCAAACTGTTTTTATTGTATTTTATAGAGTAAGAATTATTAACTGGAATACCAATGTTGTAGGAATTTCTGTGTATATATATGAATAATTACTGAAGGATTAGCTATAAAATATAGCTCATTTCTTGGCTTGTCAGCCAGAAAGCCATTCAGCCCCCAGTGAAGCCTGCAAGAAAACACCTAAGTATCTGTAAAAGCACATGGGAATGTGAGTCTTGTCAACTTCAGACACAGGCAATCTTCCGTGATGGACTAAAACACTGAGAAAAGGGCAGAGAAGGCATCATGCATTATTTTTTTTTGGAAACACTGGATACTCGGACTGCTATTCATTGTGTCCTCTCATCCTATAGAATAGCAAATAAAAATTAGTGAACCTCTGGTCACTAGTAGTTGGTTTCCAAATGAATGAATTAGTTGGAAAATTCACACTTGCTAAAAGCAATCCCTCCCTCCCCCCACCCCTCCACCCCTCCCCCACCAAATAAATTGCTAAAGTGCCAAACCTCAGAGCTCTATCAGCTAACTTCTATCATGCAACCTGAAACTGTAGTTAGAGGAGCCAACTGGTGACATCTCTAAGTGGGGAAACCTCTGGGCAAAGATTAGATTCATGGGGGACAACAGTCCCCTTGCAGGCTAGCAAGGAATGATAGATACATCAAGGCCAAGCCCGGCACTCAGCCCCTGACCCAGCGCCATGGATTAGTCTGGAATTTACCTTAGTCGCCACATTTGTACATGAAAACCCACCAGCCACTTAATGCCAATGAATAATGGCTTCTCTTCAAATGCAGGTCAAAGAGCTAAAGTCAGTTTCCAACCCCGCCCCCCAGTATGTTAAAAATCTTATTGCCCAAGAACTTTCCCAGAAATCTGATTAAGCAGCAAATATTTTCCCTTTTCTTCAGAGTTAGTGCCTGAGTTGCAACACAACTGGATGGCAGCAAAAAAACTGAAAATGTCTGCATTGACTGGTGCAAAAAAAAAAAAAAAAAAAAAAAGCCTGAAGCAGTTATTTCCTCACAAATAACTGAGGCACGGAATCTAGGAGAGAGATTCACCTGCTGAAGCGTGTGCCCATTACTACAACTTTTAGATACTTATCAACCTTCAATGAACATCCATGATATATCGGTCATTATAAGCACTTATTAAGTAGCTCCTCTGCCTCTACTAGGCAAAGTGCAGAATTCAAGTTCAATGAAGTGGTACTCAAACTGCCAGGTGGCAGCTTCACATGATTTACGCTTCTCTATGAAACATTTGATTCCTTTCCAAAAGACTCACCTCAAGTCTCTAAGTATTTGGCCTTCATTTTTATATATATACCCAATATGCCCAGACAAGAAATGCATGACTGATCATAATGAGCATATTTATATATGAAAACTTATACAACAACACATTTTCTTACTACTTAGAGTATCTATTTGATGAGAAAGATTTCAATTTGTTTCTCAATTTTGAATTGTTCATTTTTCCAATTTCAATTAAATTTAAAACCATAAGATGAAATCTTAGAAGTGGCTTCCTTTTAATGTCCTGAAAGATGATAAGCAGAAGAAAAGGGAGAATATAAGAGATTTAGGAGGAAAAATTCCTAAAAACACATGGAAGGTATTAATAATGTCCATGGAAATAAATTAAAGAACTGGTTCTCAGGGTGCCCGGGTGGCTCGGTTGGTTAAGCATCCAACTTCGGCTCAGGTCATGATCTCGGGGCTCCTGAGTTCGGGTTCCACATCAGACTCTGTGCTATCAGTGCATCCTCTGTCTCCCTCTCTCTCTGCCCCTCCCTTGCTCTCTCTCTCTCAAAAATAAGTAAAACACTAAAAACAAAAATGTGAAGAACTGTTTCTCTTTTTCCAACTGGAAATGTCCTTCTGTTTTAATATTGAGTACCTCTCCCTGAACTAACCACAGGCAATCCAAATGGCAGAGAATTTGTCATCTATACCAAACAATAGCTTTAGAGACATCATAATTTTATCTTTTGCTGCTTCATGTTAATGAGTAAAATAATAGCGTTGTTTGACAGAGACTGGTTCCGTAGCGATCATTATGTGGAAGCCTTCACATTTGGAACAGACTGAGGCCGGCCGGAGCATCCTCACTGCACAGTGTGGAGAACACCATGGCACAGAGGCACAAAATCTACCTTGGGATTTTGGTCTTTCACGGATCTAGGGATATATCTGGTTTATTGTTATTCATCTGTAAGTCTAGGTATATCCCTCTTCCCTGAGGTATCTGACGTCTTCTGTGATGTCTTAGGACAGACAGCGATTAGTGATTCATCATAATGTACCATAGTTTTGATGTACTTATCTCTCAGACTAGAATGGGAGGCTCTCGGAGGTAGGAATTCTATCTGTATTTGTTAATGTATTAATGACTTCTGTAACAAACAAAATCAAAATGCATTCTGCTCATTCACTATAGCAGTCTAAAAGGAGTATTCTGATGGATGGATGGCTCCCCTCAAACCAAGAACCCAAACCCCTTTCACCTATGACCCACCATCTGCAACAAAGTTTCCAAGGCCACCATGATTATCCTGTCTCAAGCTGGCAAACAGAGAAAAACATGGAGGCTCATCCATGGGAGAGTTTTTGGAGTCAGCCATTCATGTGGCACACAGCACTTCTACCCACATTCCATTCACTAAAACTCAGCCACATGGCTCACCTGACTGCAGGAGAGACTGGGAAATGTAATATAACTATGAGCCCCAGAAGAACAGGACACAAGTTCGGTGAACAGCCAGGCATTCTCTGCCACACTTATACTAGAAACTTCAGAGATACTTCCTGATGTATGAAGGAACCACAGGTACACCCAAGTTTTGGCAACATAGATAAGAAGGAGGAAAAAAGTACTGTATGTAAAGCGTAAAGTATTTAGATCTAACTCACTTAAAATTCACTAATTCACTGCTTTCCTTCCACTTCCTAATACATCCAAACCTATTATTAAGGATGAAAAACTACATTATCAAGAGAAGAAAGAAAAGCATCATAAACAAATCCCTAAGTTTTCAAAAAAAAAAAAAAGAGTCACCCCATAATACAGGAATATCACAGAGAAAGGAGAGTCATGAACAGAGACAAAAGGCACGAGCAACACATAAGGAAAAGATAAAGCATGACAGAGTCTACTTGCTGTGCAGCTTATTAGAGAGTTTTACATTTGTATAATACTAAGAGGTAAAGTCCTGTCATGTTCTGTAGCTAAGCTGGACTCTACGTCATTCAAACTCTGATGTTGATGCTTTCATATCTAAGTAGCTTTCCTATCAGTTAAGTCTAAAAGCTGATTAAATGTATGGATAAAAAATACACCTAAAATTTTTGTTTTAAGTCAAGTCACTACGTACACCAAGAACAAATGCATGGTCTTTTAAAGCCACGGTATGAAACGTGTGTAGAAGTATGTAAAATACTTTTAAAAGTCCGCATTTGACCAACTCAAGATGGCTAGTATTTAATTCTTACCAAAAGAAATCTATCAAGTATAGTCTTAAGCTCCAATAGGAAACCAAGCCCGTACGCCAGCATTTCCTCATCACCTGGAAATTTCTGGTGATGAAATGCTACGGTTCATACTCCACTCCACAGAATCTCTTTCCTTTAGTGAAATCTGCTTCACCACACAAGCTCTCAAAATAGGCTTATTTCTGCTCTTTTTCTGACTATATTTTAAAAGACAAATGACATAGGTTTCACAGATATTGGTGAAAAAATAGCAGTTGCACAGTCCGGGCGTATAATTAGCTGAAGAAGAGGGTAAAAAAAGACTTCACCTACACTACATGGGCACAGAGACTGAAGCATCTGCTGTCTGTATCTTGCACAGCTGTGACCAATGCCGAGGCAAAAGCACCAGCTCCACACGTGCACACACAAGCACACATGTAGTTTGGAACACAAAGAGAAAAAATCCTTCCCAAACTCAAGAGAGTGCAGATGCCTACGCTACAAAGAAACTCAGTAGTTACCTTCACCCCTTAGGCGGCCGATTATCGGGGGAGCAAACACAGGGGAGAGAACAATGACATGATTCTTCCCCTCCAAGCAAGGGCTGCCCAAGTCACAGAGAAGGAACCTCTCTTCTTCGGCACCCAGTGCGTGAAAATGGTGCACCTTTATGCACCCAAGTCCTCAGGGATGGGAGCCTGGAAGTATTGGAAAAGGAACCAAAGCCTCTCATTTTCCTGTCAGCCTTTGTTGAACTCTTAAGGGGTCCAACTTCTAAGCTGAAAGAGTTCTTCAGCCTGAATACCAAAAGTTATTGTTTTATCTGTTTTTACAATCTCCATTGATTATTTCATGAAGTTTGTGAGCAAGCTTACAGTGAATGCAGCGACCTCCAGTTCAAACTTTAATTGCACACGGAAGCACGATACCAGTTTATTTTTACCCAATGTGTATAAATTCCAATGGGAAGATTTGTTCACAGCTTCAACAACTGTGTCTTAGTGGCTGAAGACAAGTCAAAGGACTTGAAAATAATTATAAATGGACACTACAGATGGTGGTGGCCTGGCAACTCACTTAAAAATTGTGTGAGTACTGAGCCAGATTGACTGCCCCACAAAGGCTGAGCTTGGGAAGGTAGGTACAACAATAGGTTCACACTCTCCTGATTTAGCTTGATACCAGAAGAAATTTTAGAAGATCAACGTACAAATTCTAGTCCCTCTGGGGCCGGGCAGATAATATAAATGTGTGGAGCGGCATGGTGAAGACGTGAACGAGAGTAGTATCCAAGAACCAACTGAAGAATAAACACCTAGCTTTCGTGTGATTTTAATGTGATGGGCTATCTGTGACCTCCCTACCCCCAAAATCCACAAGTTGAAATCTAAGCCCCAGTGGGATAGTATTAGGAGGTCAAGTCTTTGGGAGGTAATTAGGTTATAAGGATGGAGCCCTTGTGCCAGGATCAATGCTTTGTAAGGCACAAGAAAGCTTGCATCCTCCCTCTCATTCTGCCATTTGAGGCTACAATGAGAAGCTGGCCATCTATAAGCCAGGAAGAAGGCCTTCACCAAGAACTCAGCCATGCTGGCACTCTGATCTGGGACTTCTAGACTCCAGAACTGTGAGAAGTAAAGTTTTGTTGTCTATACCAAATTATGATACTTCTGTTATAACAGCCCAAGCTGATCAAGATAGATGGTTAATGGGATAAGGGCACAGCTGACATTCTTTGAAGAAAGTAGGGCAACTTAATAAGAACATTTGCTTGAATATAAGGCCATTTCACCTCAGCATGGAGAAAGGCTGAAGGAATCACCACAGGAAAAGTGCTAGAAAATTATTTTGAGTAGACTTGAGAAAGATGAATGGGGAATAGCAATCCTTAAAAAATTTTTTTTTACATTTATTTATTTTTGAGAAACAGAGTGAGACAAAGCGTGAGCAGGGGAGGGGCGGAGAGGGAAGGAGACACAGAATCTGAAGCAGGCTCTAGGCTCTGAGCAAGCGGTCAGCACAGAGCCTGACGCAGGGTTCGAACCCACAAACTGTGAGATCATGACCTGAGCCGAAGTCGGACGCTCGACCAAGTGAGCCACCCAGGCGCCCCGCAATCCTTTAAATCTGACTACAAAATGTCAGTCCTTGTCCAAAAAATAAGCAAAGAACAAAAACAAGAAACACATTCTCAGCAAAATCCCTTAGCATCACACTAATACAATGTCACTTTGTATGATGCTAGATTCTCAGGTATCTATCCTTCAAGATGAACTATATGCAAAATGTATACCAGGTAACTGAATAGGAAGATGTGCTGTAAACAGAAGAGCAATTACGTGGATTGGCAAGGACCAGCAGGCATCCTTAGGGAAATAAGGAGCCAGAGAAGCAAGATAAGCACGGCTCACGACCTTGTGCCACTTCTAGCCAGCCCCAGCATTGAGGGGATAGCCTGTACTCCTCATGCAGGGAAAGAGAAGCAAGTAATGCTAACATTCCTTTTCAAGGAGCCCTCCAACTCCCCTCCATCCTCAGAGATTTCAAGAGGCCTCAGAGAATATAATGGTTAAGAAGCCAGATACCCCTCCACCTAAAACAGGAACGTTTCGCACAGAACTTGCTCTTCCCTTAGTTGGAAGGGAGGAACAGAGAGGCAAAGGCAGGCATTCTGCCTTCATTCGCTCTTCACGTGCTCTCTGATCAAGTAGGGCAAAGTTTTTAGGCAAAGAAATCTTCCACTTTCCTTCAAGAGGAGCTCATTCAGTACAAAGACTACACGGGAACAGTTTCCAGAGGTCTGAGAAGGCTAGGTGTCTCCTGACCTAGCTCTATTCTTTCATAAACTTTTTGAGCTCATTTATAGGCACACTAGAGCTCTTCAGACTCTCAGTATATTTTAATATGCCATCTACAAAGGATCCAAGAAGAATCTGGGAGAGATTCATGAAACACAGCTTATGTGGGATGTCAAGATCCTTACTATTCACTCATTTTTTCAACAAGTACGTTATTAAGCACACATCATATTTCAGGTGCTGTGCTTGGTGCTGATCTACTCTGGAGAAACAAATAGACATGAACTCTGCCTTAGAGAAATTTTGTCTGGTGGACAGACCTCCTATCATACGTTAAAATTACTATTCTCTACTTGCATATCACTTAATATATCTACACATTAACTAATGCTTTCATTAAAAAGGCAGCTTTTAAATCATGGCCAATACCTGTAGGACCTTAACAATATAATTAAAAAGTACCATGAACAACAAAAAACTGCAAATATTTCATGAATAGGGTGCCCATTAAATGTATTATCCAAACCATTGCACTTTTCAGAGCAAAAGGCGGGGGTGGGGGCGCTATTTAATACTGGGACTTCTCCTAGCAAACCAGAGCTTCCGGTCAGTTTTTAAATAAATCCTCTTTTGGGAGATGAATTCTGAAACTTAAAAATAAAATGTAGTTCCTTCTTCAAAGAAATATTAATGGAATATTTATTATATTTGAAACACTATGATAGGCTTTTTTAGAGAGAGGCTTTGGGGAGAAGCTCACAAAGATGAATAAAACACAATGCTTGACCTCAGAACTTATTCCTAGAGAAGACATAAAAATTTCTCACGTATTCTGAATACATATCATGTGACAGATAACCGAATTTGCTAAGTTTTTTGTATACGTTATCTCATTAAATCATCAAAATAATCCTAGGAGGTAAGTGGTACGACTTCCATTTTACAGATGGGGTTTATAGTGGTTACATAACTTGTCTAGGGCTCTGCAGATTGTAGGGAGCTGGCATTGTAACCAGGTATGTCCCACTGCAATGCCTCAACTCTTAGTCTACGACAAGTACTGTAAGAATGATCCAGAGGCGGAAAAATTATATTTGTCACTGGAGTGAAGATGGATGGTTGAATGAAAGACGGTGATATTAGACACAGAATGTGAAGAGTTAGAAGGCTTTTAGAAACAGTTATTAGAGGGGAAAACAACCCAGGGAAATGGAACAATGAGCCAATAGCCTAGAGATAGGAAAGAGTGGTGAGCAAGAAGGAGTCAACTTGGCTAGTAGTTTGTACTTTTGCATAGAGGAATTGAGAACTGGAGGCTAGGAAGGTCAGCTGAGGCCACGTTGCCTTCATGTTTAATTTAAGCAAATATGAAACTCAGTTTGCATGCCCTAGGTACATTCTGTATTTAATTTGCATTGAAGATGACCAGTGCATCCAGATCAAGATATCTTGGAAGCAGAGTGCCTCCTAAGACTGGGCAGAAGGGAGCAGCTAGAAGGAAGACCAGCAGACATGTATATCATCCAAAGACAGGCAAAGGTGCCAACTTGGTGCTGTATGCAGTCCTGGGAAATCCCTATAAGTTAAAATGACGGGAATCAAACTTTACTTTTCCAGAGAAACGTTATAATGAGGGTAGCATTTCTTATCAGTGTTCTAATAAGAAGCACCCCAGATACTATAACAATAGTCTCATAACTTGCATTTACTAAAGAATAATACTTTCAGTGTGTACATATAATTAAATAGAGAGTGTCACAGTCGTAATCTTAATGAACTTAAACCACCCCTAAAGACAAAGCCTCTGCAGGACTGGGAGGGACTGTGGGACTAGAAGCCAAAATAACTCCCAGGAAGAAAGCTATGCACAAGTCCACAAAGCCCACCAGTTGGAGGAAAACAGCCATGGACAGAAGGAGTGACCAGTGGCCCCAAACCTGTGGAGTCATCTTGGGCAAACTGCCTGGGGTAATGGAGGGTAATGAGCTACAGGAGGATCTCGCTATTTTCAGGCTCTTCCTCCACCAACTTAACCCACACACCATGGCTGCCACATGAAGCTTCCTAAAGCAGTATCTCTAATCTTATTCTCTTGCTCAAAATCTTTCAGTAACTCCCCATTTCCTACCAAGTTCCAATATTCAGGACTGTCATTTACGACCCTCCAGAACCTTGTTCTTACATGTCTATCCAACCTAATCTACTACATCTACCCCAAATAATCTAGGCTGGAGAAAAGATGGCACAATCATTATTCCTGAGCATGGCCATTTCCCATCTTTATGCCTCTGTTCAAGCCATGAGTTCTGCTTGGCAAGCTTTCCTTATTATTTCCATCAAGATCTTTCAACTTACCTACGCAGAAGATACAACTCATGTGCCTGCTCTTCCATAAGATCTGATATGTAATAAATGCCCTGTATATATATCTGTTGGATGGATGGGTGAATGGTTGGATGGATGGATGGATGCATGGATGTATCTTTTAGCTTGTCAGTGTGCCATAGTACACTTCTATTCCTTTTATGAAGTTCTCTGTGTGCTCTTTCTTTCATAAACATCTGAATACAGCTTTTCTCTTCCTCATTAAATGGAAGGCCTTTGAAGTTTGAACTATATTCATCTTTGTATCCCACATAACTCTCAGTACAAGGTCTTTTATAAAATACACGTTTCAAGAAATAAGAAACAAAGCAATATGGCTTACTGAGCAGTAGGTGGCAAATTTGACAATGGCAAGTTTAATCCATGTGAAGGGTAGATACTAACTACAAAGGGGCACTTCAGTCAGTAAATGGGACTGGGTTAGCTTTAACTACAGCAGACAAAGGTTAGGTCTCTAGTCTGAAGTTAACTTTGGCCAGATATAGTCAAGGTCATCACCTTCCACTTCTCCTTCAAGACTCCATCTCCACCTTGACATCTTCTGAGAACATTCTCCCCATCACACTCCCCCAAAGATTCCAGGTACCCCTCTCCATGCTCCCTAGGCACTATGTGCATGCACCCTTCAAAAGCAAGGCTGGCACACTACCGACTACCTGTTGCTCCCCTTGGCTCTCTAAAGTTTCTTAGTAAGTACTTTAGACGTATTTAGTTAACACTCTGGTTTTTTATCTACGACGTACATTCATCACTTTTAACAAACCTAGGATATGTTGCTAAATCTCTAAGGGTAGTAGAATTTAGTCTGACATCATCTCTGCTTCTTACTAGAGGTGGGATCTTGAACAAATCACCCGTATCTCTGGGCTCATTTCCTAATGTCTCTTATGAAGATGACAGTATCCACCATGCAGGCCTGGTGAGAGCAAGAAGTTATGTAAATAAGGCACCTAACACAGTTTCCAGAAATTGATTAGTGTTTCTTAATGACAGCAGTTGCAAGCATTACATTAAGAGGACAGGTAAAAGTAAATAGTGATATATAATTTTTTCAATAAATATAATATTTTTAAATTTGGATTTTTAAAAAAAAATCAAACATAAAAATTTGATTTAGAAACTCATAGCCTACATCTTTGGGGCTATAAATTATTTATCATGGTCCCAGTAAGAATCTCAATCCAACTGGTAAAGAAAATATAATGGAATTATAGGTGCTGTATTGAGCTGATGGAAAAACATGCAAAACATGGCACAAGAGGTAAGGTTTAAGGTCTGTCTTCAATCTGACTTTTGTTCCACGGTTTGCCAAGGAGAATTTTTAAAAAATCAGTGGGGAGGAAAGAAGATGTTTTCTCAACATTAAATATTTAAAGTGGATCGATAAGAGCACTTCATATCAAGAATTCTTCATCAGCCCCCATGACTCCCAAACATTAAATATGTAAGTGGTACATATGTATGCCATATTGAGAAAAACCAATGTGGAAAATGTGTATCTGACACAATTTCCAAAGAAAAGAATCTAGTGTCTAGCTTCCTGTGTAAACAAATGTCATCACATTCAAAGAACAGTACATCAGGAAATTCTCTGGAAGAGTCTGTGTTTTCATGAGGTGTGTGTGTGTGTGTGTGTGTGTGTGTGTGAGAGAGAGAGAGAGAGAGAGAGAGAGAGAGAGAGAGAGATCTGATAGCATTCCACCACAGAATGACCTCAGAAGCACTATAAGACAAATCATTAAAAATGCAACACGAGCAAACTCTCTTCCATTGTAGATGCAGAGAGGTTAGTGAAAGCAAAATGATCACTTAAGATCAATTTAAGAAACCTGGCTTCTTACAAATAGGAGTAAGTAGGTGGATTTGTCCAAACCACGCTATTTACATCTTCTAAACCCTATCATTTTGTGCAATGGCTAAAATTTCATGCGTGTCACAAGTCTTTCCCCTCTTCCCCCACCACACAATGTGGCTGCTTTCAAACATGGTCAGATTGGGAGTAAGACAATCAAGAGTCATAATTTTGAAATCTCACAAATTCACAACTGAATTTAAATCACACAACTTTTAGTTTAAGTATTTAAAAATGGATGAAAGTTTTCAAGAAAGGAAGAGCCAGCAATACTTTGCATCATGCTATGAAAACACTTCCTAACACATTCTCTCAACAAAGATTTCACAAACCTAGCTCCCTATGTCAGGTATGTACATTAGGTTAAATCCTTTATTTAGCAATTATCTAATGATGCCTTAAATTCTTGAGGCTAGTGAATATTATATAAATGAGTAAATAAATACTAAAATAGGCCTTGACTCAGCCTCAGGATCAATATGGAGTAGCAGGCACCAGAGTTATTCTCCTGCCTGCAAAGCACTAGAAAGGTAAACAAGTATGAAACAACAGCTCTCAACATACTGCACCCCCAACAGCAAATGACAGTGATTCCCAAGAGAAGGGAAACCAGTGAGGTGAGCCCTAAATTACCCCAGATTCTGGAGAAAGTTTTCAATATGGTCAGGAAGGGGGAAACTTAAGAAGAAACCAGCAATCTCCTTGAGTTAAGGTAAAGGACACAGGAGTGTTGGAAACCTGAAGTGTTTGGAGATAACAGGGCTCAGCAAGGACAGGACTGCACAGAGAGAACTCCCGAGATCAAGGATGCAGCTTAATCCAGCATATGTATATGAAGAAATCACCCATAGTCAGGAGAAACACCACTAAAAGTATGAGAGGGAACAGTGCACAGTATTCACAAAGGGCCAAGAAAAGTGCCTGTTCCCAAGAGCCAGGGTGGACAGCCTCATTATTTATGAAGCATCAGTTAGAGTACTGAGAAGGGTCTTGGTTTGGGTAGGGGGTTGAGGGTAGGAATTTACCCTAGACTAAATGTTGTCCTAGTCCTACCTAACAAAGCTTAAAAGCAAGATCTGAAAAGATCAAATTATTTGCCCAAGCTCAAGAATATTTTTTAGGAATTCCAAAATCTCTAGTACCCAACAAGGTTAAATTCCAGCATCCAATAAAAAATTACAAGTATGCAAAAAAAGCAAAAAATCTGACCCATAAAGAGAAAAATTAATGGATCAACACTGACCCAGAAATGACACTGATGACAGAATTAGTAGAAAAGGCCATCAAAAGTCATTTTAACTATATTGCATACACTCAAGAAACTAGAGTTAAGAATAAATATGGTAAGTAGTAGCAACACAGAAGACATAAGAAAGGCCCACCGTGAGGGCAACCTCAAAAACTGAGAGGCAGAATACACGGGATGGCAGAAGATGGCATTACTGAAGAAGACCACCAAACTCGAAGCCATAGCAATAGACGTTATCTAAAATGAAGCAGAGAGTCAAAATACTTGGTCCTACTCAAAGTCCACAGCTCCAAACCTGTGTTTAAAAGTTAAATGAGGCCAATTGCCTGAAGGCTGAGATAAAATTCATATATAGTTGAAGACCCATTTAATACTATGAAAAGAAACACCATATAAGAAAAGTATATGCCTTTATAGACTGGTCTCACTTTATAACCTTTCTATTGAGGATTATACACAGTTTATAAGACCAGTCACTGCTACAGAATCCTAAATGAGAACTAACAAAACTTATAAATAACTTTACAGTTTTAAATGACTAGTTTGACTTTACCAGATAGATAGATAGATATGCATATATTGTATATATATATTGAAATAATAAAACCCATGGGCAGACTATTATTTTTCAATAGTAGACATTTATATTAATGCAATCAAAATTGTTAGGAGGATTTATTTCACTTGAACGATTAATGTTCTTTGTCTACTTTTATCCAGTTTCTAACTGAGCCATCATTTGGTTTATCTACACCTCCCAGTTTGTGTTACTGAATCTTCTGGATTCTGAAAATATTTGCACTCAAGATTTTATTACTCTATATACATGGATGACACACATATTTAATTAATTCTCCTTAAATTTGCCCCTTTAGCATAGTGAGAAGTAGTATATTTTCAAATCATTTAAATTCAATAATTTACAGACTACAAACCATTTAAATCTGGGGACGCCTGGGTCGCTTAGTCTGTTAAGTGCCCAACTCTTGGTTTTGGCTCAGGTCATGATCTCATGGCTCATGAGTTTGAGCCCATGTCGGGGTCCACAATGACTGTGTGGGGCCTGCTTGGGATTCTCGCTCTCCTCTCTTTTTGCCACTTCCCTGCTCATCCTCTCTTTCTGTCTGTCTCTCTCTCTCAAAAATAAACTTTAGGGGTGCCTGCGTGGCTCAGTTGGTTAAGCGTCCGACTTCGGCTCAGGTCACGATCCCGTACTCCGTGGGTTCGAACCCCACGTCAAGCTCTGTGCTGACAGCTCGGAGCCTGGAGCCTGCTCCAATTCTGTCTCCCTCTCTCTCTGCCCCTTCCCCACTTGTGCTGTCTCTCATTCTCACTCTCAAAAATAAATAAATATTTAAAAATTTTAAAAAAACCTTAAAAAAGAAGACATTTAAATCTGGATGCCTCCTCATCAATTCAGATATTTTATAACAGAACATAAATTCAGCATCTCTTCACAATCTTTCCTTTATTACTTCATTGAACACCTAGCAGGCCCATGCTGGTCACTGGAAATAGAATGATGAATAAGACACAATCCTTAAAGTGTTTATGCTCTCGGGTCAGATGGGGGTGGGGGGAATAAATGTACATCATATGTGTGGTCAAGTATGGACAAAATGCTATGGGAGCAGAAGTGAGAAGTTGACTATGTGCTGGGGTGAAGGATGAGGGAAAGGAGAAGGAAGAAAAACTCCACAATTGAGATGCCTCGAGTTTTCTGAGGAAGTTCTCCTAATGGAGAAATTGGAAACAACATTCAAGGCAGAGGAACTAGCAGCTGTAAATGCACAGAAGTTTAAGGAAAAGAGATACAGTTTAGGAAAAAGTAAACTTGTGTATTATTGAAGTATAAGTTATCCGTGGCATAATAGTGAGATGAGAGAAATAATGTAGGAACTAAAAAAATGGGTCAAGATATAAAGCACCTTTTATGTTATGGTAAGAATTTTGAATTTTATCCTAAAGCAGAGAAAGCTTTCTTTCTGAGGAATATAATAGCTTAGGAAGCAGTGTGGAGAACATACCGGAGGTGGTTGAGCTTTAAGGCAAAAACACCAGTCAAAAGCCTCCTGTAATAGTTCAAAGACATATGATGAAGACCTGAATGGGGAAGAGGGCAGGGCCACTGATTAAAGGAGTGTGTAGGAAGAAGAACCAATGGAATTTGAGAAGTGTTTGTGTGTCTGTGTGACATGAAGGTAAGAAGGAGGTTTCTAGCTTGAATAACTTGCAGGGATGGTGGAGCTTTTAATGGGAAATGGGAGGAGGGAACAAGCCTTACAGGGAAAATACAGTTCTGGATGTGTGGAAACTTATTTGGGCTACTTAAGCAGAGACATCTAGTATATAGTTGAAAGTGTGGAAGTAAGAAACCACAGCTTTCGCTACAGAATAGTAGTCAAAGAAATGAAAGAGAGCACTCAGTCCTTGTAAACATGTACAGTGAAAAGGCCCTACGACAGAACACTGTCCTTCAATGCCTACTGAGCTGACAGAGGGAGGAACCAATGACAGAGATCTAGAGGAGTAATCGGAGAGGCAATGTGAGAGAAGTGTGAACACCAATGAAGGAGAATATTTCAAGGAGGAGAGAGTTCAAATGTGACAGAGAAGTCATATTAAGCAAGAAATGAAAAATGTCCACTAGAGCTGCCCAAAGAAAAGATCACTGGTGACTTTAACGTGGATACTTAAAATGGAGTAGAGGTGTTGAAGCCAGAGTCCCATGAAGATACAAGGTAAAGCACCTGACATCACTAATATAGATTAATCTTTAAGAATTTCGGTGATGGAAGGCCTAGTCAATGACTTACAAGAATATTAATAATAATGATTTTAAAAAGTAATTACAAACTGAGAACAAACTGAGGGCTGATGGGGGGTGGGAGGGAGGGGAGAGGGGGTGATGGGTATTGAGGAGGGCACCTGTTGGGATGAGCACTGGGTGTTGTATGGAAACCAATTTGACAATAAATTTCATATATTAAAAAAAATAAAATAAAAAATAAATAAATAAAAAGTAATTACAGAGTACCTACTATCTGTCAGGCAGTATACTAAGAATTTTACATGTATAAATTTTCATTCTAGAATACGTAGATGTTTCTAAAACATTCTTTTTCTGATGCCAAATTCCCATCAAATTGCTGATCTTGTAAATTGGGCACCTGGTTGGCTCAGTTGGTTGAGCATCCAAATCTTGATTTGGGCTCAGGTCATGATGTCATGGGGTTGGCAGGATCAAGCCCCATGTTGGGCTCTGCACTGACAGCATGGAGCCTGCTTGGGATTCTCTCTCTCCCTCTCTCTCTGCCCTTCCCCTGCTTTCTGTCTGTCTGTCTGTCTTTCTCTCCCTCGAAATAAATAAACATTAAAAAAAATCTTCAAAGTAAAATATCCAGCTTTGTTATCTGTACTTTAAGAATAAGGACTGTGGGGGCGCCTGGGTGGCTCAGTCGGTTGAGCGGCCGACTTCGGCTCAGGTCATGATCTCACGGTCCGTGAGTTCGAGCCCCGCGTCGGGCTCTGTGCTGACAGCTCGGAGCCTGGAGCCTGTTTCAGATTCTGTGTCTCCTTCTCTCTGACCCTCCCTCATTCATGCTCTGTCTGTCTCTGTCCCAAAAATAAATAAAACTTAAAAAAAAAAAAAAAAACTTAAAAAAAAAAAAAAAAAAAGAATAAGGACTGTGTGAAGGGGTGCCTGAATGGCTCAGTTGGTTGAGCGTCCAACTTCGGCCCAGGTCACGATCTTGTGGTTCACGAGTTCGAGCCCCACGTCAGGCTCTGTGCTGACAGCTTAGATCCTGGAGGCTGCTTCGGATTCTGTGTCTCTTTCTCCCTCCGCCCTTTTCCTGCTCATGCTCTGTCTCTCTCAAAAATAAATAAAAACACTGAAAAAAAAAAAAAAAGAATAAGGACTGTGTCTTACCCTCTTTTTTGGTCCCATCCAATAAAGCTTATAGGATATAGTAAAAACTTAACATCCTTTAAAAGTCAAAAAATATATTGAGTGCTTGTCATTATGCATGACTTCATATTAGGCATTAGAGAATATTTTTATTACACCATCCAATTCTACACAAGTGTGGAGGCTCATTGAAAAGACAAGACATGCAAGTGAAAATTTGAATTACAGCTTTAAACATCAATTAAGTGCCACTAGATTTATAATAGCACGATATGAGCTCAGTAAAGGAGAGATTGCTATGAGCTAGTGTTGTGAAAGAAATATTTATGCAGCTGGTAGAAGTTAAATAAGGGCTTGAAAATTCTGACAGGAAGAGACAAGGCTTTCCAGGAGGTGGAAATGCCTGGGTAAAGGAACAGTTGTGCATCTCATGAGAGCCAAGAATTCACAGCCAATGATTTATTGAGCAAAATCTTCAACAGTACTGCTCTTTGCCCTGAGTTCAGCCCATTTCCAACATGTATGTTTCCCCCTTCTATAGATACCCTACATTCATCTCTTTATCTGTATCTCACAGGCACAAGCCTCTGTTCATCTTGTTTCAACTAGGACAATCCCATCATCACTCAACTCCACACCATTAGCACCTCGATGGATCCTCAGTGCTACTTCTGAAGTCCCTTTCATCGATCTGGTTTGCAAAACACCTCATCCCGGGGAGGAGGGATAAAGGGGAGTCGAAAAATGACAGTTCTTTGATGATAGGTGACATGTTTTGTCTACCTGGAGTTGAAAAGCATCAGCAAGGGCGTATGAGGACTTAATCCAAAGAAAGGCAAATGGGTATGTCCTTCAAGCTATCGTTAGACCCCAGATTCTAAAACAATAAAGTATAAACTAAGGTTTTGGGGGACCAAATTTTCTTCTGAGATTCACGTAATGTATAGGCCTATATATTACAGAAATGTAATAGCACCTTTTTACCCCCAACCACTTGATGATCAACCTGACTGAAACTCTAGCCAAAGTACTGTGGCTTTGGTTTAGAATACATTCTGTTTGCAGTCAAAGCTTAGAAAAAACATACTTTCAATTCCAGACTCTGTTCTCCCACTAAATTTCACGTTAGATATACACTGATCATTTGGCCTCTCTTCTGAGATGACTGGTAGTCCTATCAACACAATCTAGTAATAATCACAAGCCCATATCCAAATTATTTCATTTCTAGTAATCATTAGATTATTACTACTAATGTAATGAATAGGAAGTACCTGTGTGTCTGAAACACTATGCTGGTTACAACATGCACAGAAATGAAGAGGACATTACTAATAAGATACAAGATCATCAAAACTCACACCTGGAGATGTAACCAGGGAAGGGCAACACAATCTTAAAAGTACAGAAATTTACAAATAAGAGAGGATCACTGAGGGGAAACTAGGGGGGCAAGGGGGGAGTGGGCGGGGAATGTGTCTTGAGGAGTAGCAAAAAGATGTGCAAGACAGTGACATTTAAACTAGATCAGGAGTGCCTGGCTGATTCAGTCAGTACAGCTTGGGACTCTTGATCTCAGGGTCGTGAGTTCAGGTTCCACCTTGGGTGTAGAGCTTTTTTAAAAAATTGCATTTAAAATAAATAGGGGCACCCGGGTGGCTCAGTAGGCTAAGTGACCGCTCTTGATTTCAGCTCCGGTCATGATCTCACAGTTTTGTGAGTTCAAGCCTTGCACTGGGCTCTGCACGCTGACCGCAAGAGGAACCTGCTTGGGATTCTCTCTCTCCATCTCTCTCTGCCCCTCCACTGCTTACACTCTGTCTCTCTGAAAATAAATTTAAAAACTTAAAAAAAATGAAAACAAACTAGATCTCAAAATAGGAAGGAAAGAAGAGAAGGGAGCGTGGACTCTCTGCCAGACACAAGTGACTTACTATCACCTTGTTGCCATCATTTTAGAGAAGCTGAAACTGAGGCTGGACGGCTGAAGCCACGTGCTAAAATGCCACACAGCCAGCTTCAGATCCAGCTTTCTACGTTCTGTCTGATGTACAAGCTCCCTTCCAAGGACAAGAAAGGATTTTCACGTGGAAAAAGGAAAGAATTATTACTGCTACAGTTAAAATTTCTTAAGAAGTGCCTCTTGTAATACTTTACTCATAAAGAATTAACATTTTATGGCTGTAGCTCTTTTCTGTCTATAAAATAGAGCTTTAAAAACCCAGTCCTTTGACAAAAATGCCTGGGGCTCAAGGTCACTTAAGGGATTTGTGAAACTTTAAAAATCAGATGCAAAATGTTGGGTATATGTACGTTTTTCTGGGGGAAAGAGTCAGGAACTTTCATCAGAGTCCAAAAGAGGTCTATGAACACCTCCTTCCAAAACACTAAGAACCACTGAGCTACAGAGAGTTTTGCTACGCTTTTTAATGGTTTCCAAAAAGGGAAATACATATGTACAATTTAGTTTCACATATAAAGAAATACATTTTATGTGTAATAGGGAAGAACATTAATATATTCTATTAATAATGTAGCCACTTGATAATGAAACATTGAAGGGACCCTTTCCCATGTTCTAATAACTACTCAGGATGTTAGCAGTGAAAGGGTCATTTAGAAGGCTAATTTCCTTTTCATCATGCTTGTTAAGTGTTTACTTTAATTCACATCCTGTGT